>NC_136507.1:5272386-5279886 GCF_053919585.1 Euprymna scolopes | reverse complement strand
TCAAACAAAACAGTAATTATTTTTTCTTTTTTTTTTTTTACAAAATCTTTATTTTATTTTTCATTTATATTTTACACTTAAAACATGAATGTGAATTTACTTTTAACTTTTCAGTGAAGGTGATGAAAAGACCTCACATTTTTCTTATTAGTGTCAGATGTGCGATCGGTAGGATAACCAATCCATAATCAGGGTTTATCAATTTATTGGACCGAGGTTGCGTGTTGCTATTTTTAAAGTCGGGAGCACCAATTGTAGGAATATATTCACGGGGCCATTAAAGGTATATTTCATGGGATCACCAATTAATAGAAAGGACACACCAATATAAATCCTTACATAAACAAATAGAAATGAAATTTGGAAAATAACGACACTCAGCAAAGAACACAAAATTGCTAAATTAATATAAAGTAAACATTTATTTATGTGTTATGAATATTAATTTAAATTATTCCAACAGAAGTGTTTTGTTTTTTTTGTGTGTGGAATGGTCATAGTGAAGAATTAATGAAGTGAGAATTCTATGAGAATAGCACGAGGCTTGAAATTACTGATTTTTTTTTATGCCAGAAGTGCCGCACAAGAGCTTAAAGTTCATGTGGCAATTATTGCGAGAGAAACAGTCCATAAATCATAAAAGCAAATACGTGCGAGTTTGTATCATAAGAACAGTAGTTCGAAATACGATTGTTTAAAACGACATTGGATAGACTATTTCCCTAGATGGGTTCGTAATTTCACAAAAAACACTCGTCTAGCTGAAAACACTATCAATAACCCCCCCCCTCCACTCTTTATCTGTGTCTAAACCTAAGCGTAGATTCCATGAACAAAGCTTCTTTCTTAGAACTGCACGCCTATGGAACTGTCTTCCGTTTTCCTGCTTTCCAGCTGACTACAATATGGTTGTCTTCAAGTCCAATGTAAACAAGTTCTTGATGAGCTGTTCCACTTAAGTTAACAAATTTACCGAATTTCCATTACTAACGATTACTATATTGTCCAATTGACTACTGTACACTCTTTAACCCTTATTCTCGAGTGGCCTCAGGGCCTTGATAAGTGGTGATGCCTATGTAATAAAAAAATCCTTGCTCGATGTGGTAAATATCCATGCTGGGAATTAAAGTTCATGTCTGTTGCGCATAAAAACATGACGGGGGTTTTAACGTCTTCCACAGACGGAGTTTACTCAAACATGTGTTGAACTTGTGAAACTGAAGAGAGAACTTATTTGATTTTGGCAGGTAAATCTTTATATACAGGCTTTCTCGAATATTCCAGCGTGTTTACTGTATTCATACGCGAGGAAGCATAACATAGTTCCTTTTCTTTTATGTGTGCGGTGGTCGAAACACAAGGTCATGTTCCTATGCGTTCTTCATACGCGTGAGTGTTTCAAAGTGGTGATCGCTGTGAAATGTTCCTGCCGGACATTTATCCTGGCTGGGCATAGCAGTTGCGACATTAGTTTTATTATAAGTTTTTAATTTTTACCCAGCACTTTTTCAATATGACCTCAAACATCATCAACATCTACATTTAAATGACCATTACATTAGAATTAATAATCATGAAGTTTCTCAATAGTTTTTAATGTTTTATTTACTTCCTCTCCAGGAGGTTAGACACAAGTTCAAGTATGGTTTTGAAAAGTCAGCTCGCTAGGAGTAATACACTCTGCCCTACAAAAAATGCCTGTGCAGCTCCATTGGTATTCTCCAGTAGAGACACTTTCGGTGATTAGCAATAAACTAATCACTTCTCAAATAGGTAAAGCCTGGGAGACTAGACTGCATAGAATTGAATCGAACCATACCTCAGCCTGACGACAACAAAACAGCAATGAGCAACTACTCAGCTTAAAATATAGTTTTTAATGTATTGGACCCTTGAGAGTGCACATGTGAAAGTATGTATAGTTCCTCAGCTGCTTATGTGTGACGTTGCTTTTCATATTTATGTGTCATGGAGCCAACATCTTCGCTGATGATTTAATGCCACATAAGAGAAAAACAATTGTACTTGTCTTTCATTGGGAAATTCTAACATTTCCTGAAGCATTCCCTTACTCTCTATTTGTGTCTAAAACGAAAATTCCATGGCCAAACTTTCTTTCCTAGAACTGTCTATCTGTGGAGCACAATACAATAGTACTGCTTCTTAACTGACTATAACAGTCGTTTTCAATTAAGTTCTTGTTGAGCCGTCCTTTGGTTTTGAAACTAGGATTAACGAGGATTTTTCTACTCTAGCGTGACTGCCTACTTAAGTTCCACCTTGCTGATCATGACGGCGTTGTCTCACCATCCACCTAACACTTATTATCCTATAATGGCCTCCAGGCCTTGATAAGCAATGCTCCCCCTCCCACAAATAAGAAAAAAACTTATTCACAAATCAAGGCTCGAAAGCACAAAAAGAATTTTTCATTTCATATTTTTTATTGCTAAAATAATGTCCACATTATTATTTTTTTCACACTCGTTTCCCAAAGTACTGGGTGTGTCTTGCCAGCCCCACCAGTGGGAGTGAGCACACACGATATCCTTGTGAATCGATAACAATTTACACCCTAACATTTTCAAATCTGATGATACTTTTCAAAATTGTTTGTTTCATGCATTTGTAGCAGCTATGATGATTACAGGCTGCAACGACACTTTGCCGTTTACTGGTTTGAATTTTTCGTTTATAAGATTGGTGCAAGCATTTAACTTTCTTTCTGGCTTAACCAATCAGAGGTCATTTCTCAGGCAAGCTGATCTTGTAACAGAGTTCATAAAAAGTTTAAACTCATGGCAACTTCCTCTTCCCCTTTCTGACTCTTGGTAATAACACACTTCTCTCTTGGGGCTAAACAAAACCCACCCGGACCTTTGGCCCTGGGTTCGACTTTGACAAATAATCCACAATGCCTACTGCCAGACTCTAACTTCAATAATGAACTTTTGTACTCGAGCATGACTACCTAACCTTTGATTTCTATCTACAGGCATGGACTTATTCTATGACTAACTTTCTTCTTTCCATTCAAAACTTACTAACGAAGATAATCAATAAACTTGTTTTTTAATGTTGGAGACCTTGTCTCACCTATTCTACATATTCCAAACAATGAATAACAAACGTTTGTTTAAAATCAACTTTTTGCCTCATCATCTGTTAAAATAACAACAGAATTCAAAAAATCAAATTCCAAACTTAACGCAAATTCTTTTAGTCCACTAATGTAAATCTAGCTCTCATCATCATAATAATTATTACAAATTATCATTATTAGTACTTTCTAACCCTAACCCTAACTCCAACTCTAATAATAGCCATTACAAATTAGCATTATTATAAGCATCATAATTAGTATCATTATAACTTTCTTTAACTCTTTAGAAACTATCTCATTACAAGTTGACATGAGGCAAAATGTAGAGATGCTGGTTACTATCGTGAACAGCATTAAGGCCAAAAAGTGTCATCTTAAGATGTATCTGTAGAGACAAAGGCGCCGATAAAGAATTAAATGGCAAAGAAAAACAGAAAAATGGGAAAAGAAGAAACGATATGGTTGCTTCATATGATTGCGTAAAGAAATAGTATACAAAAACACATGGGAATGACTACAAAGACATGTTCTGAAAAACGAGTTCAACTCTATAAATAATAATATAAAAAATACGAAAGGGGAACTATTTTGATTATTGCTAACACTAGAGCCACCCCCTCCACCAATCTATGATATGCCACCACAGTAAGAAATTGAAATTATGTGTTATTTTTGTTTTAATCACTTAAAATTCGATAATTATCCAATTTTAATTAAATCTTCAGCATTTATTTAAGAAATTGCATTTTTTAAAAGGAATGCTAGTTTTCAAGTTTAACATCAGTATTTAAAAAAAAAAAGGATGTTTAACAGAAGTTAAGATTAGGACATGTGCAATAACAAACAAAAATCGTTATTGTTAAAAGCGACTCTATAATATTTTTTCTGATAGTAAGAAACAAAACTAAATCTTTAGATCTCTTTGAAGGCCTCCTACTATCCCTCAACCTTCCTCTTTGTATCACGTATGATAGTGGAACTAATGAAACGTTGTGGATCAACACTTCATTAGTTCTGCCATCTTACTTGTTGAACGAAACTAATATTAGTTCCCCAATGCAGGCCAAAAGGTGTCATCTTAAGATGTATCTTAAGACACAAAAGCACAAAGAATTAAATGACCATCGACCTTTGTACAGGTTTTATTTGTTTTATACTGCTGGATGTGCAGACACAATTTCTACCAGATCTACATGATGGGAAGGTTAGTTTTGTTACAAACCATCTGACCATGAGCCAGTCGTAGGTATCGGTCATTGCTAGTTAATGCCAACTATGAACCACTGTAAAAGCAATCCAATGAAGTGCAGATCCTTTCAGTTCATTGCATGTTATTTCAACAAGATTTCATGTTTGAATGAAAATAAAATGTTTAGACATTTTTATGAGTTGCACCCAATTACGCCACCCTTTCTCAATTTGGTACAATGAAAAGGTTGGTTGTTTTACATTGTTCATGAGCTTTTTAATTTTACACCCGTTTAACCACCTTGTTGAGCTTGTTGCACCGAAAGAAAGTTAAATATAACCCCCTCTCAGTCACATGACATATATATATAAATATCACAATTGTCTGTTTTACTTTCTCTCATCATGAAATATAATCAACTTTTTTTTGTTCACACGAAAACTGTGCTTCTTTCTCTCTGTTATTATTGGTTTTGCATTTTTTATTTTTTAACTCTGTCAATACAGATTTTAAGAGATTATTTTACTTGTATCTTTACACAAAAGTCACAAAAGTTCTCATTGGATTCTAATTAGAAATCTATAAAGCAATCTTCCTCAACAAGTTTTACCTGGAAAACTTGCAAAAGGTCTCGAATGGTTCTGCAAAAACAAAAAACTAAACTAATGCATTTTTGACTTTTTATTTAACTTCAAATATGTAATTGTAGCGATATTGACAATTCAATATTCCTAATTAACATAAAAATAGCAAAGAGCCAATATAATTGTCTCTCACTCATAAAAGAGTTTCAGATGAAGCCACAAATGTTAACTTTACACTTCACAAGAATGGCATCGCAGGTAGGATTTCAGAGTAAATAGGGTAGAATTTATGATGAAGAAAGGCCACAATGCAGTTATATTAAATAGAGAAAAGGAAGACAGCCGATA
Source organism: Euprymna scolopes (assembly GCF_053919585.1). Classification (NCBI taxonomy): domain Eukaryota; kingdom Metazoa; phylum Mollusca; class Cephalopoda; order Sepiida; family Sepiolidae; genus Euprymna; species Euprymna scolopes. Next base: position 5,274,659 of record NC_136507.1, on the reverse strand, counting down.
CAGGGAAAATATGAAGAGCAAAGTGATGAAGAAATCTCTACATTTCCTTCCAATATTGAATTATTAGAACAGCCTCTACAGGATGAAACGTCAAAAGACGAAATAATGCATCATTAAGCTGCCCAGAATGAGTGTGAAAATTTGGATGAAGATTTTTGAATTGAAAGCCATGTTTAAGTTCAGAAGAGTTTCTGATGGGTAGCTGTTCTGTACAAGTCATGGAGATGAATAGTTTTTGGTGGGTAGCTGTTCTGTATAAGTCTTGGACTTTATAATTTTGCAGGCAAAGAGCAAAAGTTCTTTCTTGTGATGACACGAAAAAATTATGTGCTGGAATGCTAAAAGATTACAATATTCTTACGGAGCAATTCTGGTTTCTGATTGTAGAATGTGGCTCGATTCAATTGGTCAGTTCCTATTGCCATTGTCTATAAGTAGAACTTTCCAACTTTCGCTCATCATATCCTCGTTTATAAAAAAAAATACCCCCCCCTATTTTTTATACAATGGGAAAATCTTTTCAGTTTTCATGTTTAATTTTGTTCAAAAATGAATATATATATATATATATATATATATATATATATATATATATATATATAATCTGTATATATAAAAGCGAAAATGTTTGTGTGTGTGTGCGTTTTCGTGTATGTCCACAAAAGGGTTTTTTCCTCGGTCTTCTCGCGGGGGTCGCTCCTTCTTAAAACTTTTTATATTATGTCTAAATGATAATATCTACGAGATAACAATGGGCGTCGCGTGTGTATTTAATTTGCTTGACTTTGAAAAGCTAAATATTCAACATTTTTCGATCGCCGCGTCTGGATTCGGCCTTTTCGTATAAAAAAAAAAAAAAAAAAAAAAAAAAGAAAAAAAAAAATGCCTCACAGTAAATAAAATAGTGCTCCGCAGTCAAAGTTGACCTCATTAAGTCGTCAAGTACGGGCACCTGCCAATTCTTAATACTTAAATAAATTCAAACATATTTCCTGTACGACTTCTTGCTGGCCCAGTGATTAGCATCACACGTTTTTTTTTCACGCTTTATTTTCCAACTTGCCTCAAGGCTTTGGGTTCAAACTTTCCTACTTACCTACCAAAACTTTTTTTTACCCCCCCCCCCCCCGACACAAACACCCGGGCAACGTCTTTTGTTTTGATTTACCCAAAAGCACACCTCGAAACACCCCCCCCCACCCCCACCCGACACAAACACCCGGGCAAGAAGTCTTCGCTTATTCTTTTGTTTTGATTTACCCAAAACCACACCTCGAACCACCCGGGCATCGCCGGGTACCCCCGCTAATGTAAAATAAAACGAGTTACATGTAAAATAAAAACAGAAAAGTCATTTAGTTTTAATTTTGTTCAAATGCTAAAAGTATGTGTGTAAAAGAAATTAATTTTATTAATTTTATATCTTAAAAGTTGAGCATGGAAGTGGCTTTTTAATTTTGATTATGCAATTTTGTTCTAAAAATACACATTTATGGACAAGTACATCTCTATATAAATAAAATGAATCTAATGAAGAATAGTTTAAACAGTTACATTCAATTTAGCTTAAATTTGCGGTTTTTGAAAAAATGACAAGTGCAGACTTTCTTTTCTTATATATATATATATATATATATATATATATATATATATATATATATATATATATATATATATATATATATAAAGAAAAGAAAGTCTGCACTTGTCATTTAAAAAAAATGAAATAGTTATATATATATCTATAATATAAAGCTGAACGTCTGTGTGTATGTGTGTGTGTCTGATCACGAATACGCTCCTATATGGTTGACTATTTTAAAAAACTGATTCCATATAATGATAAAAGATGTATCAAGGATCAGGAATGGTGGTTCATAAAAATTGCGGGGTCTGCGTTCGCGCCCCCAAAGTATGCAAATAAAAAATGAAAACAAAAAACGTTTACAAGTGTTTTTGATATAGATGTACATAAGAATACTTTGATAAGTATGTTTCAACTTAAATATGGATGGTATAATAAAATTGTGGGGTCTGCATTCGCACCTGTACTTCATGGAAATATGGCACAAACTTTAACAAAGATTTTCATATCTATTTGCGTAAGTATACTTTGATAATTATGTTTCAGTTTGAAGAAATATGGTATAATAAAATTATTGGGTGTTCGTTCACGCCTGACCTCCATAGAATGTAAATATGTCACAAAGTTTAACAAGGTTTTTTTAAAGGGGTGAGGGTCCACAATAACACCTTAACTTTAATCTTAATTC
>NC_136507.1:5254886-5262386 GCF_053919585.1 Euprymna scolopes | reverse complement strand
GTGAGTCTAAATGCTATTTGGTTTTGACTTTGAATATTCGGCAAGATAACTTTATAGATTAGATGGATCTATAAGAAATAGAATCATGAAAAAGAATATCCAACAATTAATGCTGTTTGCTGATTTATGTGCTTTTGCTTTTTATTGTTTATGATGTAATCTTTCAAGTTACAAAGATTTCATTTGGGTATTTTCCAAGTGACAAGCTGTGATACATTAAATTGTCTTTTCCTTATTCGAAATGGCGGTTCCTACAATTACTGCCATTATTTGTCTATGATTTACGGGTTGTTTCTTTTGCTATTTTTTTAAAAGCCAATACAAAGTTAAGCAAAGTCTGAAAAAAGTAAGATTTATATTTTTGCAAAGTTTGTGCAGAAGTTTTAAAGCAAATTTCTTAACTGCTTGCATTTTGTCCCTCATTATTTCCAATGACCAAGGACATTATAACATTACCTCAAGAGTATCACTGTATTTGCATAAGGTATAAGATCAGTTTAATGTGAAGGGCTCTGGCAGAAAATGCAGATTCAGTAAACGACCTATGTTATCTCAGCCTTCATCCACTTGTGGGCGTGGTACAACGGGTATCAGGAATTATTTTTAGCTTACTTTATCAAAAATAGGCATTGATTAGGATGCAGTGTTTAAGTTTGTTTTGATTGATTTAATATTACTTGGCAGTGCAATAGGTTATATGGTATGATTAATGGCTTAATCTCAAAAGCATTGTAAGTTTAAATAGAACGTTGATAAAGCTTGAACTATAATATATTGTATGGAGAGTTGGGAACTATTAACTGGGGGATGGATCATTGAAAAACAACTCCTTAGAATACACAAATAAAATATAAATCGGTGTCTTCATTTCCTTCTTCATGAAGCTACTCACAAAAAGTATCGGTCTAAATTAAGGCAAATTTGATGAATGGTTACTTGTAAAAGAGATCACTTGCATTTTAGCAGGGTTTATTTTTAGTTTGCTGAATGTAAACCTTACGTAGCATGGGACTGGTTTCATTACAAACTATCCAACCATAAGCTAGAAAGTCAGTGATGAATAAGGTATCAATGACCCATTTGAGAAACCAACTGTATCAAAAAATAACAAATTGGCCTTTTGTCTAGAGACAAAGTGTAGTATCTGTTCTGATACTACACTTTATATTTTCTATTTATTAATTTGCAATGGTATATGATTCTCTGACAACTGTCAACCTAGAAAAGTTAATTCACAAGACATGGAGAAGAAAGGCTCTAATTATGTAACCCATGTAGTGAGTAGAGTACACAAGGTCAGCTGTAGTCTTGTGCCAAACTGAAACTAAATAATGATATATTAGTGTTATTCTTTGTGTTGCTATTTTTTTTATGTTTTGTCTCAGTTTTGACAGAGTTTTTTTTAATATGTAGTTTGTTCATATTCTTTCAGTCCTTTGATAGTTCATTTAGCATTTAGTGCTACTATTGTTAGATAAGTTTCTTTTGTTGGATTGAAATTATATTTATTAAGAGTAATACACTATGTCCGAATAGCCAGTAGACGATCCTTATCAAGACAGACCTTATTGAATTTAGTATGTTCTCTTCAGTGTTTTGGTGAAGTATTTTCAGTAATCATCATTATTACTATTTAGTTATAGTTTTAATTTGGAGCAAAGTTGGTTTCTGACGAATCTTTTCCAATTAGTCTCTTTTAGGTTCCACCTAGATATTTTCTCTTCTTGTTGGAAGGTTATATAAATAATTGGAAAATGACCGCTCTTGAATGTTTCATCATGAATCTTTCACATATAACCCATGTATGTGCTTGGATCACATAGTCAGATCTATTACTAAATATGATGCTGTATAACTGTAAAAGTAATAATCGTTTTTGTCAATGAGGTTTCCTATAATTCAGTCTTTTTGCTTCTTTGTTTTCCTATATTTCATTTTGCTGGTAGACATTTAACAAGAAAATGATTTGGGAATTGTTTTGTTAAATAGTCTATTTCTGTTTTGATGTGATTTGACAGCAAATGAAGGAAATGCCTGTTACTTTGCGTAATGATGCCAATGCTGCAATTGATTTGGTTTTGTGTCCAGCAAGATTTGGCTTTGAAGAATTTTCTCACTAACAATTATGGATGTTTCACTTAAGCCTCTGTTAATATTTTTGTGTAGATAATTGCATAAGTTTTTGTTATGTTTTAAATGTATCTGTTTTCCTTAAATGATTATCTGAATGCCATATGTTTTTTTTTTCTAATGGGGAGAATAATGGCTTTTACATCTCCAATATTACATGCCATTATTTTGGCATTATTTAGTTTTATCCCTGGTGTGGTCTGATTTTTGTTGCTGCTGTTGCAACTGCATTCACCCTAGTTAGGTTGATCCCCAAACCATGGTGACCTATGCATGGGGATTCTGAGTAAGGTCATACAAGGTGATTACCCAATTGTGATTCAAACATGGAAGACTGACCACCTGTGGACCTGGAAGCTTGGTCAAGTCCTTCTTGATGGATGTTATCCAGATCCTCAACTAGCCAATGACCTGCACAAATCATCAAAAACTTTGTTGCGGCAGGACAAAGTGCAAAGACTTTAGATTGAGGTTAGATTAGAGGAGAACACAATTTTTTCAATCCTTTAAATCTTTATTTTTTGTGGACTGTTATCCTCATCTTCATGGTTGTTGTTTCACAACGTTTCGATTAATTATTCCTCTGACCAATTATTACTCTAGCCTACGTCAGGTGGTTAACCACCTGACGTAGGCTAGAGTAATAATTGGCTGAAACATTGTGACGCAACAACTATGAAGATGAAAATAATAGTCCACAAATGAATGAATATACAAATTACTTATCTCAAAGGAATTAATAAAATAATATTCTTCTAATTTTTTTTTTTTTTTTTGCCAACATAAAATATTCCTCTTTTATTGCTCATGCTTCCTTTGGGCATTTTTTTTTTTTTTGGGGGGATGGGGGGTTTAGTGAATGCATTACGAATTTTTGGTATTCGTCATTTTTGAGAATATTTTTGTATCTATATATATGTATATATATATATCAATCATACAAATGATTAGATTAGGTCGCAGACAGATGAAAGTTACAAATTCACTACAAAAAACAATGTAATTCTTACACATGTTAAACATCAGAATGAGAAAATGGAACCATCAGAAGTTTAGGTTCTTTCTTTTTTGTGAAGACCATGTAGCTTAAGCATAATAAAAAATTATATTACTGGTAATACAAAGTATTTTCATCAGACAAGAAATCCCGATCAACCGAACCAACAAAGAATCAAGAATCATCCAAAGAAAACATGCAGCACTTTCATGTTCAGTGAACTAATAATCTTCATCCAGTCTGCTACAATGTTTTAAGATTTAAGCTGAGATATTCTAGAAAATTGATGAAAAACATTGGCTTTTATTCATTTTTTTTTCTTATCTTGCATGATACATTTTTGACAAGAAAATTTGAAATTTTGAAAGAATGAAAGAAATCAAATGATTCATTTATGTATTATGAAAATGAAGGGGATCGGTTTTAGACTTGAAATTCTACAACATTAGTTTTTATAATAGTTTTCTTATAACAAGTATCATAAATTGATTCTGACATTCTTTTCTTGGCATTACAGGGAAGGAGAGGATTTGCAAAAGTAAGATCAGCAGAATAGAATATATTTAATGTTCATATTTTGCAGCAAATAGTCTAAATGATTGCAGACTGATTTTACTATTCACTAAACTCATTACATCAAAAACAAGACCTTTCTTCTTTTTAATGTAATGGGATTGTGTTAAAGAAAAGAAATCTGTTTTAAACTTGTTCCTCTTCTCTAACTTGGAGTGAAAGCTATGAATAGCTTTTAGTGCATGACCCAAAATATGTAAGTATATATTCACACATGCACTTATGTACACACACACACACACACACACACACACACACACACACACACACACACACACACACACACACACACACGTGTGTAAATTTTGTCTCATTATGTTAATTATTTCCTTAACAAACCAAGCACAAGTGTGACTAAATATAAGAAGAGAACTTATTGAAATCATGTTTACGTTTCAAATAATTGCAAAAAGCAACTTCAATGGTATAAAATCGAAATTTCGAACCACACGTGAACAAGTTTAACAAGATAACCGACATTACTAGGACATCTATACTACATTTGTTACCCACCGCCCTTCCCTCTATCTCTCTCTGGAAATGCAACCGAAAACAAAGCCCTATACCAAGATTAAACAACTTTTCTCAAGTAAAATTTGACAAGGAATTCAATGGTTGTCTTCATTTTGTTTTGTATTAAAATAAATAAATACACAAATTACTCATCTCAAAGAATTCCAATAATTAAATAATATGGTTTGCATTTGTACAGAACATCTATAAAACGTTTTATTTTATTTATAAGTTGAAAAATAAAAAGTACAGAAATTAAAAAAAAATAATAGTAATATGAGTTTTAGGGGTAGGAGCATAACTACACAAGATTCCTCATTCATTACAGGACAATTCCTACAAGTAAAGGATAAAATGAAAGTTAACATGAAAATGCCAAAAAATGTTTTTATCTTACAAAAGTTGATTTGTCATAAAACAAAAAACCTATCTCTTGGACAAAAGGGTTTTACTAAAAACACATATCTAGTAAAACCTTTACTTCTACAGTCCTGTGGTTATACAAACAAATGTTTGAATATTACAGTCAAAAATGAATTTTCAGGAAGGATGCACACACACACACACACAAACACACATATATAAAATGGCTACCTAAAATAAATATGCGATATGAATTGTTCTGTAAGTTTCATTTCCAACATTATACGGCCATGCTTGATTGTTTCTAAGGAAATTTTCTGTTTTTCCGATGAGTAAAGAAAAATTCGATATTAACATAAAAATATTAATTGTTTTTGCATAAACGAAACAGGTAAAATGTACTTTTTTTTTTTTTTGATTTGGACCCGGGAAAGACTCGCAGTTGATGTCACCCATTACAGGGATGGGCTTTACATGACAATAATCAACTGTGGCCCTAGGCGCTTTGCCCTATGGAAAAGGCTGCAAGGTGAAACGGGCAGTGAAATAGCAGCAGCCCTTGAAGTGGTGTTTCTGGAACGCGGTCCTGTGGAAGAGCTTCTAACCAACAATGGTACTGCTTTTAGATCAGCAGCAGTTGTGGATATGCGAAAGAAATGGAATGTCCATCAATTCTTTAGAGCTGCCTATAGACCCAGTGGCAATGGAATTGTAGAAAAAAAACACTGGACAATAAGGGCAGTGGCAGAGAGAGGGACACCTCGCCTGAGCAAGTGGTCTATTGGTACAACATGTCACCTAGATTGGGGCAACAGCAAGGGACAGTTTCACACCTGTCAATATTCAAATACTCCAGGAGCTACCCTAGGGTTGAGCCAGCAAGCAGGGAGACGGAGAGACAACAGGGACCATCAAACTCGGTGACAAAGTATGAGTGAAGCCTCCAGGGGCGCGATGTACCACACAGTCGAGCAGAGGAAGCATAACTGAGAATAATACCAGCAACAACATTGCGGTAGATGGAGTACCAAGACATATTCTTGATATCAGGCCAGTGGAAAATGAAACGGTGGAAAGCGATGTGCAGCGGGAGGATGGCGAGACACTTCATAAACCAAGTAGGGAAAGATGACCGTCACAGTGGATGAGGGATTATGAGATGGGATCCAGAGATCAGGGAGGCATGTTGTTTAAAGTTAGCAGAAGGAAAGGAGAAAAAGAAAGGGAAAAGCAGATCAAACGAACAGAGGTCTTACCGCGTGTGTGTCGGGCAAGGTTGGGCAGAAGAGAGAGAGAGAAATCAAGATGGCGCCCATAGTTTTAAAAGGTGTACTCTGGTGGAAGTCACATGAAATCACGTGAAATCATGCGGGAGATATGTATAAAAGGAGTTGACAGGTTAGGTCGGAGGGAGGCAGACAGACGAAGGTTGGTGTCAGTGGTGATCTCAAACCCGGCGGTTGTTGGCTTGCAAAGACAAATTTTTTTTGTTTTTTTATTTCTTTAATTTTGTTGTCCTAAACCAGGAACACTCCACTAATAAAATACATTAATACTGCTACTAGCTTTACAAATAATATAAGGTTGGAATTTTTAAGAAGACAAGAGAGATAACAATTACAAGCCCCAAATCAAATATTTTCTGCAATCGAAAATTCTGGAAATAAGATTAAAACTGTTTTTGATCAGTGAGCTATATTCAGAAATCAAAATCTTTATTTACCAAATATTTCAGTTTCTTCCATGTTATGGTTGGTAGACATTTTGGTACTTCCTTACGGCTGGTTATTATTTCTGGAACAGGAATTTCGTTTACTCCATATCTTTATAATTGCATCTTAGCAACTCACTGGCAGCTTTGAAGCAACCTGCTTATATTGGTTTTAATAATACCTATTTTGCATATTTCTCGATCTTTCTGGAATACTCCACATCTCTCCAGAATGCATCTCTTCTGGAATGTTCTAGAATGTTCTATTCCTTATTTCTTTGTTCTGTCATTATTTCTTTTATGATACTTTATTTGTTTTAGTAACTATGACTTGGAATATTTTTTTATAACTTTATATTGTTTTTATCCAGTTTACAAGAAAAAATGCCTTCTCATAACATCTGCTTCTGCGATATCTCTTAAAGTTTTCATATCCAACACTGTAATTGGGTTAAATTTCATATAAAGGAGCCTTGGAGTGCTGGATTTAATAAAAGTAAGAATACTAATTAAGATATTTAAATAATGCTGGAAAGAGCGCCAGCAAGAGCAAGACTCACCCTTTATTAAACACTGTTTTGGGTCATAGTATTTAATAATCACATATTTGTGTGAAGTTTCAATTTTACCTGTCAATAAAAAAACAGGTGGGCACCATGAATTGACAATCACTCAAGCGTTTCCTTGGTTATTGCTTATTTTTTTTTTTTTTTCATATTTTTTCTACAAAGTAAATATCAAACAGTTGTCTCTCTTAGAAAGCAGCAATATCAAGTGTTAATATCTATTTTTAATATGATTACCATTAACCAGAAAAAACCTGTTTTGATAAAAAGAAATCTTTTTTCTTTATTTTTATTTCCACTAGTATTTATTTATTTATTTTTTGTTGGTTTTAAGAGACTTGTCTACATGGCAGAAACATGTGACTTTCAATAGAAATCTAATTTTGTAAATTATGTCCAACTTGATCTCCATAGATTGTATTGCGTTATTTATTCATCAAATTTGATTTAATGTCCATTTTACAAGCTGGCATGTGTTGGATGGCTTTTAAAAATTGACTTAGAAACTAACCTATCTCTGGCCATGTCTTTATTTATTTCTCTTTCTTTCAAGTCCCTCCTTATCACTTCCTTCCATATTTTCCTTGACTTCCTCTGTGTACTGATCCTGCTATCTCAACTGTTCTACATCTCATGACCCATGAACT
>NC_136507.1:5239886-5249886 GCF_053919585.1 Euprymna scolopes | reverse complement strand
TGACTGAATTATCGGTTGATCGTCTAGTTATATATCATGGATTAATTCGTTATGTACCCTCTTAACGATGAACGTTGTCGAAAGAGAGCCGTGGATTACGTGGATAAACGATTCTGCACCAAATATATATTAACAAAAAAAACAGTACAGTTCTTATAATTCTTTTAGAGTCCTGAAGGAAGCGATGTATTATTATGCAAAGAATATGGTCGAAGGTATCAGCTTGTAACCTTGTGGAGTGTCGGTCTCTGGGTATCTGAAGAAATGTGTCAAGTCAAGAGCCAACTCTGCTTTGACTGTGTTTCTCTTTGCGCATTTTCCTCCAAGAAATGTCGCGCATTCTCTAGAAATGACTTTCTGTGTTCTCTCTATCTTTCCATCTGAGAGACTGTCGTCTGCACATTTCCCAGTCAAGAGCCCGCTCTGCTCTGCGCATTCTCTCTTTTGTCCATCTGACTTGTTGATATATATATAAACAATTATATCGCCCTCTGAACATCACGTGGATATTATTTCTTTTTTGTTTAGAAATTCAATTCTCAGTCCAGAATCTAAATTATCATTTACAAAAATAACACAATGGCTCGCTTCAAAGATTTGATCGAACTCAAATAAACAGTTAGTAAATGCAGTTTTTGTTAACCTTTAACACACAAAGTTCTCAGATTTCTTAAATAAACAACTTGATACCAAGTGGTTTTGCCTTTCTTCCTAACGGGATGGGGGCATCAACCTACCCACACCCTTACTTTGTTACATTACCTCCCCTACTTAAAAGAAACAATATTGAGACCAATATTTTTTCTAACCCACTTCTTCTTACTTGACCTTAATACTAGAGAATCTCTGTGGTTTTACAATTCATAATATTTAGCTATTTGGTTAATAAAAGAAGAAAATTTTTAAAAGGTTTATCTTTCATGCACATGCAAAATTTTTCTTTCAGAGTTCGTGTGTTTTTTTTAAATCTGCTTTCAGTTCATTATGGTTTTATAAGAGTTCAGAACCCTCATTATTATTATTATTATTATTATTATTATTATTATTATTATTATTATTATTATTTATTTTAATTTTTTTTACATATATATATATATATATATATATTCGACGCATGCAATTATTTATTCGATAGTTCATTTTTCTCCAGATTTCATTCCATGGCTCTTTCTTGATTACCCGGCTTCAGTCTTCTTCACATATGTATCTCCAACATTGGTAGGGTATTAGATGCGGGGTTTGTTAGTATTCTCGGTTCTGTACCAGATTGATCAGGACTGGTGGCATTATCTAAAACCACGGTAGCGTTCCCCACTTCATGCTCATCCCTATTCATTTCAAACATTGAATGGGCTTTTCCTTTTAAGCGCTCTAATTGAGGGTTACCCTCATCCTCATCTACTTTATTAGCATCTTTTCTAGCCCTTAGGATGCTATTGATGTGGCTTACTCTCCTTTTCCCATACACTAGAAAAGCTATTATCATCATCACGATCAAGATGATTATTGTGGGATATAACCATTTACTTACTTCTTCCCATCGTCATTTTTCTTGTTCGTTATTACTCTTCACTGTTCGTTACTCATCTACTAACACGCTTATAGCGGTCTTTCCAACTGGTTTCAGAAGAGGTGGAATTTCGTGAGCTTCTATCTTCGGAAATTCCTTAGGTATAGGGGTCCGTACTTTCGACCACTTTACACGCGGTATTTTAATTAATGATAGAAAGTCATTCCGGAGCACAAACTTCTCAAACTATGGAGATCTTGCCGTCCTATAAACTTACAAGTTTGTAGGACGGCAAGATCTCCATAGTTGGGCGAAACGCTGCACAACTCATAGGTAAATCTATAATGGTCATAGGTGGATGAATAAGTATTTCCCCTTGTTGCCGTCTCTTACAGACTTTCGACAACTTCCGTTCACTAGTTGAGGCAACTGCCCAAACACCATCAGATAGATGTATAGCTTGGGGGGTTAGTATATCAATCGACACCTCTGCTCCACAATATTTATCGATCCCCTCCTCATTACCTTGGAATAATTGAACTACGCATAACTTGTGTCCGTTAGTTACATAGATGGGACTTTTTACTGCACAAACTTACAGTGTATTCATGCTACACGCTAGTGCTTCGCTAGACGACAACACTATGAATTTGGTTCGGGCGGGGTTAAAAGCTATTCCTTCAGTTTCACCTTTGTATCTTGCTACTGCTCTCTCCTCAGTGACATTATTAGGAAACGGTATCGGTAAATTAATTATGTTAAACACCTCGAAGTCGCTACCTCCACTCAACAAAGGTAACTCAACCACTACGTAAATGTTATCATTTTGCATAATTGTAGCACAACTTAAGGTTTTATAATATTCCCATAGACTCTTCTTTGGATCTACTGGTAAGCGTAAAGCATGTGGCAAGTCTGACTGAATCATCTCGAGTATTGTTTTTAAGTCTTTGGGAGGTATGATGCTCGGTGACATGTGCGCTAATGAAAGTAAATCTAATTGTGTCATAACATGTGCCATTGCCAATGTCAATAACTGAATTGATGAGTCGAGTTGGTTTGTCATCATCATCAGTTCCAGTATTTGCCCAATTACAGCTTCTACGGTACTTATTCTTCTAGCCATAAAAGTTAAACTTCCGTTTAGGCTGGTGACCGTATGAGATAGCCAGTTAATTCTTTGTCTATGTTCTGTTAGTTCGTATCTAGTAACATTCACTATCGATTAACTTTTCCCTACGACGTGCTTTATCTTCTGTTGATTTTCCTCTAAACCGCTTATATGCTTTCCTAATGCTTCTGTGTCACTTTCTGATACTATACCGAATAATACGTGTAGTACTTTACCTTTCTAACTCGTTTTTGGGTCGCTTCTGTTGCCAGTAATCCAATATCCCTAAAATATCCTCCAACAGAGTCTTTGTTTCATTTTTATTTCAATCACTCAATTCCATTTCCCCAAATAACTTCTTGTCTTCTTTATCTTCTTCATAGCTATATTTAATTTTCCCTCGTTTTGAGATAACATTGATAGGTCGTTTTATGCTGCTTCTCAGAAGTCTAGGTCCCATCACGTCGCCTATTACTTCTGGGGGCTGTGTCGACGGAATCGTATTGCTTTCTGATTCTTCAGCCCTATTCTCCTTACCAGCTTCTCTATCTCTCCGTACCGATAATGGAATATCATCTTCAGATCCCCAACCTTCCGAATCTGGAGGCATAGTTGTTATCTCTGTTAGCACGTCTGTATTCTCTACCTCAAATTCTACCTCTAACTCCCATTCATCTGCTATCTCATCATCAGCCCACCTATCCGTATCTTCCCGATCTCCTTCCGGATCTATCAGGGTGGCTTTCCTTACAGGTCTGTCTGTCTGTATATTAGGCATTTTCCACTCCCTAATATTGGCTTCACAGATATCTGACGCGTGAACCCTCTTCGTTTTATTTGTCAGTTGATCCCATATTTTATATGTTACCGGTCCTGTTTGTTTTACTATCCTATAGTACGGTTTCACTCTAGGATCTAATTTTCCTTTTCTAACCTGTGCTCTGTAGTATACCAGGTCGCCAACTCCATATGTTTTCTTAACCCTTCCATTGTTGACTCTTTTGTTACACTTTTTCTGTGCTGAGCTAATCCTTCGACGCACTTCAACAAACAGAGAATGCTGCTGCTCAATCATTTTTTTATGATTTTCTTCCCCAGTATACCTTTTTTTTGGTCGTAGAAGATTATCTAATCGTAACACTACATGTGACGGGACACCGGACGATGCCGGGTGTCCCGTTCAGCTGGGTGAAGATAAGAATGCTTATGACCGGGGGGGGGTGATACTGTGTCAAAGATTAAGACAGGCGTTTATGAGGTTTTCGGGAGACATGGTATCTGTTTTAATGGCGGAAAAAAAGAGATAAGTCTGAAAATGGGAATTTCTCACAAAGATTATTTTTCTAGTTGGATCTGGGGAGAATGAGTTTTAACTAACGTAATTGATTCGGACAGTCTTGAGAATTTGGGTTCCAAAATGTCTGCTCAGAGTCGGGGACCCGGGGTGTTTTAACTCGGAGACCACCAAGCTAGTTTGACAGATATGTTCATAAAACAATAGAGAAAGGGAAAAGAATAAGAAAATAGAGGGATAGAGAAAGAAATTCACAAGAGAAGAAAGAGGGGGGAATAGAAGATAATGGAGAAAAGGAAGGAAGATGCTTTTTATAAACAACGATCGCCTACTCGAAAAGAGATAGAAGGGTTTTGGCAGTCTTTGGCTAGCTAGCGAAGCGTACACATCGGCTCTCGCCCCGCCTGAGGCGAGAGGGGCAGAAATCTCAATAAGGACTAACTTGAAAAGATCTTGTTCTTAGCTAGAGAATTAACCTGATATCTCAAGTATACAACCTGCATCACGAAACGCGGATAACGAAAACACGACTTTAAACAAATGTAGAATGATTGCAAATAATTATTTTATTTAGTTTAAACGAAAATGACCTCAGAGTTTTTTCTTTGTTTTTCGATTGCCGGCATAAGTGAAGATGCAGTTTATTTCAGGTATGCCCTGACGCCAGACGATGAAGACACATACACGAAACCAGAGTGATGGCCGAAGAGGACAATGTTGCCACACGGACTTGGGGTCATGCACGTTTAACGTGCCTTGAGCAGCGGAGGTATGTTTTCCAGTGACCAGTGCGAGTCTGGTCGCGCTGGAGGGGTCCACCACTAGACGACGCATGTCCGGGACACGAAAGTGTCACATTCACGTGCCAGTGACATATATCTGTTATAATCTGGTGCCGATGACTATCACGATCTGTTGCCGTGACTCTTGTGTCACAACGTGATGCGCGTGACCCGTCCCGTTACATACATCTCTACTGTGCACCAGGTAATATGGATAGAATTTAGTCGTATCGTTATGTGAAAATCTGGCCGCTGCTAAGGCCTGATTCAAGAACAAGTCCCAATTCTCGACTTCGTCCTCTGATAACTTCAACAGCGTATCTCCCAAAAACCTATGGAATCTCTCTACTTTAGCATTGCTCTGAGGGTGGTATGGAGAGGTGGTAATATGTTTCACTCCTAAATATCCCGTGACCTCCCTTATAGTGGCATTTACAAATTCTCTGCCATTGTCTGTCACTAACATACGTGGGACACCATACCTAGGGAAAATTTCATTCATAAGTATCTCCGCCATCGTTTGTGCATCCTTCCTTTGCACCGGGAATGCCTCTACCCAGCTAGTTAACCAATCGACCATGCTGACTATATACTTATTTCCCTTGTTACTATTATTATATGGCCCTGAGACATCCATGCTCCACTTCTCAAATGGATATGATGGAATATCAGTCTCCATTAGGGATGTCTTAGCGCCCTTAACAGCTCGCTTCTGGCAAGTGACACATTCCGTCACATAGGAGTGGATATGTTTATACATACCAGGCCAATAGTATTTCTTCGCTAAAATCGAGTAAGTCTTATCAATACCTACATGACCTAACCCGTCATGTGCTACCTGCACTACACTGGCCCTCACGTGACCATTCGGGACATACAATTGGGTTCTTTTCTTCCCCATTTACATAGTATACCCGATCATCTTTCAACAGGTATTTTCTCGATTTTGAAAGTGGTAATTTCTCTTCTACTAGCGATTTCTTAAGTTCGCTATACTCTTTGTCCCTGCTCGCTTCTAACTTAAGTAGCTTCAGGTCTATGAATTTCCATGCAATCTTATCGGAATCGTCTTCTTGAGAGTTATTTTCTTCTGGCTCTATTTCATCTTCCATCTCTGAGGGCCTATTCTGCAATTGCTGAGAGTTGAGTATGCAAATTCTATAGTTATTATCATTAACTAGATTCTGATCACTAGCGTCAGCTTTTTCCCCTACCGCTTCGGGAATTCTAGATAATAAATCTGCACATGTGTTCTCTTTTCCGGACAGGTACTCTATCTTACAGTCGCAGCCACTCAGTTGCATAGCCCACAGTTGCACCTTTCGATTCTTCCATTCAGCATCGAACAAGTACTGTAATGGACAATGATCAGTTTTTATCACGAACGTCGCACCCACTAAATAAAAATGAAGCTTTTGTAAAGCGTACACGATGGCATAGGCCTCTTTTTCAATCACAGGGCACTTCTGTTGGGTCTTTGTTAACTTGTGAGAGAGAAAGTAGACAGGCATTTCATCCTTTATTCCCGGGATTACAGCTTCTGCCTCTTCACACGACTGAGTCAAGCAAGCTCCTATACACGTATCACTAGCATCCGTATATAGGACCATAAGCTTGTTCAAATCGGGATAAATCAATAAAGGAATGGATATCAGTTCCGCTTTTAACATATCGAATGCTTTCTGACATGCCTCGGTCCAATTGAACCTAGCGTATTTTTTCGTTAGATTAATTAGTGGTATAGCTATTCTAGAGAACCCTGCTATGAACCTTCTGTAATAACCTAGTTCCTATAAATGCTCTAACTTGTCTAACTGTTTGAGGTTCTAGCATTGCCCTTATAATCTTTACTTTATCAGTATCTGGCCTTACTCCAGATTGGTCTATGATAAATCCTAAATATTTAGTCTCTTTTCTTATAAATTGACACTTTTCTATTTTTAGTTTCAAGCCATGATATTTCAGACGATCTAACACAGCCTGTAAATGCTTAAAGTGCTCTTCCGGGGTTTTTGAGAATATTAAGATGTCATCCAAATATGCCATAGCAAAATGTTCAAATCCTCTCAACACTATTGCCATTAATGACTGAAAAACACCAGGGGCTCTTGCTAGTCCAAACGGCATGACACGGAACTGGAACAACCCCATATGACAACAGAAAGCCGTCTTAGGTTTGTCCTTCTCATTTACTGCCACTTGCCAGTAACCTGATCTTAAGTCTAAGGAGGAAAAACATGTAGCTTTCCCTAGCATCGCTAAAATGTCGTCTATCAAGGGCAGGGGATAAGCAGTAGATTTTGTTATCTTATTAAGTTCTCTAAAATCTACGCAAAATCTATTTCCCCCATCCTTTTTCTCCACTACTACTACTACTGGGAAACCCCAAGGTGATTGAGATGGCTCAATAATACCAGCCTCTCCCATCTCCTTCACTGCTTTTTCAACCAACTCTCTCTTCCAAATAGGCGTTCTGTACGGCCTCATCTTTATTGGTTGGTGGTCTCCTGTATCAATCGACATTTTTACTGTATGCGTATTACCTAATTCCTTATCTGACTTAGCTAACACTCGCTTATTAGCTTTAAATAGTCTTCCTAATCTCTCTCGGTATTGGTCAGGACAGTCTAATTCCACCTTGTCACTAATTGCTTCACTCTCTACAGGCATTTCTTCGCACCTCACCCTAGTTTTTAATGTTAACACTGAAGCTCTGCCCAACTTAGTTCCTGATTTAATATTAACCGTCTTCAGACTCGTATTTGCTACAACTACTGGAAAATTCTGCGCCTGACCTTCCTGCACTAATGCTGGTAACACTGTCACGTCCTCGTCCTCTTCTATGTGGGGAAGGGGTAACACCTGATAAACGGCTTTGTTATCCCTTATAGCCCCTTCTATCTCACTCCAGCTCGTCACCGCCATTCTAGGTGGAATCTTTAAATCTTCACGAGACATGAGGTCCACTCGAGCGAGCATCGTGCTACCTAAAATAATCTCTTCCTCCCCAAGAACTAACTTTGGAGGGTCGAATTTTAATACTGCTTTCCTCTGTCTAAGCCAGTCTCCTCCCAGTATCACGTCATGGGTCATTTTTGGTGCTACATACAGTGTGTGGGATGTCTCGGTCTCCCCCACCTTTATCTTTACTTCCAGCATCCAATCTAATCTGAATCTACCCCCATCGGCTTGAAATGCGTTCACCTTAGTCGACATAAATCGGTCGGTGGGGAGTCTTAGTCTTTGCAACCGTAAAGAACTAATGACTGAAACTTCCGATCCGGTGTCTATCAGCGCTCTGAACACTTCGCCCTCTATCTCAATGTTGCAGGTGAGTTCGTCATCTTCGGGCCATATTTGACATAACTTAATCTCATCTCTATCCTTGTCCGAAGGATTCTTAACTTTACTTTTCCTCTTTCTACGACTGTCCCATAAATGCCCGCTCTTCCCGAACCCCTGGCATGTCTCCTTCTTCCTAAGTGGACAGCTAGTTGCGGTGTGCCCTCTTTCCTTACACTTGTCACACCGTACGAACCCCTTTGCCTTGCAACTCCGAATTAAGTGTTCTTCACTGCCGCACTTAAAACACTTAGGTCTCAACATACAGGCCCTTTTTGAATGTCCCGGGCGGCCACAGTTGAAACAGTGCACCCCGTCTCTGCACTGATAAGTATAGTGCCCCTCTTTTCCGCAATTGTAGCATTTTAATTTTAAAGCCCCATCTATGCTTTTCCGGACATTCCTATCTCTCCTAGGGGTCACCCGCCCTTTCGCTACTGGGGCGACCCTAACTAGTTTAAAGATTTCTTTGTTGGGGTCTTCCTGGGTTTTAATTTGGTTCTGGGTGGATTGTTTCTGTCCTTAATCCTACATTCATGTGCCCTGTGCCCTTCTTTCTGGCAAACAAAGCACAATAGACCCCTCTTAAAGTTAGGATGAGGTATGTATCTTCCCCCCTACCCTTAAATCCCGGTGTTCTGGATTCGTGGCTTCTTCTTCCCAACTCTGAAGCTTAGGGCATTTTGCTCGGATGTGTCCTCGTAACCCGCATCCGTAGCAGACCTTCAACCAGTCTGTCTTGTTCTCCTCCAATTTTCCTAATCTCTGGAGAAGAGCTTCAGCTCTTCGAGCCTGTGCAAAGGCCTCCTCAAACGTGTTAGGTTCTGCCCTTGCCACGTCCTTACGCAACAGAGAATTACTCAAAGCGTCCGTGAAGAACTCTGCCAGCTGGGCCTGGGTAGCCGGATCATTTCTCCGATCTTGATCCGGGTAGGCTACCTTAGCAAGAACGCTCATGCGTCCCTCTAGGTGAGCAATGGATTCTCCATCCCTCTGCTTCACCCCTATCAGCGCTCGAGCTGCCTCTGTTCGGCTCGAGTGACTGCCGAAGTGCTGTTGGATGTCATGTTCAAACCTTTCCCAGTTGCTTTGGGATCTGTACTTATCCAAATACTCCCCAATCCATTCTGAGGCAACGCCCTCGGTATAGTCATACGCCAGTAAGATCATATTGGCCCCCAGCAGGTTATAGATGCGCCCTTTCTTTTCTATTGCTTTGAGCCAGGGTCCCAACTTCACAGCCACACCTGTGAATAGTGGAATTCTGGATCCCGTTACATTAAGTTTTGGAGTTAGCCGACCCCCTCTTCAATCCCACGACCCAACTCCTCTGCAGCCCTAGTAGATTCCATATTAAAAAAAAATTAAGCGCTCTTTGAAAAAGCCCACAAGAAGTCCAAAAACGAACAATGACAAACAAAGAAGGAAGTGAAAAGAACGAAAATAGTGGTTTTCCTACCTGATCGCCGAGATATTCCTGGTTCTGCGCTGCTTTTTGTTGACTCTCTTGTTGGAAGGTTCCACCTGTTATAAACAGTAAACCTCCTGTTTTTTTTTGTTTTTTTTTTTGGTTAGCTAACACACTTTCTTTCTGATTTAGATAATCCTGGTCACGGCAGCAAATGTGACTCCCACACTTTCACCAGTCGGTTGAGGACGATCGTCGACCTCGGAACCCTTCCACTACCAGTGATAATTCTTGGCCGTCTAAAGTTACTGGTGTGGGAAAGTGACCGAATTATCAGTTGATCGTCTAGTTATATATCCTAGACCAATTCGTTGTGTATCCTCTTAACGATGAACGTCGTCGAAAGAGAGCCGTGGATTTTTTTTGTGTAGTAAAAGAAAAAAAACAGGATAAACGATTCTGCACCAAATATATATTAACAAAAAAAACAGTACAGTTCTTATAATTCTTTCAGAGTCCTGAAGGAAGCGATGTGTTATTATGCTAAGAATAT
>NC_136507.1:5182386-5227386 GCF_053919585.1 Euprymna scolopes | reverse complement strand
TATATAAAAAACTAGAAACAAAAACATTCATATAAACTTAAAAAACTGGAAACTTAAAAACTTTTATATAAAAAACTGGAAATCTAAAAACTTTTCATTAAATTACTCGATTTGGCATTAAATAATCAAATTTTTCATTTGGAATGCTGATATTTATGATTCAAACAATTTAAACTTCGTTTTTCATAAATATTAATCTTGACCAGAGTTTGACTTAGTTATTTAGCACTATCTGTTTCACTTTCTATTTTCTCTCTCGCACGCTTTCTTTTTCTATGTCTTGCTATCTTTCTTTTGCTTTCTGTCTGGTTTATAAGCCATTTAACGTATGGAATAGGAAATGAGATCAGTCGCACCCAATGGATTAAATAAAGGAATTAATTAGAAACCCTTTGTAAGTTTACGACTTATGACAAACGATTATGACCATGGAAACGTGAATATAATAACTGATGAGATGACGTGTGAATAATGTGAGTTTTTTTTCTAATTCTATTGTAGACAAAGAGGGATTTTGAAGAAGAGGCGCTAAGAAGACACAATGAATATCGAATGCAGCATGGTTCTCCATCTTTAGTTCTTAGCCAAAAACTTACAGATTATGCACACGAATGGGCACTTTATTTATCCAATACAAATCATGTTCATCACAGTGGACAAATCATTGATGGAATCAGAATTGGAGAGAACATTGCTGTTATTTATTCTTGTGAGACCAAAGAAGTTACAGGTAAATACAACTGTTTTATTTGAACTTTTTACAAAATTGTTCTAATTATTTACACATATAGTTTTATATAGTGACTTCTCTTAAAAAATAAATAGTTTTATATAGTGACTTCTCTTAAAAAATAAATAGTTTTATATAGTGACTTCTCTTAAAATATAAAACTCAACATTTGCATGATATGATAATAATTCAAGACAAAATAACAGAAATAACTTTATTTGTCTGTTTAATAAAGAAAATGTAAGATAATGAAGTTATAGAAACTCCTCTTCTGGGGAGAAGCATTAGGCTTTGAAATGCCATGTTATAAAGGGTTTCTATGACTTTATTATATTACATTTTCTTTATTGAACAGACAAATAAATTTATCTTATTTTGTCTTAAATTATATGTGCACTTAGTCATCTATAGATAAGTTTCATCTTTTCATACCTCAGTGTGTCTAAACACAGCAAGCGTTCCAACCTTAGCATTCAAAACCTGAATGCCAACCGGTAACCACTTGCGACTGTTTGTCTACTATCTGGGCCATTTATAAGCAATACCTTTCTTTAACTCACGAGTCGATGAAATATATCACTTATAAAGATTTTTATTAATTTCTTTACTTTACTATGGTACTAATTACAAAAAGGATTTAATTTCTTTTATGGAAGAATTTTTTTTACTCTAAGTGGAGACTACAATTTTCAGCATCATATCATACTGTCATACAAAAATATGTGTTATGATATTTAAAAAGGTTCAAGCAAAAAGGACTTTTCAGTCTGTGGTAGAAAACACGTAAGCCACGATAGTTGGTTCTGTTTTTCTCCATTTTTAAATTGGAATGCAAACTTAAATGCACTAATGCATGCACAAATAACCTCAAAAGTTTTCACAGATATGAAGCACATCGTACAACAGGAGAAAAGTGGTTTGTTACGTTTAACATTTTCAAAACCAATATTCTTTTCATCTGTACTCAACACCTGGATCCTTCTTTTACTCCACTCGAACTGAATAGCTCTCTCCTTGAGGAAGACCCTTACTTTGATTAACTCTTTGACTAACTTTCACTTCAGTCCTAAAATGAAGGCTTACATTCAATCTGTTCCTAAGTCATTTAAGAAAAATGATTAGATCATTCTACCACTCCAAAAATTGTGAGACTTATAATGCATTCCTGTGCCTATATATCTTAATATGTCCCAGGATGAGGTACTGCAACCGCATCTGGGGAAGTGCAGCTTGGAGCAAACTTTTTTGCTTTGACAGTTCAAAATCATGTAAAGACAATTGTTACATAAGGCTATACATACGCTATCTATAACAATGTATGTATATTATTCTCTCGTACTTTGCCGTCATTGTCATGTATATACAGACACCAATGCATGTCTTTAAATGTATGTATAAGTTCATGCAGTGTTGTTGTTAATTGGGTGTGTGCATGTGTGTGTGTGTGTGTGTGTGTTTTACACATTCATAAACAGTTCAGTAAAACGCACACATCAAGGGGCATACCTCCTTACAGTTTCTGGTTCCTTTTGTTTACTGATGGTTGACACTTGACTCGAATGCTGCAATAAAGGTCTTCCATGCAAAATAACACTATGACAAATTCTGGTTTTTACTATTTTCAGTTCTGTGGACTTCAGAGTTGCAGTGCTAATATATAAAATCTTAAGTATTGGCCATAACACCCTCTTAGCTTCCTAGGACATAAAGTCGATGTATCACTAAGTGAATCTCTTGGTAACTAAAAACTCAACTCCCTTTCAATCTGATTGCCAATTTAATATCAAAACATTTGCTTTGTTTATGTCATCTCTTGCATTTGCAAAAGGTCAACTCTTGTTATTGTTACCTACTTTTATTATTGTAAATATTTAACTTTCCATTTTTGTTTCAACTATTTAATGCCAAATATTTCGTTTGCATAACTGGGTCAGATAGATACAAACTGCATAAACTAGTTAACGTACTCAGCTCTTCCCATCGCAACGTCCCAATCTCTTGCATGATTTCTTTTATTTCTTAAAATTCCTTTCTAAAAGGGATGTTGTTAGTCTCTCTCTTCTCTATCATTATTTCAATGGAATATGCTCGGCTGAGCTTCAATCTCTGATCCCTTCTTGTAAGACATTCACAGAAAGAACTTTTTTGTTACCATAACGCAAAAGACTTTCTTTTCTTCCTGTATGTGCCTAGTGTCAGATGAAATTTCCATGAACAGAGCTTCTTCATAAGAGTTTCTCGTCTGTGGAACATATTGCCACAGAACTGCTTCTTGCAGATTACAACTTGGTTGTTTTCAAATTCAATGTCAACAGATTTATGTTGTGAATCATTCGCACAATTATTCGAACTTGGTCTTAACAATTACTCAATCATATTAACCATTATTGTCAAGTGGCCTTTGACCTTGAAAAGTGGTGACCATTTTGAATTAAAAAAACATCCATGCCATGATAGTCTTTAGTTTTCTGGGCATAATTTAATGGAAAATAATAATGCCCAGAAAACTAAAGACTATCCATATTTATCTTGACAATTGTCACCTGAACAATGTCAGGAACTTCTATTAATGTCTCATGTTTTGTTTCTATGTTTTTTTAAGGTCAAGAGGTCACTGACAAATGGTACAGCGAAATTGATTTGTATGATTTCGAAAATGGAAATGGATCAGAGTTTACTGGTAAGATTTCAACATCATTAATTCTTGTGCATCTACCATATTTTTCATCTTTTGTCATTTTCAAGAACATGAAGATTTGTTTAAAAAGAAATTTGAAACGCTCTTAAAAATATTGTAAACAATTTCAATGTTTAATCAATAATCATAAAGTTAATTCAAAGATACTTTTACTTAAAACGCTAAATATGGGCTGCATTCATTTGTTGAACAAAACTGTATAAACACTAATAAAAGATGTTTTACTCCACAATAATCTGAGTGATCTCATCTTGGAATGATATTAGAGTTATCCCCCTGGAATTTTTCTGACCAACATGAGAGAAATATTATATCCTGTAAGAAAACTCATTTATGCCTGTGTAAAAATTCAGAATAAAGCTCTCAATAATTTCTAGTTGGTCTATGAAGGACGTCGCTTGTCATAGTATCCCCAACATCTTCTACCTCATCATCCTCCTCTCTTAAGTAACTTAGTTATTAATCTCCCCTTTTCATGCCATCCCACCACCAGAATTTAAGTAAACATTGTTTCCATTTTTTTATTTCTTTATTCATTCTTTATTGTTGAGTTTGTCTTATACGGTACATTACTTAACAACAATAAAAAAAATTTCAAACATAACAATGTGTCTTATATTAAAAATCGACTTATGGTCTATCATAGGAACAGAACTCCAATTTAATTCACAACCCATTTGCTTACAATGTACATGTTATCGATAGGGGTGTTAGCATATCATAACTATTAATGATTTGCCGAAGATTATACCCAAAGACAAAAATATGTGTGTGTATGTGTAGTACATGAATAACAGAAAATAGTGGAAGAAATGAGGATTACTTTTATTTCATATATTTTATTTATAAGGTCGCAATACAGAATGATACAAATTACATCTATCAGTCCGATATTACTTGAGTTTGTATGTCGCGGACAGAAGTAATATGTATCCATCTTCTTTTATCTCAATTCAAAGTCAGCCTTTTTCACACCTGCCAGCATGTGCCTCATCCTATTTTTACATCTCCACGCAACTCACATAACAGAAGTAAAAGATAAGGATGGAATACTGCTGCCATATTTGGGCAGGAGCTGCTAAAAACAGCCTAACCTGCCTTGACAGAGTACAAAATAGACTGCATGGCTTAGTGGGGGATGCCCTTTTCTCTACCCTGCAACCTCTCTCCCACAGAAGAGACGTTGCGAGCCTATCATTGTTAATCTTTCATGAAAAACACCTGTCTAGCCGAATCCACTGTGAAAAATTTCCCCCACTCTATATATGTGCCTAAATCAAAACTCGGATTCCATGAACAAAGCTTCTTTCTTAGAACTGCACGCCTGTGGAACTCTGTTCCGTCTGCCTGCTTCCCACCTGACTACAACTTGGATGTCTTCAAGTCCAACGTTAACAAATTCCTAATGAACCGCCCCCTTAAGTAAACACTTCATCAAATCTCCACACTAACGTAATGTACTTGCAATAACCCTTATCCCTGAGTGGCTTCCGGGCCTTGATAAGTGGTGACCACTGTGTAAAAAAAATAAAAAAAATAAAAGCTAACTCCCGGAAAAGAGTTAGCTCTCCTTGCTCATAGTACAATCATCCTAACAGTACATTTAATTCCATAGCTCAAATCAAATAGCTCAAATCATATTTAAGAATTGGTGTCACCAGATCAGGTTGTCTGAAGATATTGGCTTCCTGACTCAAATGCACCATACATTATACTTTTTTTTTTTTTAAATGTGTTTGTAAAACTTAAAGAGGAGGGATAATAGGGTTATTAAGCATCTATAAACTGAGTTGGGTTAAGGAACCTCTGATCTTATCTACAATACATCCAATTATTCAATCTACAATACATCCAATTATTCAGTTGGATGAAAAATCTGTTTTCCTTCTTTTTTTTAAAACATCACAAATAGAATATTTTTATTTTGAAATAAAAACATGATCATGGTCTTCTAGGCAGTTAACTAATAGATCCCATTTCTTAACCAGGAGTTGTTTCTAGCACGATCATCATTCTGTGACATGTTAAACGCCATATCACACCTTCATTATTGAGATTTTTGTTACAATTGAAATCTAAATCTTTCCCTATACTACATGATCACCTTAACCAATCAGCTATCGATATGCGGCCCCAACTAAACAATCGGGTTTGTTTTACTATACACATAGATTCCAAAAAGTGGTCAAAAAACAAATATATAACAAATGCTATCAAAGGCAAGATAAGTTACTTTTCTACCTATCTGGAAAAGTTTATAGTGATTTAACTCACGTATAATCGGTTCGAAAATCATGCAGTGTTTATCAATATATTTTAAAAAGAAAAATGAGGGCATGCTCGCTGTTGAACACGGTAAGTTTGGGAAAATAAGTTCAAACAAAAAGATTATACAAAATACTGTTAGAAACCCACCGAATATATGTCCGCCTATGTTACGGTAACGTATATTGAGTGAGTTTCTAACAGCATTTTGTATAATTTTTTTGTTCAAACTCGTTTTCCCAAATTTACCGTGTTCAACATGCCGCCATTTGCATTTTTCAAATACATCGGTAAACACTGTATGTTTTCCGAGCCGAATAAACATGTTACATTAAATAAAAACACTAAAAATTATTCAGTTAGGTAGAAAAGTAACTTATCTTGCCTTTGATAACATCCATTTTTTATATATTTGTTTTTTGACAACTTTTTCAAATCTATATGTATAGTAAAACAAACCCAAACAAGCATACCATATAACCCATCGCACTTAGCAAATCATATCTATATTTAATTTTAAAGTTACAACTTTTTTTTCAACTACAATATTTTCTGTCAATCTATCTTGATAGTCTCGTTGATGTATTAATCAAAGAATTATTTGAATTTATTAATATTCTTCTCCAATTTCAGGACATTTTACTCAAATGGTTTGGAAAGAAACCCAACAAATAGGAATTAGCCAAGCAATATCCAAAGATGGACGCTCAATTGTTGTGGCCAATTATTCTCCACAAGGTAATATTCCAGGACGATACCTCTGCAATGTTGTCCCTCCGAATACCAACATTGTCGGTGAGATTATTTTATTTTTTGTACAAATTTACTTTACTAATTAGTTTTTATTGATCTTGAACTTTAAAAAGTTAGGTATGTTTATTTGAACATGGTCCACTCCTAAGCCAATTAACCAATCATTATCAATTTGAGCACACAGTTGTTAGGTGTAAGGGTGAGTAATATGAGCTATATTTAGTCTTATTTAGTTGTAATCTGTTTATGTAAATTCAGATACCCTTAAATTTTTGTGAAAGCAAAGTTACATATTTTCATATATACAAGAGACATTTATTTACACATAGAAGTTATGAACAACACAGAGTGGGTTGTGTACACACAAGGTATATGAACGAGCATGTATGATATCAAAAGTGTTTGTTGCACGTATTGTTCATTGTGCATACCTATGTCTGATGTTGTGATGTGATCACAAGATATTCATTAAAGTATATGTTGAATGTTCATCGTGTATGCATGTGTGGGTGTATGCGAGAGTTTGTTAATATAAACATGTGTATTTATTCTTACCTTGAAAAAGAATCTACGTTTTATCTTATATTGTAAGTATTTGCCTGCAGAAGCAAACAAAAAATCTGAATCCCACTACATGAACGGTTCAAATGAAAAAAAGAGAGAGATAGAGAACGTTACAAGAAGCAGAGAATGCCACCTGTTGGACAAATCGGAAATCACAACAAGGGCAGATAACCAGTGCGTAATTGAGATACGTTTGTGTGTATGTGTGTGTGTGTGTGTGTGTGTGTGTGTGTGTGTGTGTGTGTGTATGCATGCTTTCTAACTTCTGGCATAGCTGCTACCGGAAATGGTGACAAAGTAAATCAGTTCTTTCACTTTTATTGTTCTTCAGTATTTCTATTGTGAAGCGGTTTATTGAAATCTATATATATAAAAGGCAAAACACATGCGAGAGTTTTTGTATGTCTAAGAAAGGTTTTGGGGGGGGGGGAGTTCTCGGGGGGTTACTATCGCTTAGAACTTCTTATATACCCTGTAGATCATAATATGTACGAATTGCGAAGGCACGTCGTGGCTAGATTTATTTACGTCGAGTTTTACACAATTCTTGCTATTTCGGCCCCTCTTGTGTTGATTCGGCTTTTTCGTATAAAAGCAAAACTGGTGAAACTGAGGCGTGGTTCTCAGCCTATGTCCAGTAAGCAATAGACATTTGGTCAATGTCGGTTTTCACCGTCATATCAGACAATTGCTTTCATTTGGACATTCCCCTAATAAATGGGGAAGCTGGTTTTCCCCAACACGTTGGGGAAACAGAACCAGACAAAGTTGGGTAAAAAAACAACTCAAAAGAACTATCCCGCAGTAAAATTAAGTGTGGATTTGACCTCATTAAACATGCACTTGAAAACTGTCTTGCAGAAATATTTAACTGTTTGACCTCAATTTGAACTCCTTCACTTTTAAATCGCTAAATTTGACACCTTACATTGCTTCCGTCACTGTAGCACAGGTGTATATCGTCTGCCTATTGACCTCAAGGCTCCGGGTTTGAGCCTACCTGCCCCCCCCCTCTTTTTTCTTTTACACCTACAAAAGATTTTTTTTTCCACTTTTAAAATCGCTGTTTTTTGGTTTTATTTTTTTAAGAAGTTTAGCGTTTTTTTAATATTTAAACAGGGTTAAGTTTCCATTTTGTTCTGCCCCCCCAACTCACACAAACACCTACAAACACCTGGGCAATGCTGGGTAGCCCTGCTAGTAAAATATAAAAAAGGACATTATTGAAAAATATACAATAAAAATTAACAAAATTATACAGGTGAAAATACATGATATTCCCAAAATAGTTTTAAAATATAAAATATTTAAAAACTATTTTGGGAATATTATGTATTGAATACTTTTTTTATGATGTTTGAAATTTTGTTATTTTGATTTCAACAATTATATTTTTATGCTTATAAAAATGTCTTACATAATTGTTAAAAAAAAAACTAATTTAAAAAAAACTTAAATAAAATAAGACTGAAAACATTTTTCAATGATTATTAAATAAAAAATGAAAGATCGGAAAAACGTAATAAAAAAGAGTACATGCACAGGGGTGTGAGAGAGTGAGAGAAAAAAGTGAAGAAACTGATTTTCTTTGTCACCACTTCCAGTAGTGCTATGCCGGAAGTTAGCTGACTATAACCTGTATTACATTACTCCCCCCCCCCCCAGGAAAAAAATAATGCCTGGGAAAATGGTATCATGACAAAAAAGCAAATACTACAATTACCTTTGTCCAGAATTGAGAATTAAAAGAGAGTACATTAATCTAAATAGTAAAGTGGATCGAATATTTAAAGGTAATAATAGTTTTCACTGTAGACAGACTAATACAAAATAACCATTAGTAATAAATTTGAAGATATTAAGAACTTTTACGAAAATGACTGAATTTTGTATTAAATGATCCAAAAAGTGTTGATATGTCCTAAAACTAAAAAATCAAATCAAATCATTTTCTCCAGAACACATGAACATTTCAAAGTATTTTTCACTCTTTTGGAGTATTCGGCATGGAAAAAAACGGCCACCAATAATCCAAATCTTCAATCCTCAGCTTAAAAATTCTGAACTACAATGATGAAATGGCCTTTTGGTCAAGATCAAAGTGTAGTATCTGTTCTTCGGATGCTGCACTTCTATTTCTTGTTCTCTTTCGGTGGAGGAGAAATCCTTCACGACTGAGACAATTTTTATTTTTGTACCTTTTCTCCACATTAAAAAACGACCCTGGTGTCTAACTCTGTCCCGTGGGGAGGCATAGTAAATAGGTACAATGATGAAATGTTTGCAATTTATCACTTCTTTCTGTTATTCCTGTTTTCTCAAACACATTTATAATTATCTCCCTTTATTTCAGTAAATGATGAATTGAAAGCAAAGAATATTGATTTGACCCAGATTAAATCAGCTTGTCTCCCTCAACCTCCAGATGATGTAAGAAATAGAACTTTGTTTTTAATTTGAAATACAAATCATTTTCATACCATTAAAAAAAAAAAACGCTAAATATTTGATGCAGCTGAAAAAAATAATACATTTTATCATTGATCTTTTGCCTTCGTCTGCATTTCAGTAAAACCTCCATATGTAAAATAATTTCACAATCCCATTTTAATATTTAAAAAAAAGTTTATTTTTTATTTATTTTTATTTGTTTCTATCATTCCTTTCTTAAACACATCTGTATAAATTTCATAAAACCTGACCAGTGAGAGTTGAAACAAAAATTTATGTTAGAATATGATGGATGTGTAATGGGAATCTTGTAAGACAGGCTTAGATCAGATGATCTCAAAAGAAGATCACATCTAACTTCATTATTATGGCCATGTTGAAAGAATGGATAAGAGTTGTTGAGTTAGTAGATTTAGAACAGTTGAAGAAGCAGGTTCAGTTGGTAGGATATGCCAAGAAAAACATGGGAGAAAATGATAAGGATGAATTTGAAAGAGGGATAAATATCTGGCCAGAGATAGATTAGTTTGAATATAAATTTCTAAAAGCCGTCCAACAGATATCAGCAAATAAAACAGATGTTTAACTGAATGTAATGATGAGCTTACAGTTTCCAATTGTGTTGATGATCATCATCACAAATTACATTGTTTACATGCTATTAAATTTTGATACTGATTAATCTAATCTCTTCTAACATGACAACTTGTTGAAGACAGACAATTTTTAAATCCTCCTGATCTTCCTGTGGCGTTGAAAACCTCACAGCGAATTGAGCTTGCATTAAATCTTATTTGGTGATTACCAATAAACAGTAGTTTATCACAGTTTAATATTTTCCCTTTTTTGTGCAACAAAACATTAAACTTAAATAAATAACTGTTATAGAAAGAAGTTAATGACATTCGCAATTAAATCAAGGGCTTCAAATAATGCAAGTGACACAGAGATTTTACCAAGTCCCTTATAGACAGATTCAATTTGATCTTAAGAGAAAATTTCTATCACTAAGGTTAAAGTCAGTCCAAAACTTTTTACAAAATTTTGGATTAAGAGCTGAATTAAAAACAAAAAACAAAGCAAAAAGCTTCACAGTAGGGGGTAGATTTCTGTCAGTGTTGATATTGAGTTGGTAAGAGGTAATGTTTGAAGGAATCAATTCTTAAAATCAATGCCTGTATAGCAAGTCAGATATTTTTCCCTTAGAAAGGTAATGTTTGAAATGTTTGTTTGAATTGGAGTTGAAAATGTTTGTAAGAGTTGGTATTAGGTTTTAAAAACTGATTTTTCAGTCAATTAGAATTTTAGATTGTTTTAAAAATAGTAACTCGAGTGTTAAATTTAATAAATAGTTTTTGAATTTCTATCTTATTTCTTAATTATCAAAAATACATATTGGAATTTCTATTAATATTATGACAAATCTTGGATGTTTTTTTTAGCTTACAATTTCCAATTGTTATCCACAGGATGATAAGAATGTCAAGGAATTAATGGAAGAACCCTTAAAACAAATTTTGCTGCAGCGTTTCAAAGCATTTCCTCAGACATTGGAAACATTTGCGAGAGAATGCATAGAATTGCACAATAAATATCGAATGTTGCATGAAAGTCCTCCTCTAAAAATTTGCCAATCTTTAACTGCTCTTGCTCAGGAATGGTCAGAGAAACTTACCAAAGATGGAAGAATGCAGCAGTACAATCAACTTTATAAAGGTCAACGTCTTGGAGAGAATTTCATTTATAAATGGTGCAAAGGCAATGAAAATCTAACGGGTAAGTAAAGAACATTTTTGCATCCGTAAAAAAAATTCCTAATCCAAATTTTTTAACGTTTATTTTTATTAAATATTTGACAATTTAAAAGTATAAAATAATCTTTCATAAAAATCCGGAAAAATATTTATCTGTGAATGAATGCAGCAAACTTAAATCTTTGGATAAATTATACTTGAGGCACCCTAAAATCAGAAACAGCCAAAAGGACACATTTAGTTCAATACTGTTTTTTTTTTCTTTTAATTTGACTTTTCAGATTTTTTTTACAAAAAGTTTTGTTTTATAAACTTTAGAAATTTATAAAATAGAAACAAACTTTTAATAAAAAAACAATAACAAAATGTCGTTTGTGGTCATTTCTGATTCTAGGATACCTTAAATATAATTTATCCAAATTTTCTCAAGTTAAATACTGTAAGATACTTGGATATGAGTTTACCATTTTGTAGTGGAATTCCACTTTGTTTTAATCCAGAAAAAATGGATTTCCACTTAAAATGCTAGGTTTTTGCAGGTTTGGTCACAATCAAAAAGTTGATTTTTACCAAATTGTGTTTTTTGTCATTATTTTGCTGGAATTATTTTTCTTTCTCTTTCTTCTCTCTTATTTCATCTTTCTCTTTTCTTTTTTCTTTCTTTCTCTCTCCTTATTTTGCCTTGCCTTCCTTTTCCCACTTATAACAGATTTCCATGAAAACTGTAAATACTAATTTTACTGTAAAGAATAAAACTTCAAACAGTTCATAGGGTGTAGATTAATTGATGACTTTTGTTTTGCCAAAGAATGACTTCCTGTCTCCTTTCTTCCCGCATGCACACTCAATATCTGTTTCTTAATTTTTACTTTCTTAGTTGAAGCTTAATTAATTTATGAAACAAGTTGGTATTTGTTGAATTACTCTCTTCACACACACATGCACAGAGAGGTCAAATATCTTGGATTGGGAAATCCATTTTAATTTCAACTATTTTTAACAAAATACTGTACTTGTCAAGTTAAGTGAAGATATGATTTGCCAAGTGCATTGAGTTATCACGTATAATTGACACTAGGGTCATCATAAGTCATAAAATAGAAATAGATCATTGATTTGTTACTTTCATCATGACAAAATGAAAGGTTTGAAGTTAGAGTTCTGACTGGACCGTGGTGATGGTTGAGTCAGAACCAATTCCTAATTAAGAAATAGAGCTCCCATAATTCCTTGAACAATATCTTCAAGCTATGAGTCGGAAAGAAAAGAATATTATTCTGTAATAACTCCTATCTATATTACACAATTGTCATTATATAGTATTTTCAACTGTGCATTGTAAAAGTCAAAATGATTAAAAAAATTGATGTATCTTCCTTGATATATTTTATCTTCAAAGCTAAGTCTCTGATAGGCTCATAAGAGTAGTGGTTGATGGGCAGAAATCAGAAGCCTACAGTATTAATGCTGGTATCCCTCAAGGGTCCAACTCTCTTCCTGATCTACATCAATGATCTCCCAAAACACATACTTAAATCATTCGTTGACATCTATGCTGATGACATACGGCAACACATCAAAGGCCGTAAATGACAAAGTTCTCTCTGATTCTCTCTCCTCTGATCTTGAACGTGTGGTACAATGGGGGAAGAGGTGGTTAGTTACTTTTAATGCATCTAACACCAAGCTTCTATCTTTACATCATCAATGCTCTGATCCCCATTTAGCATCAATTGAAATGAATGGCTCTTGTCTTGGGGAGGCTCCATATTTTGACAAGCTTCTGGGATTGACCTTTACTACTAATCTGAAATGGAACATGTCCATCAAATCTATTGCCAAGGTCGCTGGAAAAATGGTGGGATCCTTCTACTGCTCCAGTAGATATCTCACTGCTGATGCAATCTCTATCTATATAAAAGTCAAGTACGTCCAAGGATGGATTACTGCTGCCATATCTGGGCAGGAGCTGCTAAAAACAGCCTATCCTGCCATGACAGTACAAAATAGACTTCGTAGCCTAGTGGGGGATGCCTTTTTCTCTTCCCTGCAACCTCTCTTCCACAGAAGGGACGTTGCGAGCCTATCGTTTTATCATTATTTCCATGGGAAATGCTCGTCTGAGTTCCAATCTCTGGTCCCCTCTCGCCAATCTTTCACGAAAAACACCCATCTAGCTGAAACCACTATCAATAATTTTCCCCACTTTATCTGTGCCTAAATCAAAACGTGCATTCCATGAACTTCTTTCTTAGAAGTGCACGCCTGTGGAACTCTCTTCCGTTTGTCTGTTTCCCACCTGACTACAACTTGGATGTTTTCAAGTCCAACATAAACAAGTTCCTGATGAACCGCCCCCTTAAGTAAGACACTTTATCAGATCTCCATTACTAGCGATTACTACGATATTGTCCCATTGATTACTGTACATACAATAATCCTTATCCCCGAGTAGCCTCCAGGCCTTGATAAGTGGTCACTTCCATGTAAAAAAAAAAAAGAAAAAAAAGTCAACAGGCATAAAGTAAGCCAGGAAACGCATATATAAAAATATCTTACTAACAGACAATAAATGTATTAAGGGAAATAACTCTTTGATATTTTTCTGTTGAAACTTTCTCTTTCCTTTTGATGCAACGTCATCGCTTTGTATATAAAGCCCAATATATATATATATATATATATATATATATATATATATATATATATACATCACACATGCCGTTTATGAAAGTGCAAGCACACATTTACCGTCTGCCTTTTTTCAGTTTTTTTCTCATACTGCGAACATTTAAATTTGTCATTTTTATAATATAGAATTCAACATTTGGTCATTGATGATACCTTTATTTATTAGCAAAAATATTTCTGAATTTTTAATATTTTTGAGTAGCTTTTTTATTTTATTTTATTTTTATTTTATCTCTACTATAACTACTACAGTTGTAAATAAACTTATCCTCCATTTGTGCAAAAATTCCCTCCAAACTGTCGTTATTTTGCTTTTCGACTGTATTCAAAATCATGGTTTTTACATCTACAGTATTTTAGTGATTTCAGCATTCAATGCATTTTGGAATGTTTGAATTTCATTTGCATAAGTTGATTTTTTTTTTTGATTCCTCACATCTACGCGGCTGATTTGATTCCTCACATCTACGCGGCTGATTTGATTCCTGCAATTTTAATAATTAAATCAGCAAATCCATTTTAAAAACAGATGTTTGTTTTTATTTTTATACCAAAAGAGGATTATATTTTAGTTATTTTTTCAAAATTTTATTCACTCAAAACAAGGAATATAGCCATTAAAGCAAAAGAGGCAACTGCGATAGGGGCCAGATCTATAGGGGCACCCTGTGTGGGGAGTTGAGCAGAAAGACGTTTGTCCACATTACATTTAAATTTCTGGGTGTTAGTATGGTTATGGAAGCAAAAAGAAATCCTCAAAGATAAGTCATTCGAGGAAAGATATCAGAGTAGAAAGTTTTCCGACATCTTGAGATGTCTTGAACGAAAAAACGGCATTGCGCTGATAGTTGATGTAGGTCATGGATATTTTCATTGAGGGGATACAAGTACAGTAGCATCATCAGAACACATTCCATGGAAGTGCAATAAGAGATACATCATAGTGATGCAAAAAAGGTGCTGCAGCTTGGTGAACAGTGATGAACCTATTAGGTTAGAAATTCATTTTTGCATTCAGTCCTAGAGGGAGAGGCTTATGCACCAGCCAATACTCCATACACAGACGAATCGTGGCTTAATAAAGATATAAAATAGTCGTGGCAGAGATGTTTAGTTTTTTATCAATATCAAACATATGAGGAAAGATTCTGATAATTCAATATTTCTTTCCTATGATTTGTGTGTTCAAGAAATTGCTTCAATGTGTATTGAAGAAATTGTTTCAATGTGTATTGAAGAAATTGTTTCAATGTGTATTGAAGAAATTGTTTCAATGTGTATTGAAGAAATTGTTTCAATGTGTATTGAAGAAATTGTTTCAATATGTATTGAAGAAATTGTTTCAATGTGTATTGAAGAAATTGTTTCAATGTGTATTGAAGAAATTGTTTCAATGTGTATTGAAGAAAGCACAGTTTTGAATGTATGTCATATTTATCATAGTTTCTCAATTTTGAGATGCCGATGATGATTAATAATTAGCAGATGTTCTAATTTAGAAGAGAACAAGACAATGAAGCAAAATCCCTAGAGTGTCGCGCATGATACTATGGAAGCAATACTTCTTTCATGTGATAGATGATATCTCCTGCAATAATTATTTGTTTGGTGAAGACAGTGATGTGTGCTGCTGTTTTCAACCTGTTCAGTGCAATGGAGGTGTTATATTCAAGCATCGAATCTCATTTCTCTTCATGCTAAATCTATAATACAATATAATAATTGACTCATTATACCCCAAAAAGGGGACAATTTCCATACAATTCGTTACCTGAAAAGTTTAACTTTGCAAGTTCAACGACAAAAAAGATATTACATTTCTGAATTTTTGAGATGAGGATTTTTTATTCATATTATTTGGATTTATCAGACTACTGTTCTCAGCTTGAGTGTGATTTTCACATTTCGGTCGATGTAATCTCCAATCTTCTTGCGGACCCATGGCACAGTGGTTAGAGTACTTGGAAAAATAAATTGTGAATAGTGATATTCTCCTGAAGGTTGAAGGTTCAATCCTCAGTGTAAGCGACTGAAAAATACAGTTGCAAATAACTTAGCACCTCTATCCAGTCATGGCTGATGGAACAAAAGTAAAGTAAATAAAGGGTTCCATTGAAATTCTGTCCAAATTCCTGAGTTCAATAGAAACATTCCTGAGTTCAATAGAAACATTCCTGAGTTCGACAAGATACACCTGAAGAAGGTCGGAGATTACATCAATCGAAATGCTGTAAAAATCACACTCCAGATGAGAATAGTAGTCCGATAAATCTAAATAATATGAAAAAAAAAAAAAAAAAGAATAAAAATAAATAACCACTCTGTAATTCGACTAACTGGCCAATTAAATTCATGTCTAAAACCTAGAAGTAATGAACATTTATTTCTGTTTTGATTTTCGTCTTGACAAACCTGTATAATTTTCCTATAAAAAAATCCCTTGTCTTTTTCTGCATTAATTATTACTATATCATTTTCTTGTCTTAATGTTTTGATTTTATTGTATCATTTCTTTTGTTATGCAGATACCAACTCAAGTCATATGTACATACCCCCCCCCCTCTTCCTTACAAAGACAAACTGATACAAGTATTCTCAACAATAACTGACGATATAACAGAGGCACTAATTCATATAGAAATCCTACTGATGGGTCATTTTTATATCCTCTCTTCCAGGAGCTCAAGTTGCTGATATTTGGTACAGTCAAGTGTCCAAGTATGATTTCTCACATGCCAAACACAATATGGACACTGGTAAGTAGTTTACCTTATTAAGTAGCTGGAGCTTATTTCACATAATAAATAATCCATTGTAGAATGTATTAAAGTTTTAAAAACATATATCGCTGGTTCATTAGTAGCATTTTTATTTCAATAAATATTATATTTGACTTCCCTAGTTTATAAGTTAACCTCTTCCTACTCCCAATATCTTTTGTGACAATCACTATTCCTCATACTTTCACAGAAATGTTCCCACCAATAAATTCAACATTTAATGTATTTATATAATTTTGACTTTGTCTAAAAAAATTAGCAGCAATCAATTTAATGCTTATTATAAATTAAAAAAAATTATAGCAAAACATCTAATATTTGAAAATACTTTTTAATGTAATCCCATGTTTTTTTTTATTTGTATAAAATATTAAGTTTAGCAATGATAAATTCATATTAAAAACTTAAAAGAATTTTTACAACTTTTAAAAATTTACAAACAAACCGTTTTGTAAATAAAACTTTTTAATAAAAATGTAAATATAAGAAAACGTTCTTCTACATAAAATTATGAAACGTTTTATAAGTAAAACTCTTTTTCTTTAAAAAAGAAAAAACTGCAAAAGCAATGTTACAAATGTGCATATAGTCTTTTATTCAAAATGAAAAAAATTAAGTGGTTTTAAGCTAAAATGTTTCCTTTTGATCGTTGCTTATCCAAGGGTGAATCAGATTTATTATCAAATAAATTCTATTCTCTTTTTTCTTTTTTCTTCCTTCATTTTCTTTTCCTTTTCTTCATTTTAGTCTCTTTCTATTTATTACATTTTCTTTTTTGATCTTTTCTTTTTTTCTTGTTTCCTTTTCTTTTTCTATTTTCCTTTTTCTCAGTAACAAATATTAAAAACAAATACTAAAAACAAATATTAAAAGCAGTCAATTTCAATCTTTACTTTTTGACTACAAATTATTCTTTTATTTTTTTATGAAATAAAATGTTTCCTTGTTTTCAGGTCAGTTTTCACAGATGATTTGGAAAAACAGTAAAAAAATTGGAATTGGTAAAGCCAGAAGTCTTGAAGGCACAAATGTTGTTGTTGCATTTTACTATCCAGCCGGAAATATATCTGGGGAATACTCTTTTAATATATATCCACCTTTGGGAGAAAAGAAATGATCTTTAGACTAGATGATTCCACTTCTTTAGGCAATTAATTCTTCATCTTTTGAGACCAGCTTCACCTATTCCCATTTTAATTAGAGAAATAAGTATCTCTGTGTTTTCTTAATGATCTGTAGTGAACCTTTTATTAAATGAACATTTCCAAAGACTTTCAATCGAAATGCACACATAAAATTCCACAGCGGAAGTAAGGTTAATATGTTGTTTTTGTGTGTGAAATAAAGCTGTTGAATTTTTTGCATGCTAACATAAAATACATTATTTTTGTTGGTTTATTTCTTCACCATAAGTAATAAGGCCAAAGGAATTATTTTCTATGGAAAAAATGGGTATGTGATCAAAAAGTTTAATAAATTAAAATAGTAATATGTTAAAAATGTATTCAGAAATTACATTGGTTTTCAATAACCATGGAAAGTTTTGAGTGAATGGCAATCACTATAATTCAACAAGGACTATCTTAATAATATATGCACGTGCACAAACATTCATGCTTATAAATGTAGCTTCTTAAAAATGAAGTAGTTGTTTAGGTATGAATTCCAAAACTTAGTTGAATAAAGATGGCTAATCATGACATATTTTCTACAACTCATTTTTCTTTGTGCGATTCTTGATGTCCTGTTATAAGTAGTGTTTCCATTAAAATATGGCTTTTACGAGAGTTTGAACGCTTTTATTCATTTATTCTTAATGTTCTCATAGAGAAAACTATAGTCTACCAGATTAGTTGAATGAAGTATCAGTTTCTATGATGAAAGAAATTGTTGCAATAATGACTGCGTTTTCTATTTCAGTTCAAAATTCGTAGCAATAGAACATTCCCAATACAAAAAATCCACCTTTGTTGAATCGGATCCAACTTCAACTTTATTCTTTGTTTATACAATAAATTGAAAATCAGCTTCAGTTGAGAATTGAATCCTTGATCAATCTGTTGATTTCTGTAACGTTGGCCTAAATTAAGTCGAATTGTCGGTTGAATGGCCATAATCAATATAACAAACGCAGTTTGTCCATCACAAGATTTTTCAACGTATGCCCATGATTTTCAACGTATGCCCATGATTTTCAAAGACCCACAAAGGTCAAATTCCAAAATATCAGCTAAGATCCGAGTTTGTCTGCCAAAGCATCATTGTTGTTTGGTTAATCAGCTCATCTTCTGATCTAAATCACTTGCAAGCTTTCACTCCTTGAATCTACCCCAATCCTCTCAAAATCAAACTCTCTCAAGAACCTCCCTACTTCATACTCTCTCTCAAACTCTTGCTCCTAAATATATTAACATATGACTGGAAATCTTATCTTTATTTTTAATTAGTCACCCTCTCCTCTCTCAATTAGCAGAAACTGACTACATCTGCGCTCATCCTCTTAGCTCAGAAATTGACCACCAAATTTGTGGCGGCATCCTGAATGTTCAAAAGATTTCTCCCCCCATCATGTTTTAATCATCTTCCCTTTTGATAATGTTTGCTTTCCTATTGAATTCTCCCTTTTGATAATGCTTGCTTTCCTATTGAATCCTGGTGCTATCAGATCAGGCTGTCCGAAGATGTCGGCTTCCTCAGACGAAATGCACCTAAAATTGATGCTTTTGTTTTTCTATTTCCTTTTACAAAACTTATGTTCTGCAAAACTAAAAACAAAATCAACAACCCTCCTTTTCCCTCCGCTTTTCCTTCTTCCCATTCCCTCTTTCTCTTTTCTATCTCCCCCACTTCCTGACCGGTTTCCTAACTCAAAATATACCAAACATTAATACTGTAACCCTTTTCCCTCTCCCATTGCAAAACTCATTCATGTTATGCAGTGCAGAGAACAAAAACAACAAAATTCAATATAAAACAACATAAAACAACCAAACCAAACACTACAAACTAGTGATTGAAGATACATAAAGCTTGAAGAATAAAAATTTACAAAATGACTGCAACACTTGAAGAACTTGAAACATAAAAACTTTACAGATTTAAAGGCCCTGTCGGTAAGGTTCCAGAATACACCAACTGCCCCCCCCCCTGCAGAAGGTAAAAGTCCCTCAATGGGGCTACCTGTTGGCTGTAGGTAGTGACCCGTAATGTTCTAGAACAGGATCCTGGAGGCTGAGCACCTCATGACCCAAATCCAAGTGGCTGTGAGTTTGCAACACCCCACTTTAACCCTTGCTTTGGCTAGATGGCCAGTCGGAGAAACCCAATCAATTGGCTAGTCATGACAAGCCCTAATAACAGTAAACCCTCATAAAAAGAGAAGTGCCAATACATCACTAACAAACACATCTACAAAAAAAAATAAACTTCCATGGAACTATTTAAAAAAATAATTTCTGAAAAATGTAATATTTTATACAAAAGAATATAATCCAACTTTACCAAAAAAAAAGAATATAATCCAACTTTACAGCAAAAAAAAAAAAAAGAAAATTAAAAAAAAAATAACACATCACCTAATGATCCAAAAAGGACGACTTGATTTATCGAATAAGTTAAAATATCTAACCCATGACAGAAATGAAAAAAAATCCAAATTACAGAACTCATCATTAAATAACCAAAAAAAACAAAAAACAAACAAACAAACAAAAAAAAAAAGGTTGATATGCCATAAAACTAAACCAAACCTACTGAATTATTTTTTTGCATCCTCCGGGTCTTGGATATCAGGGGCTGAGGATAGTCCATATTAGCACAGAAGGTCATGCTATATTGCATACTTTGTTTACCATTTTGAATTTGGAAAAGATGCAGAGCAATCTTTATTGTCTTTATCACAACAGAAATTTCTTTTTTTTCTTTTGTGTGCTCAACATCAGATAGAATCTCCGTTCTTTTCTGTGAAACACATTACCATAAGACTGCTTCCTGTAAATTACAACATGGTCTTCTTAAAATCCAATATCAACATATACTTGTTATAAATCGTCCCCATAAATAACCTTTTTTCATTACATTCGTCTGTTTCAATCATGATAGTCTTCATCATTCATCTAACAATGCATTTATCTCCTTAACCCTCGTACTTGGGTGGCTTCGGCCTTAATAAATGGTGCCTCATTAGTAAATAAATTTTGTTTTTAATATATATGCAGATTGTTTTGTTATGCATACCTAGAAGTGGATATTGGTAATGCATAGCAAGCTATCAATTTGTCATTAATGTGACTTTAACGTCGAAATAACAGGGATTAAGTAAAGTAAGAGAAAGAGTGTCAGCCGAACATAACGAGATAGCAAAGGAGAAGAGAATGTTACCGACTTAAAAAACTACCTTGAAATTTCTATTTTCTTTTGACATGATACCATTGAAAATTATCAGGTGACCTTTTAAGATTATTCATCCTGCTATCCTTTTATGGAATGTTCTGCTCTGTTGATGCATCATTAATGTTGTTGGTAACAAAACTTTGCTCAAATGCAGAATTAATATTGCATGCGCTTATGTGTTAAACATTTTTCTTAAAATTGTAACGTCAGTGTTTTTTTTTTTTTTTTGATAATTATGCAATTTTTAGTGAAGAGTAAGTTTTTAAGTATCTTAAGAATTAGTTTAAGAAAACTGATATTTTCTTTCACAAGATTTTTCATTGAATTTCTGTGTTTTTAACCAATGTAAAAATACATATTTTTATATTTTTATTTTTGAAACACAATCAAATTTTAAATAAAATGAATAATCTGATATTTATTGTTTTAATTGGAATTCATTATTGAGATGA
This sequence comes from Euprymna scolopes, assembly GCF_053919585.1. Lineage (NCBI taxonomy): Eukaryota > Metazoa > Mollusca > Cephalopoda > Sepiida > Sepiolidae > Euprymna > Euprymna scolopes. Next base: position 5,205,856 of record NC_136507.1, on the reverse strand, counting down.
GTATTATTTATATTAACTTTTATTTATTGCGGACTATTATTCTAATCTTTATTAGTTGTTGTTTCACGATGTTTCGGCCAACTATTCCTCTGGCCTTCGTCAGGTAGTAACCGCGATGGAATAGGAACTTCGAATCTGCTAACTGCATTCTCAGCAATCACTGCCATCCGTAGTTGTTGTCATCTCATCACGTTTTGGCCAAGTAAGCCTCTGGCCGGCTTTGGATAGGATTGAAACCTCTATCTTCAGACAATGCTCATCTGGAACCACCACCACTGACGAAGGCCAGAGGAATACTTGGCTGAAACGTTGTGAAACAACAACTAATAAAGATGAGAATAATAGTCCGCAATAAATAAAAATTAATATAAATCTGATATTTGTTTAAAAAAATTGTTTAAAAAATATATTGTCTGTATATTTATACACTTATATATAATTTGTATAAATTTTTAAATTTGTAAAAAAAAAACAAGCGAATCGGAAATTATGATTTAAAATAAGCAATATAGAAGGGCAGCAGTGAAGAAATAAATAATTACAAAATTCAAGGGTAGATAACTCATAATCTAAAATTATTTGGTGTGGATTATCTATCATTCATTCAATTAAAAACTATTATTAGATTTTTTCCTTATTTAATAATTTTTCTACTTATATTTAATCTAATAGTTTTTAATTGAATGATTGATAGATAATCCGCACCAAATAATTTTAGATTATGAGTTATGTACCCTTGAATTTTGTAATGACGATCTTACTTGTTATGAATTAAAATGAAAAAACAGTATATTGAATTACAATAGAGATTGGAAATAAGAAAATTAATTTCTAATTTCCAGAATTACAGCATTTATAACAATCACCAAGAAAAAGCAGAATAATAATTGAAATAACAAATAATTAGAAAAACTGAATATACTATGTTTTTTTTCTGGTGTTTAAATAATTATTTTCTTGGAAATCTTTTTTATTAATTAAGAATTATTTTGATGGTATTTTAATCAATTAATATTAAAGTTTTCAGAAGATTTAAAAAGAACTGTATTCACTAACTACCGGAGTTGTTTCTACTGAATGGAGAGTGTCACAATCTGCTCGATCTTTAACTATTATCATTATTATTCAAAATATGATGAGAATCTAAGGTAGAGACAACCTTATTTTATGTATTAAACTGTTTAACACCTATTTTCTAACGGCAGTTATGCACCAAATAACAAAAACAAATCGAAATTGAATGAAGAGTGTTGGCAGGGTATCAAGTCAGCATGGCAACTCAGAATCCTGGGGGCATAATTGATTGCTGTGCAGAATACCTCTAGCGATTCTGTTGTTGGTGATGATGCACTTCATTATGTCTACAAACACCAGCAGCAGCCAGCAGCCAGCAACCAGCAGTCAACCACAACGAAAAAATCAACAAAATCCAGGATCTACTTATCCACCATTTGTGCCTCTCATCACCAGGTGGCTTTGATCAGGTAAAAGGTGAAAAATTACTGAGGCGGTTCTTGTAGTTGCACATTTTTGGCATCGGCATCGTTCAACAATGCCAAATCTGAAATATTGCCACTTTTATTTTCTTGTTCAGAGAGGGAAGGAGTTGTTCGCTGGCCCTTTTACTAGCAACAAGGGTTAGAACCCCCCCTTCCTCCCTCCAAATTTGTATTCTATGCTCTACTCTTAGCTGGAGATTGTCAGGCATGTAGTTTGACTAGGGTGTTATGTTTGTCAAATGGTTACACAGGTGTCTCACGTGAGCTCAGTGAGGATAGAATTCTCATACACAGCAAAAAAGTAAAAGCTTGCTTGATCTCGATTTTCAGTATGAATGCCGACTGCAAAAAATGTGGTCGATCGATCTTTTCTGTGCAGAGAACTCTGTTCTGCTGAAAGCTGTTCGAAAACTTACTACAGGGATAATTGGCTTGTGACGGGTAAGTTTTTTTAATGATATTATTTTTGATTTGTTGATGTCAGCTCTTCTCATCATTATGAAGCAGAATTCGTCAAGTATCGGATTGTTCACTCACTGACAAGGAATGTGAACTGGGTTTAGACTGTCATGAAGCATATTAGTTTTATTCTACATGTTCAACATCAGCCAAAGCCATGACTATTTCCATATGAGAGGAACTGCGAGATGAGAGCAATAATTTGTGTGCTCACTTGAACAAGCAATAGTGCCATGCTGCCTCTGCGTGATTATGGCTGAAAGCTTCTAAGCTGTAACTGTAACTAGTGCTGTCTTTATGAAAAGCATTTCTTTCCATTTTGCTAGTGCCTGTCATAACCGTCACCATTACTAGTTGTGGCAGTGGTCATTGGACTGCTGGTAGGTCGCTGTTATTCTTGTGGTTTATGTGCAAACATGCATGAACAGGCCAACCATCTTGACATGCACAACCAGTGTGATGTTGCTGTTGCTATTACCTGGCTGGCTACTTGAATACTGCAGAAACTCAATGATCTAACCTACAAAAGCTTAGTATTTTCTCTCTTAAGTGCTGTTTGTACAGTGATTTCATTTTGTCCTACAATTTCTTTAAGGACCTGTGGCGCAGTGGTTAGAGTACTGGGAAAAATCAATTGTAAAAATGATCTTCTCCTGAAGGTTGAAGGTTCAATCCTCAGTGTGGGCGACCGAAATATACATTTGAGAATTACTTAGGACCTCTATTCAGTCATGGCTGGCGGAACAAGAGCATGCTACCCCCGTGAAGTAAATAAAGGGTTCCACTCGAAATTCCGTCCAAATTCCCGAACTCGATACACCTGAAGAAGGTCGGAGGTTATAGTAACCGAAACGTTGTGAAAATCACACTCAAGATAAGAACAGTAGTCAGATGAATAATAATATTTTTTTATTTTACTTCAGTCGAAGTTCTCAGAAATCAAGGGGCCCACAACCAGGGGCTAACACTTGACGTCTATATGAGATACATAGATATTCGAATGTTCCATTAAAGTTCTTTATCTCTCAAACACTGAGTTAGTAAAGAAATTGAGAACATAATTTTCCTCTCCACAATTAACCATTTTCATACGTTGTAGTATATCTTTCGTTTTGATCTCTTGGTTTTACTGGATTCCAGAACAAGAATTTATCTAGTCTGGTGGAGTATCCAGCTTCGTGCTATTACTTGAGGTAATATTGCTTGAAGAAGGTGCACCATTCCTCGGAAAATCTGTGGAGTAGCCGTAGTGAGGAGATCTTATTTGGGCTGCGAATAGACCTTGGGACTATTTTGTGCCATTTCACCGCCTTCGGTTTTTCTGTACTCTTGCATAATTTGACCCGAATTCTCATGAATTCCCGTCAAGCATAGATCGGGCGAGACCGGCAATCATCAGTGAGCGTTGTTCAAATGTTGAAACGCTAACTCGACTTTTTATTTTCTTTATTTAATTTTTTTTTTTTTTTTTTGTTATGTTTTTAGTAATTTTTAAGGGGGCGGGGGTGACTTTTTATTTTCTGATTAGTTTCTTATTTATTATTATTATTTTTTTTTTAATTGAATTTTTGGGAGCTTGATTGACCAATGAAAAAGCGCTATCTAAATGGAAGCAGACGACATTCGAATTGGAAGAAAGCGACTAAACCAACAAAAAAAAAAAAAGAAAAGAAAAGCTGACAAACAAATATATTTTTGGTGCTAATGCACTTACTGATCAGCGCTATTTTTAAAAAATCATATTTCCAAGTTTAATTAAAATTATATATGCATTTTTTTTTATTCAATTGTAAGGTTAAAGTACAGAATAGGTACAAAGCACCCTTCCCTCCCCATGTTAAGGATGGCTTTTTAAATAATAACATTATTATTTCAGCACAGATCAATAAGTGCAGGAGTACCATATTTTCAAACTCACCAAACAGAAAAATGACAGGCAAGAAAATAAATCTATACATGTTAGACAAAGAAATGAAAACATCGATGCAGATAATCTCATATTGTCAGAAGAAATTGCTGTCCCCAAAAAATGAGGTGCAACAATTGTAAATACAAATGTTTACTTTAAAAAAAGATTTTGTGTAAAGGATGGTTTCTCCTGGAGATGTACAAATGGACAGTGCCACCAAAAGAACTTGACTGAACAACAAGTCTTAAAAATAAAAAACAAGAAAAAAAAATACGGTTACAAAAAAGAAAACAAAACAAAACAAAACAAAAAACTTGTACTTACACCTAACAATTATACGGTTAAAAAATCTTTTCTTGGAGAAAACAAAACAAACTTTCTGTTGATAAATATTTTGCAAAAAAAAAAAAAATAAAAAATAATAATAATAATAATAATAATAATAATAATAATAATAAATAAATAAATAAATTAAATACTAAAATGAAATAAACATATTTTCATTTTTCAAGGTAGTTTTTTTTTTTTTTTTTTGTTATTTTTGATTATGTGCATTTGTATTTTTCCGTTTTTTTTAGTCTGCGTTTGTTACGACGCTTAGCTGACACCGATAATTGCCGGTCTCGCCCGATTCATGTTTGACAGGAATTCATGAGAATTCGGGTCAAATTATGCAAAAGTACCTGTTTTTCTTACATGATAAGTTAACATTCGTGTGCGAACGATCGTAGTGAAGTGTCTTATCACATCATGTAGGAATCTTTCAAATAAAGTTTTTTAAAAAATGTTATTCATTTTTTTTTCGTCTTACGTAGTTTTTTAGGTACCTTCCAACGCACACCACAGTTTTAACCCCCCCTCCTCTATATGTAACACGATGTAATTGCAATTTAATTTAATATTATCATCCAAACTTTTTGGTACTTGTGCATTTAACAAACCAGATGTAACTCAGCATTTGCTCGGCTTTGTCCAATGCATGACGTCAACAGCTCGGGTTTTGCTGCTGTCTGACGAAACATGGTCATCAGCCAATCAAAACGCTGCGCGCTTAGTTTCAACTTGACGCGCGTGCGTTGATCAGCAGACGAGAATTCTGATATGGGCGTTCGAGATGGCGGCGACTAGGAATCTCCAGCACGAATGTGGGTTGCGGTCACGCCATACAGTTGTGGATTGGAAGAATTTCCTGTGAGACATAATATGCTGGGATTACTTTCTCAGGAATCCCCAGTAGGCCATACGGTTGAAATCGACGAGTCTGTCTTCTTCAACCGCCGGAAACACAACGTCGGCAGACGTCTAACACCGGTCTGGGTCCTCGGTGGATACGCCGCCGCCGCCGAAAAGGATTTTTTTTTTTTTTTGGTTAACGTAGCAAATAGGAATGCCAAACCCTCCTTCCACTAATAAGAAAATACATTCTGCCGGGAACTACGCACAGTCGTATCAGACTGTTGGAGCAAAGTGGGAGGAAAGGAGTATCACTATTTGTGGAATAATCGGAATTACCTCCCTTGGACTGTTAAACCTCTTTCCTCTTATTGAACTCTTTTGGAACAAGAGACAAAAAAATGTAATGTAATCGAGCCCCACACGGGCTGTAAGAGTGAGTCAATAAATCCTGTCGTATTTCATGTTTCTCTTTTTGTTCTGTTCTTATACTAAACCCTTCAAAACCTTACATGGAGTCAGAAGTGAGATCGAGAAAAAAAAAAAAGAATTTTATATATAAAAGAAAGACATCAAAACAGCAAACAAACCTGGACAACCGAAGTAAGTTGCCAAAAAAAAAAAAAAAAAGAAGAGTTTTGTCAGAAAAATAGTAAGTTTGTTTTATTTTTACAAAAAAAAAAATAAATAAATAAATAAAATTATGGCTCAAAGAAATTTCGACGCGAATATACTGCCCCCGGCAAAAATGTCTCTGTCAGGAAATGTTGCGAACAATTGGAGGAAATTTAAACGAAATGTTTTTAATTATTCTGTGGCCAGTCGATTGTCAAACGAGGTTAATTAAGTATATCAGACTTCTGTTTTCCTTTCTTCACCTGAGGGGGCGGCATTTTGAGAGGGTAAAAATAGAAAGTAGAAAAAATAAATAAAAATAAACAAAAGTTAACAAAAAATATGAAATTTTATACCAAAAAGGTTGTAAAAAATCGGAATTTTGGGGGGTATCGGAATCAGAAAAAATTTGTCCCTATTTTCTGAGCGTCAGGGGGGGGGCGGCATGGGGACGGGATTTTGAGATGGTAAAAGGGGAAAATCGAAAAAAAATGCTAACAAAAAATCTGAAATTTTATATCGAAAAGGTTGTAAAAAATGGGAACTTTTGTAGTTATTGGAATTGCAAAAAGGTGTCCCTATTTTGCGAGCGGCATATGTCAGGGGGCGGCATTTTGAGAGAGTAAAAATAGAAAGTAGAAAAAAATAAATAAAAATAAACAAAATCTAACAAAAAATCTGACATTTTATACTGTAAAAGTTGTAAAAAATCGGAAATTTTTGAGGTATCAGAATCAGAAAAATGTGTCTCTTATTTACGAGCAGCACATGTCAGGGCCGGCATTTTGAGAGGATAAAAATAGAAAATAGAAAAAATATATAAAAGCTAACAAAAAATCTGAAATTTTATACCGAAAGTTTGTAAAAATCTGAAGTATTGGAGGTATCGGAATCGGAAAAATGTGTCTCTATTTTACGATTCCAAAACCGATTCTTTTAAATTTTTAATTTATTTTATTTGTAAAACAATTTTTTTAAATTGCATAAATTCTCTATGTAATATATATACATATATATATATATATATACATATATAATATAAATATATACATACATACATGTAGATACATACATATATATATAAACAAATATATATATAATATATCCTTCAAGATTGAGGCAATTTTTTTGTTTTAATCTAGGTTGAGCTTTCTCTACATTAAAAACCGATCTTGAAATGAATTAAAGCAATTTATTCTCAATTAATGGAAATTTTGAAAACTCCAAACGCAATTGTAAATTATTACTTGATAAATAGTTTAACAGTTTGGAATTTTCAAAATTTCCATTAATTGAGAATAAATTGCTTTAATTCATTTCAATTACTAAGTTTAAAAAATGCAAGCATTAATTATTTCTGGAGATATACTCAGTGACCGGCTGACCTAACAGGATAGGGCCAAGCCCAGGCTTAGGCTAAGCACCAAAAAAAACAAAATGACCTCAGAAAGATTTCATACTTAAAGGGGAACTTTCATATAAATTTTTATCGAATAGGTGCGAAAAGAAAGTTGGATATTTGGGTGTATATACACCGACATCAAAGAGGAAATAACATTAGATGCGAAAGTTTGAATTCATTAATTTTATTACTGTCCAATTCATGAGGCTAAGACTTTGAAAATATCAAACGTTTGTTTTTGTAGCATACTTTTTATAACTCCTTGTAAGCTTTACAATTGCTAGCTGGGGGATCGGACAAAATCACCCCGGGCAACCCCCCACCATCTACTTAAAACAAAAGGAAAACAGATAAAATCTCAAATGAATAAAAAATATTAAAAATCAGTTTTCATATTTTAATTTTAATTTAATTGAATTTAGGAAAATTAGATACCGTAGAACTAATTTTCGCAAGGTATGAAAATTATGCAACTACAGAATAAATGTTAACTTAATAATAATGTAATAATGGACCAGTTTTCCTACCTAGCAAAAAAGGGACGAATTTTCCATGGACGAATTTTCCGGGCACCCAAATGCCGGGGGGGGGGGAGGGGCAAATTTTACTACCGCCCCGGGCGGCAAAAGGTCTAGCTACGCCACTAGGGTGAAGGATGATATTTTAAAGGAATTTTTTTTAGCCGATAAAACCTTAACTCTAGATAAATGCCTGCAAATGGGTAGAGCACATGAAACCTCAAAGCAACAGTCACAAGCTATATCCTCAGCAGAACCAGATACACAAATAAACCGTGTATTTAGAAAAAATAATTTCAGTACTAAATGACTAAAAGAAAGTGCATACGATGTGGATGTTTTACGTCACACGGCAGAGATGACTGCCCAGCGATACATGCAATAAATGTATAAAACTAGGACATTATGCATCGGAATGTAGAACAAAGTCGGTAAGGGGAGTTGCAAAAGAAGAAAATGACTTCCTAAGGTCGATCTCATTGGGAAACATTAAAAATGGTGAAGAAGAAGGAAAAATTGACTGGCAAGCCAATATAAAGGTCACCACCGCGAAGAACAGCAGAATAGTCAACTTCAGGTTGGACACAGGCGCTGGTGTTACTGTAGTGCTGGACCGGTTCTTTAGGAAAAATTCTCCTATAATAAAGCAGACGGATAAAAGACTATATGGACCAGGTCAGAACAAGATAAAGGTGATTGGAAAAGTAGATGCTACACTTTGTTATAGAGAAAAAAATTCACTGCAAGAGTTGTACATCGTTAAGGACTTGATGGAACCATTGTTGGGTGGACCAGCAATTAAAGCTTTGAACTTGTTGAGCAAAATCAACTCTATAGAAGGCAGAGATCACCAATACAAAAAAAAATTTTCAAAAGTATTTACAGGACTAGGAAAACTGAAGCATGTTTATAAAATACATTTGGATAAGAATGCTCAACCTTTTTCAATTACAACTCCCAGACGACTAGCACTTCCTATGAAACAAAAAGTCCAGGATGAGCTTAAAAGATTAGAAAGTGAAGATATCATCCGCCCAATCGAAATGCCTACTGATTGGTGTGCTCCTATTGTAGCAGTTCCCAAGAAGGATGGTAAAATCAGACTGTGTTGACTTCACTAAAATTAATGAAAATGTGAAGCGTGAACATTTCCCACTACCTTCTTCAGACTAATTATTATCTCAACTTGATGGAGCCAAGATATTTAGTAAACTGGATTGCAACAGCGGATTCCATCAAATTATGTTGCATGAAGATTCTCAGAAGCTTACCACTTTTATTACGCCATTTGGAAGATATTGCTATAAGCGCCTACCATTTGGAATAAGTTCAGGTCCTGAAATTTTTCACCACGAAATGACACACATTTTGTCAGGAATACCAGGAGTCATCTGTGACATAGATGATGTTCTTGTCAGTGGGAGAAGCCAACAGGAACATGACCAGCGTTTAAAAATAGTGCTAGAGAGAATGGAGGCAGCAGGAATAACATTAAATGATAAATGTGTATTCTCTGTTAGCAAAATTAAATTTATTGGGCAACTCATTTCCGAAGAAAGTATCCAAATAGACCCAGAGAAGATTAACGCAATCATGAACATGACCAGACCACAAAACATGTCTAAACTGCGACGACTGCTAGGGATGGCAAATCATGTTGGTAAATTTGCTGAAAATTTAGCAGAGACCATAAAACCACCCGGAGATCTCCTGAGGAAAGACAATGCATGGATTTGGCATTTAAAACACTAAAGAAAAATCTGAGTTCTGCACCGGTACTGCTCCATTATAGTGCTGATAAGCCAACAAAAATTTCGGCTGATGCATCTTCCTATGGCTTGGGAGGAGTACTGCTCCAGAAACAAGGGAATGACTGGAGACCTGTATTTTATGCATCGAGAGCACTTACTGAAACGGAACAGAAATATGCTCAGGTTGAGAAAGAAGCCCTTGCAGTCACTTGCTGTTGCGAAAAATTTGCTGACTTTTTGATTGGGCTGCATAAGTTCATAATTGAAACGGATCACAAGCCATTATTGGCATTATTAAAAACAAAACGGCTTGATGAACTAACCCCAAGAATACAGCATTTCCGTATGCGCTTAATGAGATTCACCTATGAAATCATGCATACCGCTGGGAAAAATCTCATTACAGCAGACACTCTATCTAGAGCTCCAAACAGCCTACCAACCAAACATGAATTTGAGCAGGAGACAGAGACAGACATGTTCATCCGTTCAATTATACAAAACATCTCTGTTACCGACAGGAGATTGGAAGAAATAAGGGTGAAACAACACTCTGACAAAATCTGCAGTCAAGTCATGAACTATTATAAAATGGGCCATTGGCCTGAAACCACTACACAAGACCCTCAGCTAAGACCCTACTGGTTTATAAGGCAGGACCTTACAGTCTGCTAAGGACTTTTACTCTATCAGAACCGACTAATCATCTCTGCGGATCTTCAAAAAGAATCTTGGATCATCTTCATGAGGGACACCAAGGTATAGTGAAATGTAGAGCATTGGCACGGAGTAATGTTTGGTGGCCAGTACTTTCAAAGCAAATAGGGGAGAAAATAGAAAAATGTAGTATTTGTGAAAAAAAAAGAAGATATCCGCCAGAACCCCTACAACCAACCAAGTTGCCAGACTACCCTTGGCAAAAAGTTGCAATGGATTTATTTGAATTGAATGGCCACAAATACCTCATAGTTATAGACTATTATTCAAGATGGATAGAAATATCACATCTTGAAAATACCAATGCAAGCTGTATCGTAAACCACTGCAAATCAATATTTGCTAAGTACGGTATACCTGAAATGATAATAAGTGACAATGGCCCCCAATTTATATCTAAAGATTTCCTGGAGTTTGCAAAAATCTATGGTTTTATTCACCTTACCAGCAGCCCACACCATCCTCAAGGCAATGGCGAAGCAGAACATGTTGTTCAGACAGTCAAAAATCTGTTTAAAAAGTCAAAGGATCCTTACATTGCTTTACTTAATTACCGTACTATTCCACTACAGCATGGCCAAAGCCATGCAGAATTGTTGATGAATAGGAAACTCAGGACTCGCATTCCAGCACTTCCTCACCAAAATGAAAATTATCAACAAAGTGTCGAAAAATTCAAAGAAGCAGACGCTCGGGTCAAAATGAAACAAAAGTTGTATTTTGATAAACGTCATAGAACTAAAGAACAAACCCCTGTTACCCAAGGACAGGCAGTTTGGGTGAAAACACCCAAAACGAGCCCAGCCAAAGTAGTAGATACTGTTACTCCAAGATCAGTCCTGGTTGAAACGGACTCAGGATTGTTTTGTAGAAACAGAAACCATCTTCAAAAAAGAAGTGAGCACATCGATTTTCCTCAAATAGCTGCACCGACAGAATTGTCTCTCTTACCAAATGCATCCAGAGACATTCCTGAGTGCAGCTACAATAATTTAATGGGACAAACTAACCAGACAGATGTGCAGTCAACTGTACACGAGGATATCCAATCCTTTAACTCAGAAAGTCCCAAAGTAAAATATACAAAGAGTGGTAGAAAAGTTCAACCACCAGAGAAACTTTCACTATGAATTTGGGACTTGAAAGGGGGATGTGGAATAATCGGAATTACCTCCCTTGGACTGTTAACCCTCTTTTCTCTTATTGAACTCTTTTGGAACGAGAGACAAAAAGATGTAATATAATCAAGCCCCACGCGGGTTGTAAGAGTGAGTCAATAAATCCTGTCGTATTTCATATTTCTCTGTTTGTTCTGTTCTTATACTAAACTCTTCAAAACCTTACACTATTTAACGGTGAACCACCACAGCCTTAATTTTGTAAATCCCGTAAAAAAAAGAAAGTTTTGTTCCTTTCCTCTCTCTTGCGATTTTTTATTTTTTTTGTACGCAAATAGTTGAAAAAAAAAAAAACGTTTCATAAAAAAAACAATTACTATTATTTGTTAAAAAAAATTGATCTTACAAATATCATTTTTGTTGGTCATTTTACGTAAATATTTGAAAAAAAAAAAAAACGCCAAAAAACGTTTCATTAAAAAAAAATTACTATTATTTGTTTACAAAAAATGTTTTATACGTGTTTATTTTGCAAACAAAACAATTCCAAACAATAATATAATAAATAAATAAATGAACGGAAGGTTTCTGCTTTTTACTTTATTTATTTTTGATGTTTCTACATTTTAAAATTTCATTGTACAGTTATTTTGTTGGAGCGTTGTTTTTATTTTATCGGCAACGCTCGGTTTTATCCGGCTGTTGACGTCATGCGTCGGACAAAGCCGAGCAAATGCTGAGTTACGTTTGGTTCGTTAAATGCACAAGTACCAACTTTTTTACCATTTAATAGAAAAAGCTTCAAATAAACTGCTAATATTTTTTAAAAAAATTTACAACATACAAAAATAATGAAAATGCGAGACAAAAATCGTGTTTACATTATCGACGCTTTAAAACAACGTTCCTATGTAGTGACGTTTTTTAAGCCGTTCACACACCCATGTTTTAAAAATCTAGTAAAAATCAAATAATAATCATATTTTCCTGAAATTTTCGATACTTATTGATTATTAAATAAACTTACACATTAAAAGTAGGTTTCGATAAATATATTAGCGGAAATATATTTTTTAGGTGTTCTACACCCCACCCCCCGCCCTATATTTCATGGTCTGAAAACTAAGCAAAATAAATGTGGGTTGATAAAAGTTTCAACATTTTTTAAAGCTGAAAATTAGTAATTTATATATATATATATATATATATATATATATATATATATATATATATATATATATATATATATATATATATATATATTAAAAAAATCGTTATTTATTTCACTTACCTCAAAGTTGTAAATAAAATTGGACATAAATACAATATTATGTTTAAAAAAAAAAAAACAAAAAAAAACACTTTCTGGATAATTTTTTCTCGGTAATATAATTATTCGAATTACAACAACAAAAACAATTCTAAAAAATAATTATTTTTAAAAAGCTTTAAATTATATTAAATTCAAATATTACGCGATATGAAGTTTAAATGGATTTTTTTAATATCAGGTCTGGGGGTTCATACCATGCAAACGGTAAATTTGCGGCGGGTTTGATTATCAGATTCGTCCTCGAATAATACCCCTAAAAAAAAAAATTAGAGTGATCAGATCAGTGTTCTGTTGTAGCGTAAGGTAACATTTACTTTTTTTTTTTTTTTTTACTAAAAACACAATCGCAGTTATTCTACTCGATTAATTTTCGTAATTTTTGGATGTAATACCTATTTTCACCATGACAAGTAAGTACTGTTGTTTTTGCTTAAAACGACATATTTAAGAAAATCGATCTGTCGACATCTTAACGACGTTGGTTTTGGTTTTGTTCAAAAACTGCACCACTACCAGTACTTGTTTTATTCAGCCTGAATAATTCAGGAAAAAATAAATATAAATTAAGTCGATACTTATGCTATTTACAGATAGAATTTTCGCGCTCAATTAAACTTTTTATACTTTTATTTTTTTGTTAGGTGAAAGTACAGAATAATTATAAAACGCCCCCTCCCTCCCCATTTTAAGAAGTGGTTTCTAAATAATAAAGTTAATATTTCAGCAAGATCTGTATTCTGCCTAAGTACGCTTAAATTAAATTAAACACTTAAAGCGATTAGAAATTATCCGACAAAGGGAGATAACTAAGTCCTTGGCTAATTTGTGTTTCTATGGCAACCACCTGACGCTACTGTGTTTATTTTAGAATTATCGGAAAAGACAACTGCAAACATTTTTTTGAAAATATGGATTCATCAGATTTAATGTTGAATATTCATTTTCTGGGAAGTTCTGGGATTATTTTGAGTCCAGAACAAAAGGCGGCTCTCCAGACATCGCTGGTGATACTGCAGCACGAGAATAACTTTGATAAAATCTACTTCTGGGGCGAAATTAAAGGTATCAGAGCTTCCTATATGATTGCCCAAGGGATCGGAAGTGATGAATTTGGAGCGGACAGAAAATATTTTTATTGGTAAGTAAATTTATTTTTCATATCTATATTGATTTTGGTGCTAATGCACTTACTGATCCGCGCTATTTTTTAAATCGTATATCCAAGTTTAATTAAAGTTTTATATGTTTTTTTTTTTATTCAATTGTAAGGTTAAAGTACAGAATAGGTACAGAACACCCTTCCCTCCCCATGTTAAGAATGGCTTTTTAAATAATAACGTTGTTATTTCAGCACGGATCAATAAGTGCAGGAGGAGGAATTTTTGACGCCCCTAACAGAACGAATAAAATATAAAAAGAACTCGTAATTTCTCTTTTTAAAGTGGATTGTTTATCTTCTGTATGGAATATACTTCCAAAATAAACTATTAAAGTTGTTTAAAAAATAATGGAAATATTATTTTTTATCTAAAAAAAAGACTGTTTACAAAATGCCAGCGTGCCTTCATGCAGCCCTTTTTTTTACGTAATAAAATCAATAGAATTTTACGAGTTAAATATTTTTCAATTTTTAAACTTTAAAAATCTATCAAAATTTTTCTATTGGTTCAACTTTTACGATATTTTCAGGGTCAATGGTAAGTTTTATGCTCTTTCCAATAAACCAAATATAATATTTTAGAGAAACGTTTTGTTTTTTTTCAAATTCACCCCCTCCTATTTCTATTTCATTGAATGTTTTCTTTTTTTAGATATTAAAAAAAAAAAAAATTAGTCGATAAAGCAGTATATCAATCAAAAACTTGTGTATTTCATTAAAAGAATTAAAAAAAAAATCGATGAAGCGGATTTTTTGTTCTAGGGGAAAAACTTATAAGTGAATGTGCGTTTCCTTTTTAACTACGGAGAATGAGAAATACTAATTTTGGTTAACACACCCAATAAAAAAGAGACATTATTTATGTCCCTTGGACGAATCCGTATTTCATAAATTTAATTTTAGCAGCAGCAGCTCTTTACAGCTTCACGCAAAACACGGTGCGAAAATGCAATTTTCTATGACTCTCGCTTTAAAAAATCCTTTTATTTAAAAAATACATGGAATTTAATATATAAATATGGATAAATTCTTAACAATGAAGGATGGAACTACCCATTTAATAGTATATTTTTTAAGTAAGTGATTTTAGGCATTTATATATATACATATATTTATAAGCAAGTCAAAATATGTTGATTTTCTTTATATTTTTTTAAAAGAAAATCGCTTTAAAAAAACAAATATTGCATAATTTGCCATTAAACCTGTTATTTTTAAAAATTTGGCCTTTGCTCCTTTAATTGGAAAAAAATTAGGGTTTGAATTACATTTTTCAAGTAGTTATAAGCTTCGAAAGATAGTAAGTTGAGTTATTCAAGTTCATATCATCAATTTTAATGGCCACTTTCTGATACACCTAGTGCATGAGTACCTTAATCTTAATTTTAGATTGGTCAAAGTGCCGATGTGTATCAGCTAAACACCTTTCAAAAGTTGATTTTTAGGAGTTAATCAGGTCTGTTTTGGATAAATATCACATTTAAAAATGTGGTTGACATTTTTATGATATTTAGACCTTTATTATCGAATGTATTTTTGATCAATTTTTGCATTAATTACAACTCACCGATCACATTCTAAACATCGACTTTTATAGATTTTTGGGTATGCTGACAACTAATATCAAAGTTAAATTTGGGGCTGATAAGTCGTTTACCAGATATGAAAACATGATATTCAATGTAAAAGCTAATGTAATCTCTGCCAGCCATTTTGTTTTCACAACGGAGCTGTTAATAATGTGCATGTGTGCAACTGAAGCAGACGATAAAGCAAATATTTTTTTACCCTCCCCCTTCAAAAAATGGGGTGTTTATTCTGGGAGCTGTCATTAACATGGGAAGTTTTTTTTTGGGGGGGGGGGATTATTCTGGCAGCTGATTTGTTTTTTTTTTTACATGCATGCGCATTACTAATTCCTCAGTTGTGAAAAAAATGGCTGCCAGGAATTACATTAGCTTTTACATTGGATAACAAATGTTTTCATATCTGGTAAATGACTTATCAGCCCCAAATTTAACTGTGATATTCGTTGTCAGCATACTCAAAAACCTGAAAAAGTCGACATTTCGAATGTGAACAGTGAGTTGTAGCTAATGTAAAAAATATAGTATTTTCTAATGGTTTTCAGTGATCGCCATTTTGTTTTCACTGCAAGTGATACAAAACAAAGCAAAAACGATAAGTTTTACTCAACATTCTTTGAGTATTTAATAATTTTCTATTTAATAATTTCTGGAGTTTTGGATTTAATTATTTCGTTGTAACTTCCATTTTATCAACCTATTTCCTAACCTATTTCCTTTTCATTAATCTACCCCTAACTATGTAGAAAAATAAATTCTGGAGCACAAATGATCGCTCGTTTTAATAGTATCACTCCCGTCTTTGTAGCTCTTCAACTTTTTGAGTTAAAAGGAAATAAGAGATTTTAATTTTGAAATGACCTTCGTAGTTATCTTAACTTTTATAAATGATTGCATTGGGCGTTCTAGAAACGTTTCAGTTTTTTTGCTTCACACAGCAATCAGCTAATTGTTATGTTTTTGACAAATAACATGTGCAAACAAAATACGTATCAAACAATTAGCCGAACTAAAACTTTTCTAAAACGCACACTCTCCCAACCCAAAGAAAAAAGAGCAAAGTATAATTGTGATTACTTCTGCACCCTTAACATTCCAAGTACTTTCACTAATAAACTGCTGCAGATTACAGTTTATCTTTCTTTTCAGTATGGATTACGTAACTTGGGTGTTGATGCCAGATGTATCGAATGATATCATAACAGATGCTCAACAAATCAAGGGTCGATTTACTGGCGATCCAAGTCATGAGTTTAAATTGCCCGATCAAGATGAAGTTGACCCTGAGAAACCGGTGGGTGCTTTTATTTGCTAAATAAACATCTTTTACGACACAAATAAAGGGAAAAAACTACTTTATAAATCCACTGAGAGACATTTGTATGTAATAAATAAGCTATAAATTATCGCCACACACTCTCGGTTGGGAAGGAGGATTAAAAAAAAATATATTTTTACTTGGGGGGGTCACTACTTATCAAGGCCTGGAGGTCACTCAAGGATAAAGGCTAAGTGTTAGGTAGATGAGGAGACAACAAGGTGGTGGAACTTGAATTATTTAAATGGCAACTGCATAGGAATTTATTCACATTAGATTAGAAGACAATGTTATAGTCAGCGGGAAAGCACAGTATTTCGTTCCACAAGCGGATAGTTCTAGGAAAGAAGCTCTGCACATATAATTTTTGTTTAATTTTAGGGAACAGATAAAGAGTGAAGAAAATTGAATGCAGTTGTTTCAGCTAGGCGAGTGTTTGTTGTGAACGCTTTATTGAGAAGGGCCATAGATTGGAGCTCAGTTGAGCACCTATCATAAAAGTATCACAACGACTTTTCTGTGAGAAAGAACGAACAGAAATGCAAAAAGGTTATCAGCCACTAAATTTCGTAGCCTGTCAAGGCAGGAAAGGGTGGTTTCAGGAGCTTTATTTCATTAATGTGTCAAGAGTACTTCATCTTAGGACATATTTGACGTAGATGATTGCGTCAGCAGTGAGATAATTTCTGGAGAGATGGAACGATCCAACCATTTTTCCAGTGATTTTGGCAACGGATCTGATGTAAGTCTTCTATTTCAGGTCAAAGGTCACTCGTAGAAGTTTATCAAACCCGGGTGTTTCATCAAGGCAAACGCTATTCATTTCTATTGGGGTAATGTGGGCATTGGTGGTGAAAAGATAGAATTTTTGTTTTGGATGTATTAAAATTAACTAACCATTAAAATTAACTAACCATTGAAATTAACTAACCATTGAACCACATGCTCTTGATCGGAGGAGAGAGAATCTTCAAGATCCTAATCTTTGTCAGCCTTTGAAATGTTGTCGTATGTGGTAGTATCTTCTGCATAGATATCAACAAGAGAATGAAGAATGTGATTTGGAAGGTCGTTGATGAAGATCAGAAAGAGAGTTGGGACCAGGATGGATCTCTGAGGCACACCCGTGTTAATACTGTGGGCTTCAGATTTCTGCCCATCAATGACCGCTTGGATAGACCTTTCAGAGAGAAAGACTTTTATGATTGAGAGAACATTTCCAGTTAAGGAATAGCTGGAAATCTCATGAAGTAGACCTTTGTGCCAGACCCTATCAAATGCTTTAGACATGTCAAGACATATTGCTCTAGAAAAAAAGCCATCATCAATAGATTGACTAATCCTGTGTTATATTACCGTCAACACATCGATAATTGATCTCTCAGAATGGAAACCATATTGCATGTTGCTGTATAGGTTGTTTTTGCCAAGGTGACTGACAACTTCTCTATTTATTACAGACTAAAGCAATTAGGAGGCTAATTAGTCTATACTGAAATGCAGAAAAATGATCCCCAGTATTTTTAAATGGGTAGATTGTCAAGGTTCTCCAGGATGTTGAGAAGCATCTTTTTTTAAGAAAGCATTTGCACAACTTTGTTAGTATTGAAACTTTTTGAACAAATGATTGTGATTTTGTCACAGTTAGTTACTCTGTTTGAATCAAGGTTCTTGATAAGTTTTGATAAGTTTTGATAAGTTTTGAGATATTTTTGATGGATTTATGGATGTTGCTCAGCATATTGTCAGTTCTGGGAGAAAATTCAGGGGGTAGGCGACCATTAGCACACAAAGTGGAGTTAAATGTGAAATTCTTAGCAAAGAGTTTGGATTTGTTGAATGCTGAAATAATTACTTCAGAGCCGTTGATTTCTTGAATCAGTGTTTATCGCAAACTTGGGATAGAAGTTATGCAGAACCCTGTTAGTTATGCACCAAAACACGTGGAAATCTAGCTTCTGCTCAGTTTCTTTAAACTTAACAGTTAAGGCAAAAGATACTCTTGCATTTTCAGTGACATTTCAGCATTGGTTGCTAGCAGTTTTATAAATGGCTATAGTTTTTGAACATCTGTTTTGTTTAAAACAATTAAAATAGTGATTTCTTTGTGCCATTGCAGCAGCAAATTCAGCAGTGTACCATGGCTGGCTATTTGAGTTAAGTTGAAATTTTTAGAGGGTATATAGTTATTTATGCCAATAGTTAACCAATCTATCATGTGGTATGCTGTAGAGGATACACCCTTTTTTAACATGAAGCATAGCGGTATATATGATATAAATGTACAGAATGTGTTCTAGTCGGCCATAGAGTAACAATACACAGTGCAACCGGGAGGGACTTATTTTGTATTAGTTTTCATCTTAATTGAGACGACTGAATAATCAGAACATCTTAGCAAATACATAACAGAGGATGTTCACGGTTCAGGCAGGTAGGCAGAAAAAGATCTAGAAAGTTTGCTAATTGGTCATTGGCAGCCACAATGTGAGTGGGTTTGTCAACAATCTGGGTTAGATCATAAACAAGGCAGAAACCATGACAGAACCTCCCTTCATAATGTCTTATTTGAGTTGACTAGCCATGTGAATGTTGAAGTCTCCACAGGCATGAATGTTGTCTGACAGATGGTCAAAGAAGATATGGTTAATTTGTTCTATGATACTCGCAAAGATGGTAACACCATTGTTAGGAGGACAGTATAGAGCAAATAAGAAAGTGCTGCTTTATGTAAGTGCTATTTGGAAGCACATGTAGGGTAGTTTTGGATCTTCTTTGGAGATGCCTCTTCTGCAGGGGAAAACCATTTCTAATGTGGGCACATATTCCATATCCATCACTGTCATAAGGGTCAGGTTTGAAGGTTAAGTTAAAATAACCTTTGATTGAGAAATCGTCTAAGAAAGAAGTTGAGCCAATGTCAGTTTCACAAAGGAACAACAGGTCAAGTTTAAGTCTCCTGTCATTGGATTTCAACCTCTGGAAGGAATCCAATGACCTCTCATGTTAAAGGAGGAGACCTGGCAGTAGGGGTTGGGGTCTACTTTGGAAGTTTGGGTTCTGAGTTTAATCTTCTTAAAATTGCTTTTTCTGTTCATGGTGAGGTTGGGAAATTTAGTGGAAAAGACAACAGAATTGATTAGAGAAAAGCCTGGAGGGAAAGAAAGAGGAAAAGAGAAAGATTTTTTTTGTTAATCAATGACTAGGGAAAAGTGTAGCAGTTCCCACTAATATGGCATCGAGAGTCCTCACCAGAAACTCTTGAATGGTCCAGAATTCATTCACCAAATGGCAATACAGCAGCCCTGCTGATAGGACACCCTTTTTGGAAGTTACACCTAGGTTCGGGTTCCTGACTATCGGGTGGATAACACCAACCCAGTTAAAAAACGTTTATCTCTAGCTCCCTTATTAGTGACTTGGAGTAAAGATAGAAAGAAAGAATAACTCAGAAAGATACCCTTCAGTTACATCTCATACAAAACTGCCGATCGAAGGGGAACAGTATTTTCTCCTTCCTTTGTCATAAACATTGTTTATGAAAGATGAGGACTAAGAAACAAAATACAGGGGGGGGGGTACATGGCTACCAAAATGGTTTTACTACTCTCCATTTGTCTTATTTCAAAGCAAGAAAAAGAAAACAAATAAACAACTAAGTATTTTACTTAGTCAAAGTAATATATATAAAATTGAAATTTTATGGCAAATTTTACTCACCATGTTCATTTTCTTTTCAATAATTTTTTTATCTATAAATTATCAACTCTTATATTTTAACATTTCCTTTTTTTTGTTTTTAAATACTATTAAACACTTTTGTTTTATGGAAATTGTTTTTTATTTGAGGTGTTTTTTTTAAAACTTTTCTTTGTAATAAAATTTTAAAAAGGAAAAAGTAATTTTCATAATAGGAAAATAAAGCATAAACATTCAATAACTGTCAATACGTAAAAAAGTAAATTTTGTTTTAGGGCACTGAATTTAAGACCAACAATTAATTGCATCTGACAAATTGATATTTGATTCTACTTAGCCAATGTATTACAGAAATGTTCATCCTGTGTTCTTTATATAAAAAAAGAAATCAATGATGTTGCCCATGGCATACAATTTGCTGATTAAATGCAAATATATGGATTCTCAAGTTCGACATAAAGATTCCAAAGTTCAACAAGACGTATTTGAAAACGTAAGAGATTAAATCGGCTGAAACGTTGTGAGAATGACATTCAAAATGAGAACAATAGTTCGAAAAATCTAAATAATATGAAAGTTTTAATGTTTTATTGCAAGTCACATTAACATTCTCTTTATGTCTTCAAATACTTCTATGGATTTTTATTTGTGAAAAATTTTCAGTCATTTCAATATTAATGGTTTTTGCATTGTCATGTTTTATATATATTAGACGCTCATTAATTTACCAAAGATTACCCCATATTAACAAAAGGTCCCCTCGAGCAGTGGGCCTCGATTTAGAAAAAGTCTGTCTATTAAACTTAAAACTGGTCAATCAATATTTGTTCGTTTCCATTTTTTCCCCTTTTAGAAACATGTGAAAGAAGAAGACCGTTTAGCAGCAATCGTTATCGAAATTGGCCATGATGCCTGGATTGTTCCAAGGGGTGCTTTCATTAGAACACCAACTGGAAAAGTCGTTCCTAATCAAAGTTATACAGGTAAAACAGCAATAATTCATTTAAACACACACACATACACACACACACACACACACACACACACACACACACACACACACACACACACACACACACACACACACACAGATTTATATGTGATAATGAAAATTATGGAAATAATAATCCTATGTGATGGAGAGATGAAAAAGGAGCAAACCAAATTATATGTTCATCAACGTTTCGTCTTTATTTCAAGACTTCCTCGGAGTGATTAAATTGAAGAAAATAAAATATCAGTACAATATTTGAAAATGTGTTTTTTTGTTTTTTTTTCAGAACGAAAAAAAAACGTTAGCATTCAAAGTGTATATAATATGAAGATTTCTTGAATCAGTGTTTATCGCAAACACAAATAAACAGTGTGTAGATTGTTACAATTTATTTCCTTTAATAAATAAATTCATATTAAAAAGAACAGAACTTAAATTTAACTTACACCATATAAAGATAATACTGTTGTGTAGTAGGGGTTCATATTTAAAGATGGCAGGGACATATATAAACGATGATGAGGGAGAGAAGACATTTATAACAGTTCTTTTAACACATATTAGAGGAGAGGAGGCATTTCTTGTGATAGAGAAGATGGGACACATAACTTGGAAGGGTTACAAAGTTCGTTATATTTGATGATAAACGCATGACCTTTTTCGTTCATGAAGGATGCGTCACAAGACGACACTTACAAAACACAATGATGATTTCTTTATTCATCTGATCGACCGGTCAATTGGCGTCAGGAATTCAAATTTGGATCTACATAGTCTAAATGTTCTCCCTTCGCTTCCGAGGGATTAACTGACTAACTGACTGGCTCTCTTGCTGACTGACTTCTCTTCTGACTAAAATCCGAACCCATGATATGGAGAAATGTCCTTTGTCTATGACGTCAGAAATGTGTTTTTCAAACGTGACTAATTTCACTTTGTTTGTCCAAAACAAACTTTTGACAACAAAAGAATCCTTAATTCTATCTAACCTATTTTTAAACAATATAAATTAATTTGCATTGTTCATTCTTTTAGCTGACATTTTTAATATTCCGATTTCTAAAAGAATGGACAATCAACTCTTTTTTCCGATATAAACAATATTTAACTATTCTAATAGAATTTAACAATAGACTAAATTTCTAACATTCCATTTCTTAACTTTGCCTACAGGGTTCGATTCTAGGCTTATCCTAATCTCATTTTTACTTATCTAATATTCTTTTTATTTACACGGAAAGGGGACAGCACTTTTCCATGTAACAATACCTACATTAATATATATATATAATCAGTGAACAAATAATAAAACAAAGATATACTCATTTAATTTTAATTACTCTTCCAACGTTTGAATTATAACGGTTCTATTCATTCCAAAAAGAACAGAAGCTGCATCATATCTTTTAAATGTCTCACAGCTATATTACATTAAAAAATCTCACTCATTCCACAGTGCGAGACATACTTTGAATGCTAACAGTGTTTTTGGTCTGAAATAGAACAAAACCATCCTTTTCACATTAGAAATACAAGTATATTTTTAAATATTGTACTGCTATTTTTTTCCTTCAATTTAATCACCCCAAGGAAGACTTGAAATAAAAATGAAACGTTGATGAACATACCATTTGTTTTTTTCCTTTTTCATCTGTCGATATAGAAGTTGATGGAATTTTCATTTTATAGATTTGACAAATTGGTTAAATGTGTTAAAAGAGTTTGGAGATAGTAATGTGATATTTTAAATAAAAGTTGTATTTGTAGACAAATATTTTTGACAGTTGAACCAGAATCATAAACTTATTCTTGAATGACTGTTGTAATATTTTTGGAAAGTATTCAATAAAAATGTTCTTATCAAAAGTGAAGTTTTATTCCAAACAGCTAAACATCCTTTTTAACTTTAAGAAATTGAAATTTATTTTATAATCATGATATGAATTTATGATTGAATTTCAATAAGGATTTAATAAAACAAAAGCATTATACAAATTAATATGAAAACTTGTGATGAAATTAAATTTAAAATTTCTTTTGTAGGTTTGTCAGTGAAAGATTCTGCTAAACTTTACTCTTATATGCATTTTGAGCCGGCGACGGTTCTGCCTTACAAATCTGTGATTGAACGAGCAAGCGTAGACAAATCAATTGACTTCATGGACACAATCGAAAGTGACATACCAAAAGGTAAAGCATAAAGAACAAACATTTTTCTTT
>NC_136507.1:5162386-5177386 GCF_053919585.1 Euprymna scolopes | reverse complement strand
GTGGCTAGCAGAAGAGAAGGTGACGTTAACAGCTTAATAAATGGTCCTTTTCCAAATTCAAGATATTCTCTTTTCTTTAGATGTTAATTCCAGTCAAGAATTCACCATCCACGGAGACAATCTTAGATGCAATGCTTCAATCACAAGAGGAGCGGCATGCGCTATAATTTAGTTGTGCTGTTATGATTGTTGATTTGCACTCAATAGCAACCATGTACTTACATTAGATCTCCCCTTGGAGGGGAAGTATTTGCAACAGAACAAAAAGAGTATATACTAAAGAAAGAATTATGGCTTGAAATACAATGAGAAAAGAACTCATGTTGCCGGGGTCAAAGATAGAATATGAAAGTAAATGTTACTTTGTTTTGTGAGAATCTCTGCAACTGCTATCAGAAAACATAATATAGAAAATAAGCATGTTTTTAGAAGGACCTGGAAGACGAATCAAAAAAGGAATGAGATATCTTCTAAATTGAAATAGAATGAAATTCCATTCTCTAATGTTGAGTAGAATAAATCACAGCAAGATAACTGAGATAATTTTGCAACCAATCAAGTAAAACACACAGACATTCTTGCTTGTTGCCATTTTTTTTTTACTAAAAGTTAAATATATTAAATTTAAGTTCTCCTTTTAGTAATTAACATTCATGCAAATTCTATATACGTCATAATCACATTGACACACCTGACCAGTACAAGATGAGTAACCATTTGGTCATCCATCTGGAACTCGCTAGGCTCAACATTGTGTAGCTTTAATGATTTAATGAGAACGAGTGTGTCAACACGATTATGTCGTTCATACAATTTGCATACATATTACTAAAAGGAGAACTTAGATTTAGCATAGTTCTAGTTAGAAAAATAATGTCAACAAAAAAAAAATGTATGTACATTTTACTTTGTTGGTTGCAGAATTATCTCAGTTATCTTTCTGTGATTTATATGAGGTGCTGTATGTAGAAGAACGTCAACACTTTCGGCAGCTTCTGCATCACACCTGGACTCCAGTTGCCTTGACCTTGTCCTGCTGCTGGATCAGGCTGGTTGGAATGAGAGAGTGAGTCTGGCTCTGTGCAAAATTAGCATCACTCCCAGTGTGTGGCATTTATCATACCTACGATGATCAGATGATCTTTGTCATTCCAACAGATAAAGTCTTATGCCAATTGTATACTTATCATCCACAACAGACAATCAATACAGTCTGTGATTCTATAATAGCAAATATTTTCATTGTTTCACTTTCTCACCGAATGTAAGAGTTTTGTTGGCTTTTAAAATTGTTTGTTGATGATTAATGTTGTTTGTTTGTTGTTTGTCATTTTTATTGGTTATTGTTGCTGACGGTTTATTGTTGTCTGGTACTTAAAAGCATGTTTCCAGTTAGAAAATTCACAAGAGAAAAACCAATTTTAATAAAACACTAGACTACGCGTGACCCGTTGGGTCAGTATGTTATATTAGCTATGGAATTCATGTATGAGTGTGACACTTGTGACGTAAAGAAAACAGGTTTTTTTTTACATAACAGAAACATTTCTATGAAAGTATATTAAAATGAAAAAAGAATATAGATAGATTTCTATGAGTCGTTCTGTTTATTATAATTGATTATTTTTGAAAAAAAAATACAGTTACTGAAGTATAAGTGGTTGGCCATACTTATAGGTAAATGTGCACTGAACAGATACCATAATACTTATTATAGTTAAATTCAAATTTTTATATATCTGCTTTTTTTTACATCGTTCATTTCTGTATTACGTTTAAATTATTTTAAACCCCACTCTTTCCATGTTAAATAATAATTTCGAAATAATAACGTTAATATTTCAGCGTCCCAATTGTTCTTTTTTTTTTCGTGTTTAAATCATCCAATTAAACAAATGTTAATACTGTCTGCTTTTTTTTTTACATCGTTCATTTCTGTATTATGTTTAAGTTATTTTAAACCCCACTCTTCCCATGTTAAATAATAATTTCGAAATAATAACGTTAATATTTCAGCGTCCCAATTGTTCTTTTTTTTTTCGTGTTTAAATCATCCAATTAAACAAATGTTAATACTGTCTGCTTTTTTTTTTACATCGTTCATTTCTGTATTATGTTTAAGTTATTTTAAACCCCACTCTTCCCATGTTAAATAATAATTTCGAAATAATAACGTTAATATTTCAGTGTGCAGGTCAAAATCTGCAAAAGAAGCGATTTGTGTTTATTTGTTTACGTTTTTATGGGTTAATGTTTATGCGCACATGCGCAACTGGATGTCATAAATCAGAAAGTAGGTTACATACATCGTTACAAGGTCATTTGAGTTTTATAATTATATAGATTAAAAAAGTTTGGAAATGCAGGTAATAAAACTGAAGTATACCTGAAAAAAGAAGCCTCACTAATGTGTGCAGTAAAGAATAAATCTAATATCTATTACTTGTTGAGATAAGAAAATTGTTTGAAAGGTTTTCTTTGGTTTAAAGAAAAGGTCAAGAAGGGGCAAGTGTAATCAAAAGTAAATATTGAAATGTATTAAATGAGAGAAGAGAAGTAGGAAATGTTTATTTGAAGAATAAAAGAATGAATTGTCCAAACGAAACTCAGATTGAAATGCGGCCGAGCAAAACATGGTTTCATTTAAAGAAGAGTTCTGTTACTCAAATGGATTATATTTTACTATAAAAAAATCTGTCTTCAACCACAACAACAACAACAAATAGAAACTAAATGAGGGGGGAGAGACATAGGAGCAAATCTAGGTGTGTGTCTATCTATCTGTCAAAGAGTAGAAGCGCACATAAGAATATATCCCCCCACCTCGGCAGCCTCTAGCACAGATCCCATGAACCGATGGTTGACCCTATCGAACGCCTTGGACTGATCCAAACTGATCAGCGCGGCTTCTGTATCGTCTTCTATTCCCTCTATGATCATGTGAATCAAATGAAGATTGTCTTGAATCAGTCTCCTCTTCACAGCATAGCTCTGGTCCAGTTCGATCAAGTCAGTGATGCCAACCTGCAAGCGATTCAAGGCATGTCCTCCCAGGTTATGTACTTTCTGAATGTACCCATCCGAACCACGCCTTTTTTTTTATTTTTATTTTTTTTTTTTTACATTTTCACCCCAAACAAGGCACATTGCCACTTTAATGTAGGGGGCTACTATCAGGGGAAACATCTACTGGGGTACTATGTAGGGATTAGGGCAGTGAGATGTTGGTTCACGTTGCACTTGAACTTATGCATGTCAGTACAGTTGGGGAAGCAGTGACCTGGAATGGAATTCCAAAGTCTAGCAGTTCTGGGGAAGAAACTACTGGAGTAGAAAGATCTTTTACATCTAGGGATCTCTACAGTGTGGGGGTGGGATTTTGCAGCTTGTCGGGTCTGTCGAGGGTGTTCACGTCGTGGGGGCACAAGTGCTTGCAGTTCTTCAGAGCATTCACCATTATAATACTTGTAGAACAGGCAGAGGGATGCAACGTTTCGACGATGGGACAGAGGCTGAAGTTTTGATGCCAGTTTAGGGCCTATCAGATTTGCGACTCTCTTTTGAACCCTGTCAAGGAGCGAGAGACTAGTAGCCGATGCACCGGCCCAAATATGACAGCAATACTCCATACATGGGCGAATAGTGGCCTTATAGAGGTACAGGATACTTTCAGGTGTTAGAAGTTTTCTAGCATGGTAGAGAGAGCCCACCTTCCTCGCAGCGGCCCTGGCAATGCCCTCGATGTAATTGTTCCAGCTCATGTTTCCTGTGAACGTTAGGCCAAGGAGCTTGAAAGACGTACTCTCAGCTAAAGAGTTGTTGGCCATTGCTATAGGTGGTAGAGAAGGTTTCTTGTAATTATTGAATGAAACTAGTTTTGTCTTGGTGGCATTGAACGTTACCATCCATTTTTGTCCCCATTCCACTACTGATTTGAGGTCATCCTCTAGTGTTTCTGCCATTACTTTAGATATATGTTCATTTGTTTTCCTGTCGTGCCTGCTATAGAGTGTGGTGTCATCAGCATATATACCCATCTCAGAGGCAATTTTGTCGGGGAGGTCATTTATGAATATCAGGAACAGCAGAGGACCAAGGATAGATCCCTGGGGCACTCCCGCATTTATATTATATTGTTTAGACGTACGACCGTCGAGGACAACCTGGATTTTTCTCTTATCTAAGAAGGATTTAATTATGTTAAGTATTCTACCAGTGATACCGTAAGATCTAATCTTCCTGAGGAGACCCTCATGCCATACCCTGTCAAAAGCCTTAGATATATCTTGAGCTACCGCTCTGCCCTCTCCCGCTTTGTCCAGTGAATGGTATATGCGTTCAGAGATTACAGTGAGGATGTCTGCCGTGGAACGGGCTTGTCTAAATCCATATTGATGGTCGGTCAGAAGTTTAGCATCTATAAGGTGCTGGACTAGAGCATGGTTAATTAAGGTCTCAAATATTTTGGCAAAAAGTGGGAGGAGGCTAATAGGGCAATAATTTAATGGGTCAGTTCTTTCGCCATAATTCTTGAATACTGGTACCACAGAAGCAGTTTTCCAACAGCTCGGAAAGCAAGATTCATTGAGGCATTTGTTGTAGAGTTTGGAGAGAACTGGAGCTACTTCGGCTGAGCACTTTTTTAATAGCACAGCTGGGATGAGGTCGGGTCCACATGCTTTGGAAGTGTCAAGATTTTTTATGATAGCATGCACCTGAGCAGGGGTGATTTCCAGATCGTCTAGCGTGGCGTCCGTCCGCATAGGAAAGTCAGGTAGGGGGTGGTTTAGAGTGTCCAGTGTAGAGTTGGAGGCAAACCGACTGGCAAGCATGTTAGCCTTCTTGGTTGCTGAGCAAAGAACCTCGTGATTGTTGGTTAGTGGGGGAATTGTTGATTGCCCATTATTTACTACACTGTTGTAGATTTTCCAGAAGTCACGAGTTCCTAATTTTTGTGCTTCGATGCGTTTTTTAGTGGTTTCCGTAAATTCCCTCTTAGCTGTCGCTATTTCTATCTTAACGTTACTTCTAGCTTCTATGTACTTTTGTCTGTTTGAACTGGACTTATGTCGGTTAAACCTGCGGAATGCATGCTGCCTTTGAGCAATGGCAGTTGCGCAAGTTGAAGTAAACCATTGGGGAGAGTGGGGCTTGCTATAGAATTTCCGCATGGGAACATGCGCTTCGATTGCAGTTTTGAACCATTCAGTGGTCTCAGTTGCACACTGTTCAGCAGGAAGAGAAAAAATATTTCCCCATGGGGCGTCTCTGATAAGATCTCTGATAGCTTCCCAGTCAGCCTTTTTATAATATCTCGTTGTTTTGAGCACTGGCTCTTCAGTTTTGGGTCTGGAGTTTAGGGCGATTTCAACCATTATTACCGCATGATCAGCGTTCCCAAGTGGGCTGTCGGCTTTCGTTACACAATCATCAGGAACTGTGGTCAAAAACAGATCTAATAGTGATGCGTGTTGTTCTTCCTGATCAGGGAAGCGGGTTGGAAAAGTAACAATTTGCGCTAGGGAGTGAGATACAGAGAAGCTATGAGTTGCGCTGCCTGTTGCATCTGTATAAGTAGAGAATCCAAGCCAGTTTTTGTGATGGACATTAAAGTCACCAAATACATGTACTTGGGCGCTAGTGTCGAAGGAGAGTGCTGTGTCTATGCTGTCAGATACTTTGTTTATTATGGTGCAGTCTTGGGTCGAGGGAGAGCGGTAGAGAAAGTAAAAGTAGCTAATGTTGTGTTGCATGATTAGTCTAAAGCACATAAAGGCTTGATCATCCGTTTCTAGGTTTGTTTCTCTAGTCAAGGGAAGGGTATTATGAATGTAAACTCCAAGTCCGTACATATGTCTGTCAGAGTCCT
Organism: Euprymna scolopes; assembly: GCF_053919585.1. Taxonomy (NCBI): domain Eukaryota; kingdom Metazoa; phylum Mollusca; class Cephalopoda; order Sepiida; family Sepiolidae; genus Euprymna; species Euprymna scolopes. Next base: position 5,171,517 of record NC_136507.1, on the reverse strand, counting down.
TACGGCAGAGTGGGAGATATCCAGGCATGTTAAAGTAGTTAGAGGGGATGGAGGAGTGTAGGTTAGTCTCACTTAGTGCTAAGATATCCGGGGTATTTGTTAGGAGAAATGCTTCAACATCAGCTAAATTAGTTCTAAGCCCACGGATATTTGTGAATGCAAGCCTCAAGGGAGGAGGCAAGTTGGATTTGTTTGACCCTAAGCCTGGTTTAAGCTTATTTTTAGATTGTACTGTCATCATGTTTTTTAACGAGTTTCAGTTGGGTTAGGGGAAGCCGAACAGGAGGTTATGCAGAATATCACACATGCATCACAAGTAGACCATCAGCTGACCCTCCATCAACTAGGACTGTGGCCTCAGGAAAGCCCACCGGGGATGAGTGCAGGGTCCCTTTCCATGCGCGCCATGGCACTGCAAACATCCCGATATTATTCAACTGTTGATGGAGCAGCCGCTCTAAGCGCTACCAAAGAGTTAGGGCTCCTGTACTACCAGTCGGAAACAGCAGCCAGTAACTGTCAATCCGGTACCCTCAACCCATCAGAGGAAGGTCAACCCAATCTAATTGCTCAGGCATATGTGGTACTCAAGCATTCTCAAGTGCCCAGCTTTAGTGGTGGGGTGTGTCGGGAGTGGGGGAAACGGCGTTCATTGCCCTAGACAAGAAACAAGATCTACCAATGGGTGTTTCTGTCGAATCATTGTGATAGTATCTCTGCGCCTGACTAATAGGCAAAGAAGGAGTATGGAAGCCGGGCGATAGGCAGGACCCATCTACTCCTTAAGCAATTTAGGTATTGCAAACCGGTAATTTGTTTGAGTCACCAGCTCTAGGAAGGTTGTCATCCAAGACTGAAGAGGCCTCCCTCCTCTTTGGTTTAGTTTCAGAATTTTCCTTCTCCTAGACGGATGATCTGGAAAGATCCACTGGGTCCGTCACCACTGAGAGGGTTTGCTCCGCGCCTGGGTTCTAATCCAGGTATTTCTGCGACCCCGCGTGGTTAGTTAATGTTATTGGGTTAGTTTGTAGAGGTTATATTTGCTAAATAGTTACACTCCTCAAAGTGGATTAGGGATATTGTTATTTCATTGTTAGTGGATAAAGGGGTTGAGTAGAGCTCATGCAGTGTAAGCAACTATGATTGTAAGGAGGCTTGTTAGGAGATAATGTGGTTTGAGGCTTTCACTTTTGTTTATATATATTTTTTATTATTTTTTTTCCTTTTTTATTTTTATTTTTATTTATTTATTTTTTTTTTTTATTCATGTGAGCTTGGGTCTAGTATAATATTAAAGTGTGAGTAGGTGTTAAGAATTGAACTACGAGTTGTGCCAAAACTATATTTTAGATGATAGCAGGGCATGAGATGCGAGTGCAATATAGTACGGGTAAAACAGTAAGTTTTGAGTCATGTGTAATTTGGTAAATAGATATATGGGCTGGTTTTAGTAGGTGCGAATAAAGTTGGAGGTACAAGGTGAGTTTCTATTATTGAGAGAAGATGTTTTCAGCTTTCAAGTAAAAGTTATGGACATTTAGCATAGCAAGGAGCATTGGTTCAGTTTCATATTAGCGTTGCAAAGCTATCTAAGAGGAGACAGTTGTGTAATGCAGTGCGGTGTGCTTTGCTTCCGAGTACATACTTTGGCTGTTTAATACCAACTGGAATAGGAATGAACTCCAATGCATGTCTAGAGGGTAGAATTGTATAGATGTTTAGTGATGACTAAGCAGTTAGCATGTGAGAGTCAGGGGCTGGAAGTTAAAGATTCCAGTACAAAACGGAGTGAAATGTAGGAGTTAAGTGGCGGTTTGGTGGGAAGGAGCAGATTGTTAGCCTTCAAGGGATAGGGGTTATTAATTTACAAGAAACAGATCTACATTAGGATTTAGAGTGGCAGGTAATTTTTTTTTTTTTTTTTTTTTTTGCGCATGCAGGCTAGACAGAGGTAATCGTCTTGGAGGTAAAATGTATATTGGGATTCCGTAGCTAGCAGTTAGGTGTTTGTTCCAGTTACAAGAACTAGTTCATGATGGATCGGAATTCCGTATTTCGTATTTATAGGAAGACATTAAAGTAATGCACGGAGCATAGCATCCACTCAGGAAGAATAGCTCTAGTATCACAGCTAAGATACTGCATATTTAGGTAACGAATAGTGAAAGTTAAATTAGGTGGCACTTTTTTTTTTTTTTTTTTTTTTTTATTGCACCTTACCATGGCTGTTACTATTAAGTATTGTACTTAAATAAAGTTCTTCTGTTATCTAAATAAGCTAAATAGGGATTCCCCCTCCGCATTACTACGTCGATGTGACATGGTAAAAAAGAAATTAGTCAGGAAATTGTTTTTAAAATAAGTGAATCAAGAATGGTCAAGATGTCTGAGAAATAAGATAAAAATTACATTGAGAAAAAAAAAAAAAAATAAATAAATAAAATAAAATAAAATAGAAGGGTTAGATTTGTTTGGTTTAAAAAGAGGATAGAATAAAATATAAAAGATAAAGTGTGCAAAGAAAATACAAAAAATGTACTTAGCTAAAAATTAGATCTTCAGTGTGGTGGCAAATGGCTCTCTTCGACCACCATGCAAGTGCCGCTAAGGAAATTCTAACCTTTCTATGCCAGGTCATTGGAGTAGGGGGGCACACCTTACATTTGTGGTCGTTAGTGAGCTTTCCCTTCTTTGAGAAGGAAAGGAAAGAAAACCAATATTCTGCTTATATATTTTGAATAGATCCTGAACTTTGTCACATTTAGATTTTACAACAGTAACTTGGCCAGGCATGCCTTAGAGCAACCTTACGCTCAACAGCGTCAACGTTCACAGCTTCGTTAGAGACTTTCATTAACCTAGCTCTAACTACTTGACCATCATACTGCTCGCTAGCCAAGCGGCTGAGGTCTTATTTAGCTAGTACTATCTCTAGGGACCCTCCCTCCACTGCCTGGGTAAACTTATCCTCTATACGCTTCTTTGCCTTAGCCTTATCTAACGCGAGGCGTTGGCTGTATTCGACAGAGAAGTGTCTAATTTTGGCCTTAAGGCTAACTCACCACTTACTCCCTGTAACCGCCTCCACTAAAGGCCGCTGAATTAATTCAGTAACTATCTCTAGTAGTCCTCCAGCTCCAATAAGGTGCTGTTGAACTTCCAGTATCCGGCTAGTTTAGGCTTCTTAGCCAAAAGACCAAGTAGCCGTCTTATACAGCTTAATTTTCTACCGACCATTATCTTCTATTATAAAAAGATGCATAATCTATATTTATCGAATACTAAATTGAGACAAGATGTCATATTCCAAAAATCACATCTGAACTAAAAACATTATTATTTAGAAGGCCATCCTTATTTTCGAGTGACGTTTGTTTCTCTAAAGCTTGACATGCAAAGCATGACCGCCTTCTTATTTTCTTAGTGGGAGGGGGGGGGGCGAAAAATGAAACCGTTTCAATTCTAAGAACAGATACTACACTTTGATCTTAGCCAAAATACCAAGTAAAAAAAAAAGATGCATATTATATATTTTTTGTATACTAAATTGCGACAAGATATCATATTCCAAAAATCACACATCACTAAACTGCTGATTACAAATTCTGAAATAAAAAACGTGATTATTCAGACAGCCATTCTTATTATTGGGAGGTTATGTTTTTTTATATAATCTTGAGTTAAGGAGGAAGGGTATTAAAGTCAGTTGAATGCTGAGACTAATACCACACTAAGGAACTCATTGTTATAATGTGCGAGTGACCTCTCTTGGATGTAGCTTCATTGTCGAATACCATTAGATTAATATACAATCATTGTTATAATATACAAGTGACCTCCCTTTGATGTAGCTTCATTGTCGAATACCATTAGATTAATATACAATCATTGTTATAATATGCAAGTGACCTTCCTTGGATGTAGCTTCATTGTCGAATACCATTAGATTAATATACAATCATTGTAATAATATGCAAGTGACCTTCCTTGGATGTAGCTTCATTGTCGAATACCATTAGATTAATATACAATCATTGTTATAATATGCAAGTGACCTTCCTTGGATGTATCTTCGTTGTCGAATACCATTAGATTAATATACAATCATTGTAATAATATGCAAGTGACCTTCCTTGGATGTAGCTTCATTGTCGAATACCATTAGATTAATATACAATCATTGTTATAATATGCAAGTGATCTCCCTTGGATGCAACTTCATTGTCAAATACCATAAGATTAATATTTTGACAGACCCAACAAAAATTGACAAATTTGGAATCATAAGCTCGAACCTCCGGACGAGAAATATCAAATTTTTGGCCCAAATGATCAACTCTAAGTTAGTCAGCTGGCCGTTTTTCAGCAGGGGGGGGGGTAAAATAAGTGACATTTTAACATTAAATACTACGTAATTCTTTCGTTACACAATCATTTTAAAACGATTCTAATATTATTTATAGGTAATTGAAAAAATGCTGGCGACATTTGTATAGTTTAAATAAGAGATTTTTTATGGTCAGTATCATACAAATTAAAATATTAACTTACACATTATGAAAATGTTTCCAACGTGATTATCAGGTTAAAAATAATAATTATACGAGAGTATAACGAAAAATGACAAGCAAAAATGATAAGGGGGGAAAAAACTTAAGCTTACAAATATTTAGCGATGAGACCAACTATGTCTATGTTTTCAAAACAAAAAACAAACCACCATTTTCTTTTTTGTATTAGTAACACTACGACCTAATTCTGTTTAGAAGGAGGAAGACGAAAGATGAGACCACTTGAATTCTAAGGACAGATACTACACTTTGATCTTAGCCAAAAGACCAAGTAACCGTCTTATACCACTTAATTTCCTACCTTCTATTATAAAAAAATGCATAATTTATATTTATCGAATACTAAACTGAGACAAGATGTCATATTCCAAGAATCACATCGCTGGACTGCTGATTCCAAAATTTAATTATGTGTATATAATTATATCTTCTTGTGTCTTGGATCAACTCCAAAACTAATTAACTGATCATTATGAATTACATGTAATGTGTATAGGTCAGATTTGACAATTTTGAAGGTGCTTGTGCAGTACAGGTCCGGTTTGACAATTTTGAAGGTGCTTGTGCAGTACAGGGCCAATTCGACAATTTTGAAGGTGCTTGTGCAGTATAGGTTTGATTTGACAATTTTGAAGGTGCTTGTGCAGTATAGGTCCGATTTGACAATTTCGAAGGTGCTTGTTCAGTATAGGTTCGATTTGAAAAATTTTAAGGTGCTTGTGCAGTATAGGTCCGATTTTACAATTTTGAAAGTGCTTGTGCAGTATAGGTCCGATTTTACAATTTTGTAGGTGCTTGTACATTATAGGTCCGACTTGACAATTTTGAAGGTGCTTGTACAGTATAGGTCTTATTCAACAATTACGAGTTAACATTACTGTATTTCATGTATACTTTTAAGAGTGGGGTGGGGTATACAAGGTCATTTCTGGAAATGGTAGACACTGTTTACGAGTTAACATTACTATATTTTATGTATGTAGAGTGGGGTGGGGGATAAGTCAATCCCAGAAATTTCTATGTACGTTTATGAGTTAAGATTACTATATTTCATGTACACTTTTGCTATTTCCAGAACCAACTTAATATCCCCCATATTAAGTTGGTTCTGGAAATAGCAGAAACCGTTTACCAGTTAACATTACTATATTTCCTATATATTTTTTAAAATTTGAGAAATACAAAATACTTAATGTAGACTATTAAAGTTAAGCAACACTGAGCTTGGCCATTATCAGATTGGGAACTACTTGGGAATACAGAATGCTTTATGTAGATGACCAAAGTTAAGCAATAATTAGCTTGGTAATTATTAGATGGATAGCTACCTGGGGACACCAAATGCTTTATGTAGATCACCAAAGTTAAGCAACATGCAACTTGGTCATTATCAGATGGGTTACTACTTGGGAACACCGAATGCTTTATATAGATCACCAAAGTTAAGCAACAATAAGCTTGATCATTATAGGATTGGTAACTACTTGGGAATACAAAATGCTTTATATCTATCACCAAAATTAAGCAACATTATCTTGGTCATTCTCAAATGAGGGACTACTTTGGAATACAAAATGTAGATAACCAAAGTTAAGCAAAAATGAGCTTGGTCATTATTAGATGGGTAACTACTTGGGAATACAGAATGCTTTATGTAGATCACAAAAGTTAAGCAACAATTGGCTCGGTCATTATCGGTTGGGTGACTATTTAGGAATACAAAATGCTTTATGTAGATTACAAAAAGGTAAGCAACGATGGGCTTGGTGATTATCAGATGGGTAACTATTTTGGAATACAACATACATTTTGTAGATCACAAAAGTTAAGCAATAATCAGCTGGGTCAATATTTGATGGGTGACTTATTGGGAATACATAATGCTTTATGTAGACCACTAAAGTTAAGCTATCATGAGCTTGGTCATAATCAGATGGATAACTAATTGGGAACACCAAATGCTTTATGTATTACAAAAGTTAAGCAACATGGAACCTTGTCATTATCAGACAGGTAACTACTTTGCATTACCAAATGCTTATATAGGTCACCAAAGTTAAGCAACCATTAGCTTGGTTGTTATAGGATGGGTAACTATTTGGGAATACAAAATGCTTTATATAGATCACCAAAGTTAAGCAACAATTAGCTTGGTCATTCTCAAATGGGTAACTACTTGGGAATACAAAATGCTTTATGTAACATCAAAGTTAAGCAACAATGAGCCTGGCCAGATCACTAAAGTTAAGCAACAATGTGTTAGGTCATTGTTAGATGTGTGACTACTTGGGAATACAAAATGCTTTATGTAGAAAACCAAAGTTAAGCAAAAATGAGCTTGGTGATTATTAGATGGGTGACTACTTGGGAATATAAAATGCTTTATGTAGATCACCAAAGTTAAGCAACAAGGAGCTGGGTCATTATCAGATTGGTGACTAATTAGGAATGCATAATGCTTTTTGTAGATAACAAAAGTTAAGCAACAATGGGCTTGGTGATTATTAGAGGGGTAACTACTTGGGATTACCAAATGCTTATTAAGATCACCAAAGTTAAGCAAAAATTAGCTTGGTTATTATAGGATGAGTAACTATTTGGGAATACAAAATGCTTTATATTGATCACCAAAATTAAGCAACTTTGTCATGATCATTCTAAAACTGGTAACTACTTGGGAATACAAAATGCTTTATGTAGATCACTTAAGTTAAGCTACAATGAGCTTGGTCATTATCAGATGGGTGACTACTAGGTAATACAGAATGCTATATGTAGATCACAAAAGTTAAACAACAATTAGCTTGGTCATTATCAGATGGGTGGCTACTTTGGAATACAATATGTTTAATCTAGATCACCATCATAAGCTATCTATTAGTAGAATTCCTGCCGTTGCCCCATATTGAATGAGATAGGGGCAAATTTATACTAGCAGAATAATCAGCGTCACTCTGGATTAAATGAGGGTGATAGAATATAAAGGTTGTACCAGAAATGACTTAAACAATTTTCTATCTCAAAATTAATTTATTTGTGAAGTTGATTCCGGATATAGCTTAAACAGTTTACGATCTACAAATTAGGTTAATACATATATATTCTTGGTTTACTATGAAATTTACTAGGCCAGTTTCTGTAGGGGCGATCTATATTTTTTTGGATTTTTTATTTTATCATCCGGCATGATGTGAGGGTTGGAGAGGTGGCTAGAAAGAAGCATGATTATGTTAATTTTAAGTTCTCTTTTGGAGGTTGGGTTGGAGAGAGTAATGTCCGTTTTGGGGTCAAAAAGTATGTGAAATTGTTTCATATATGTATTTAAATTACCCATCTTAGTGTAGGTAAAATTATTTTAAATATGTGTTGTATATTCACTGTCCTTGCAAAGTAAAATTATTTCATATACATGCTGTAAATTACCTACTCTAGGTAAGATAAAATTATTTCATACGTCTAATACCCGTCCTAGGGTAGGTAAAATATTCTTTTGCTTGAAATAGCAAATGATACATAGGCATTAAAAATTCCTCTCTCCTAAGAATAACAAATATATTCAAAATCAAATTCAATTTTCTCATTGTTTATAGGTCCCGAGCAACGCCGGGTAACATCGCTAGTTTACATAGGAAGGGCAAACAAAAATTGTCATGCTCGGCATTCACCCATCTGTAATACAAAACAGATGAACATAAAAAGTTATCACCTTGTATGAGCTACTCTCTTTTGTTCCTCTTTCACTCAACCACTCTTTACCTTCTACTGTCTCTAATTCAAGATGGAAGGTGACACAACATCACTCACCCCTAACGATCGGATTCATCATCCATTATCAACATCGTCACGAACGTCTACCATAGCTCTTCCATATCCATTCTTGCAGCATCTCTCTGCTCTTTTGTCTTTCCTCTTTTCGCTCACAAACCTAATGGGGCTGGCAAATTAAAAAACATTTTCATCACTTCTAATTTATTCAAAAAACAAAATCACTTTAATGGTTAGCCTTAAATATCACAGCTGAAGCAGAACAAAATTCTGGATAAGCATTAAAAAGCCTTTAATTTTTTTATTTTTAAGCATCAATAAATTAGAAATCATTACGAGTTAAAATCCATTTAATGTTACGCGTGTAACTTGAGAAAAACACGCTTGAAATGTGCTAACATGACGTGATTAAGCGAAATCACATGACATAGGTCGCCATCTTGTTTTGATTTCATTTATTCATGTAATCTTGACACATTTCAAGTGTTTTTCTTTTCAAACTATATGCGTAATACTAAATGGATTTTAACTCGAAAGATTTTTCATTTATTAATATTTAATAAAAACAACATACAACTATTTTTAATGGCTACAAAAAATTTTTTCTTGTATTCTGTTCTCGCTACAATCTTCAGCTCTTACCCACTTTAAATATGATGAAAATATCTGTCACATCATCCAACTATTTTACTACTAAAAATATTCTAATCATAGTAACTATACGCTGGCTATTAAACATGGCTATTATTTGAATTATTATCTCCTTTGCCATTCAATCAAGCAACGCTGAATAAA
>NC_136507.1:5117386-5157386 GCF_053919585.1 Euprymna scolopes | reverse complement strand
TAAAACAGGCAGAAGGATGCAACATTTCATCGATAGGACAGGGGCTTAAGCTTAGATGAAAGTTCAGGACCTTTTGAACCCTGTCCAGGAGCGAGAGACTAGTAGCAGATGCACCAGCCCAATTGTGACAGCAGTACTCGATACATGGGCGAATGGTAGCTTTGCAGAGGTACAGGATACTTTCAAGCATAAGTAATTTTCTAGTATGGTAGAGAGAGCCCACCTTCTTTGCAGCAGCCTTGGCAATGATCTCGATGTATTTATTCCAACTCATGTTCCCTGTGAACGTTAAGCCGAGGAGTTTGAAGGAAGTACTTTCAGGTAATGTATCTTTAGCCATAGCTATTAGTGGTTGATAAGGTTTCGTGTAATTATTAAAGGAAACGAGCCTTGTCTTGGCAGCGTTGAACGTTATCATCCATTTTTGACAACATTCCACTACAGACTGAAGGTCTTCTTCTAGGATTTCTGCTATTACCTTAGATATGTGCTCATTAGTTTTCCCCACATGCCTGCTTTAGTGCGTGGTGTCGTTGGCAAATATACCCATCTCAGAGACAATTTTATCAGATAAGTCATTTATTAATATCATAAATAGTAAAGGATCAATCTCTGAGGTACACCCACATTTATGTCATATTGTTTGGACGTATGCCCATCCAAGACAACCTGAATTCTTCTCTCATTTAAGAAGGATTTAATTATTCGTCCAGTAATACCATAGGATTTTATTTTCATGAGAAGACTATCATACCATACCCTGTCAAAAGCCTTAGATATATCTAGGGCTACTGTGCTCCCTTCCTCTGCTTTATCCAGTGCTTGGTATATATGTTCAGAAACTACAGTTAGAATATCTGCAGTAGAATGGGCTTGTCTAAATCCATATTGAGTGTCAGAGAGAAGTTTAGCAACTGTAAGGTGGTGGACTGGAGCTTGATTAATTAAGGATTCATATATTTTGGCGAAAGGAGGGATGAGGCTAATTGGGTGGGAATTTTATGGGTCAGTTCTTTTGCCAGAGTTTTTGTAAACTGGTACCACATAAGCAGTTTTCCATCAGCCAGGAAAGCAAGATTCGTTAAAGAGTTTAGAGAGAACTGGAGCAACCTCAGTCGAGCATTTTTTTAATAGCACAGCCAGGATGAGGTCAGGTCTACATGATTTTGAGGTGTCTAGGTTTGTTGATATCATGTATTTGAGAAGGGCTGATTTTCAGATCATCTTATGTGATATTTGTCCGCCGAGGAAAATCAGGGAGGGAATGGTTTGCTGGGTCCAAGGTAGAGTTTGAGGCAAACTGACTGGCAAGCATGTTAACTTTTTCAGTTGTTGCGTCAGCAACCTCATGATTATTGGATAGTTGTGTTGATTGCCCATTATTTACTTTTTTTTTTTTTTTTTTTTTACAAGGTGGTCACCACTGATCAAGGCCCGGAAGCCACTCAGGGATAAGGGTTATTGTAAGTACAGTACGTTAGTGTGGATATTTAATAAAGTGTCTACTTAAGAGGGCAGTTCATCAGGGATTTGTTTACGTTGGACTTGAACACATCCAAGTTGTAGTCCGGAGGGAAGCAGGCAGAGGGAACAGAGTTCCACAGGCGTGCAGTTCTAAGAAAGAAGCTTTGTTCATGGAATCTACGTTTTGATTTAGGCATAGATAAAGAGTGGGGAAAGTTTTTGACAGTGGATTCAGCTAAACGGGTGTTTTTCGTAAAAGATTGGCGAGGGGGGACCAGAGATTGGAGCTCAGACGAGCACCTGCAATGGAAATAACAATAAAACAAAGATAGACTTGCAATGTATCTTCTGTGGGAGAGATGTTGCAGGGAAGAGAAAAGAGCATTCGCCACTAAGCCACAAAGTTTATTTTGTACTCTGTCAAGGCAAGATAGACTGTTTTTAGCAGCTCCTGCCCAGATATGGCAGCAGTATTCCATCCTTGAACGTACTTGGCTTTTATATAAATAGAGAATTGCATCAGCAGTGAGATATCTTCTGGAGCGGTAGAAGGATCCCACCATCTTTCCAGTGACCTTGGCAACAGACTTGATGTACGTCTTCCATTTCAGCTCAGGAGTAAAGGTCAAGCCTAGAAGCTTGTCAAAACATGGGGCTTCTCCTAGACGAGAGCCATTCATCACAATTGATGCCAGATGGGGATCAGAGCGTTGATGATGTAAAGATAGGAGTTTGGTTTTGGATGCATTAAAGGTAACCAGCCACGTCTTCCCCCATTGAACCACTCATTCGAGATCAGAGGAGAGAGAATCAGAGAGAGCTTTGTCATTTACAGCTTTTGATGTGTTGCCGTAGATGGTCGTGTCATCAGCATAGATGTCAACGAATGATTTGAGTATGTGTTTAGGGAGATCATTGATGTAGATCAGGAAGAGAGTTGGGCCCAGGATGGACCCTTGAGGGACTCCAGCATTAATACTGCAGGCCTCTGATTTTTGTCTATCAACCACTACTCTTATGAGCCTATCAGAGAGAAGTGATTTAATGATAGAGAGAATATTTCCAGTTATACCGTAGCTGGAGATCTTGTGAAGTAGGCCTTTATGCCATACCTTGTCGACGGCCTTTGATATGTCAAGAGCAATTGCCCTGGAAAGGAAGCCTTTGTCAAGAGATTCACTAATCCTATGAGATATAACCGTTAGCACATTTGCGGTAGATCTTGCAGAATGGAAACCATATTGCGTGTCACTAAGAAGGTTATTTCTGCTGAGGTGGTTGACTATTTCTCTATTTAATATGGATTCCAGCAACTTACTCATGACACACAAGAGACTTATTGGTCTGTACTGAGAGGGAGATGACTTATCACCTGAGTTCTTAAATACAGGGCAAACTGATGAGGTTTTCCAGAGTGTTGGAAAGCACTTCTCCTTAAGGCAACGTTTAAACAGTTTTATAAGTATGGAAGCAAGTTCTGATTGAAGCTTTTTTAACACTATTATTGGGATGCCGTCAGGGCCAGTAGTTTTACTGGAATCAAGGTTCTTGATTAGCTTGGCGACCTCATGCACAGATATTTGTATGTTACCTAGCATGTTCTGTGTTATAGGAGGAAATATGAGGAGTTAATGGTCATTGTCGCATAGGGTAGAATTAGCTTCAAAGTTCTTGGCAAATAGTTTGGCCTTGTCTGAAACTGACGAGATGACCTCTGGTCTGTTGATAATGGTTGGGATAGAACGCACACTTCTGTTCAGGATCCTAGATTTTCTAGAAATCATGAGTTCCTAATTTCTGCACTTCAATGCGTTTCCTGGTGGTTTCAGTATATTCACTCTTAACTGTCACTACTTCTTTCTTACAATTACTTCTAGCTTCTATAAACTTCTGCTTGTACAGAACTTATGCCAGATAATTCTACGGTATGCATGTTGCCTATGACCAATGGCAGCTGCACAAGTAGAAGTAAACCATTGGGAAGAGTGGGGTTTGCTATAGAACTTTTGTGTAGGAACATGTGTTTCAATTGCTACTTTGAACCATCCAGTAGTCTCATTTATGCACTGTTCTGCAGGAAGAGAAAAGATATTTCCCCATAGGGTCTCTGATGGCGTCCCAGTCAGCCTTATTGTAGTACTTTGTCGTTTGGAGCAATAGCTCTTCAACTTGGGGTCGAGAGTTTAGAGTGATGTCTATCATTATCACAGCATGATCAGCATTCCCGAGTGGGCAATGAGTATTTTTACACAATCCTCAGAAACTGTTGATCCGACGAGTTTGCTAAGAGAAATGATTCAAAATAATCTAAGTTAGCTCTAAGTCCATGGATATTTGTAAATGCAAGCCTCAAGGGAAGAGACGAATTCTTAGAGTCAGTGTCTGGTTTGAACATTTTTTTTTGGATTGAGCTATCATTTCATTTTAGTTTGTAGTTTCAGATCTAGGGTGAGGTTGTAGGCAAAATGGATGTGCATAACCACCGCCATGCAACACAAGTAGACCATCTGCCCACTCCTCATCTACAGAAATGTGGCCTCAGGAATGCCCACCAGAGATGAGAGCAGGACCTCTTTCCATGCGCGACATTGCACTACAAAATCCTGATAGTATACAACTGATGATAGAGCAGCTGCTTTAAGTGCTACCAAACAGTTAGGGTTCCTGTACTGTCAGTCAGAAACAGCAACCAGCAACTGTCAAACCAATACCCTCAGATAAAGAGTGCAGGAAATTGTTGATAGTGTTTTCAGTTAGATGAGCGTTTCTCGTGAAAGTTTGGCGAGGGGGGACCATAGATTAGAGCCCAAACGAGCATCTGCCATGAAAATAGTGATAAAGCAGAGACAGGCTTGAGTGAGAAAGAGGTTGCAGGGAAGAGAAAAGGGCATCCCCCACTAGGCTATGAAGTCTATTTTGTACTCTGTCAAGGCAGGATAAATCCTATCTAGCAGCTCCTACCCAGATGTAGCAACAGTATTCCATCTTTGGATGTACCTGGCTCTTATATAGGTAGAGAACTGCATCAGCAGTGAGGTATCTACTAATTTTCCAGCCACCTTGGTAGGAAGAGACTTGGGCTCCAGATGGGCCTCTGAGGGACTCCGGAATTTATGCTGTGAGCTTCTGATTTCTACCCATCAACCACTACTCTTATGAACTTATTAGAGAGAAATGATTTAATAATTGAGAAAACTTTCCAGCTTTACTGTAGCTGGAGATCTTGTGAAGTAGGCTTTTATACCATACCTTATAAAAGGTCTTTGATATGGCATAGAAAAGAAGGCTCCGTCAAGAGATTCGCTAATCTTATGAGATATAACTGTAAGCACATCTGCTGTAGATTTAGCAGAATGAAAACCATATTGCATGTTACTAAGAAGGTTATTTTTTCTGAGGTGGTTTACTAATTCTCCACTTAACATGGAGTCCACCAACTTACTCATGACACACAGGAGACTTATTGGTCTGTTATGAAAGGAAGATGTCCGATCACCGGAATTCTTAAATACAGGGCATACTGATGAGTTTTTATGGGATGTTGGGAAGCAATTCTCCTTAAGACAATGCTTAAACAGTCTTGTAAGTAGGGGAACTTGGTCTGGTTGATGCTTTTTCAGCATTATAATTGGAATGCCATCAGGGCCAGTTGCTTTACTGGAATCAAGGGTTTTGATTGGCTTGGCAACATTACACATCAATATTTGTATGTCGCATAGCGTGTTTTCTGATACGAGGAAATATGAGGGATTGACGGCCTTGGTTGCATAGGGTATAATTAGTTGCAAAGTTCTTGGCAAAGAGTTTGGCTTTGTCTGATGCTGGCGAGATTACCTCAGATCTATTGATAATGGTTGGGATTGAGCACATGCTTTTGTTCAGGATCCTGTTTGCTATTTGCCAAAACTGGTGGGAACCAAGCTGCTGCTCAGCTACTTTGGACTTAACGAACTGAGCATACAACTCTCTTGCATTCTTTATTACTCTTTTACAGTGGTTGCTGGCAGTCCTAGAATCGGCTTCAGTCTCAGTACAGCTTCCTGTTTTTCTTTGATCCCTTTTCCATAAAGGCAATACTATCTTTTTAAAAATTTCTTCTCTGTATAATGTGTCTTTACTCCCCTCTTCTGATGAGAAGCGTTTGCCTTCGAAATGCCATGTCCTAAAGAGGTTTCCCTATTCCGAAATATTGTAGTCTCTTTTGAACTGCTAGCATAACAAAATTTAATTGGAAATTTTTTATCCTATTGTTATCTTAACTTATTCTATAAAATTAGTTCCTATTTTTAAATGTATTTTCAACCACATTTCCAAACTGCCATTTTTATCTGAATTGATTTTAACTGGCGAGTCTACTCCCCATGTTATACATTAAAATACGATAATCAAATTTTGCAAGGGGGACTAGCATTAAAAAAAAGCTTTAAATCTATTTAAAATTTTAACCATCCCTTAATCTGCATTTAAAATCGATATTACTAAAAAATTAATTTATTTTATTGTATTATTTTATTCCATTTCTATATTCTGTGCTATCTACCCTCTTGAAACTATTTTCCTAGATTTTTATCGCATGTCATTTGTTTGAAATATATTAGTAATAGTTAGCAATATATGTAATATATTAGTAATAGTTAGCAATATATGTATAGACACAATAGAAAAATTGGAAATAAGCATCTCTTTTCTTTGGTAAATGAGTTTGTATGCTTTAAAGTATTAATACAGAAATCGAAATTTATACCCTTTCAATTAATTAAAAGAAGGAAGTATTAGAATCAAAGCCCACATTTGGCTCTTAAGGCAAATACTCCTCCCTCCCTCTTACTGATCTCAAATAAACGCTAATCTCTGCACCTCAATTCATTGCACGTGGTCTTTTAGCTAGACCAACATGGGTCGCTTGAAGAACACCAACTTAAGTACATTTATCTATCTATGTGGTGTGAAACCTCTTTATATAGATCTAGTCCCACCATTTCTTTTGTTTTCTTTGCTTTTTATTCCCTTACATATTCAAGTAATTATTATTAATATCCTATTCATTTATTTTAAAACAAATTAGTTGCTAGAGCAGATTGATTCTTTCACAGTACTTGAAAGATAAAATTTCTTTTAAATGTAAGAGGGGAATCTATCTCTAATCCTACGCTTATTTATGAAGAATAGAGAAAAACTTTAAAGTAAGATAATCAATATTTTGATTCATTACTGATGGTAAAACTGGCAGAGGGATGCCTCCTCAGTCATAGTCGACAACCTTCCTGGAGCTGGTAACTTGAACAAATTCCTGGTTTGCAAACCTAACTTGCTTAAGGAGTAGATAGGCTCTGCCTATTGCCGGCTTTCACACTTTTTCTTTGTCTATTAGCTAGACCAAAGGTACAATACCAGGGATTCACCAGAGCCACCTTGTGCTTGACCTTGTTTTCTGACGTGGACATTAAACGCTGTTCTCCTATTCCCTATTTGAAATTTCACTCTTTCTCTCAGAAACTGAGAAAATTGGGTTTGCTTGCATGCCACTTATGCTCACGTGACATATTTGGACCGGTCTTGTCTGAGAGGTTGAGGGTAACTGATTGACAGTTTGTCTGGCTGCTGTTTCTGACTGGCAATACAGGAGCCCTAACTCTTTGGTAATGCTTAGCCTGACTGCTCTGTCATCAGTTGTATAATATCAGGATAGTTGTAGTGCCATGTGATCAGGCTTTTATGTGGTTTTGACTAACATTTCATCACTGCATTAGTTATATTTTCTCTACCGTTTTTCCTCAAGTAAGAATTGTACCCTAATCTTTCATGTCTCTGATAGTACAGATGCAGCAGTCTCCTTGAATAGTAACGCCCAAATACATGCGTTTGGTGACTTTAATGTCCACCATAAAAATTGGCTTGGTTTCTCAAGTTACACAGATGCAGTTAGACGCTCTACTTATAGCTTCTCTATAGCCCATATCCTCACACAGACAGTAATGTTTCCAACTCGCCTACAAGATTGTGAACCTCAGCAGGCTTCACTTCTAGACATATTCCTCACCACAGGACCTGAGGATTGTGTGACTAATGCCCACAGTCCACTTAGAAATGCAGACCACCAAGTGGTATCAGTTGACATGACACTTAAATCCTAATCTCAAGGTGAGGAACCATTGCTCAAAACAATAAGGTACTGCAACAGGGCTGACTGGAAAACCATTAGAGAACACATCCGAGATGCCCCATGGACCGATATCTTCTTGCTTCCTGCTGAACAGTTTGCCAATGAAAAAACTGAATGGTGCAAAGTAGGCATTGAATCACATTTTCCCACATGGAAGTAATATAGCAAGCCCCCCCCCATGGTTCACTGCAGATTGTGCAGCTGCCATTGCACAAGGACAGCATGCATTCTGCTGGTTTGAACATCATAAGTCAAATACAAATACAAAAGAAATCATTGTAAGAGAGAAATAGCGACAGTCAAAAGAAAGCATGCTGAAATAATCAGGGAATGCATAGAATTGCAAAAGAACTCGTGATTTCTGGAAAATCTATACTCGTGTAGTGAATAAAAGGCAATCAGTAATTCCTCCACTGAGCAACAACCAGAAAGTTGCTTACATGGCAATGGAAAAGAGCGAACAAACAACCTCCTCCCAAATTTCCCTACGCCAACTGAAGCCACATTAGATGATGAAAAAATCACTCCTTTTCATGTCCGCAATATCATAAAAAATTTAGACACCTCAAAGGCCTGATCTCATCCCTGCTAAGAAATGTTCAACCGAGCTAGCCCCTATACTTTCCAAGCTCTACAATAAATGCCTTGCTAAATCTTGCTTCCCTAATAGCTGGAAGATAGCCTCTGTGGTACCAGTGTGCAGGAATTCTGGTGAAAGAACAGACCCTCTCAATTATCGCCCCATTAGTCTCTTCCACCTCTTCGCTAAATTCTTTGAGACCTTAATTAATCAAGCACTAGTTCACCACCTCGCAAAAGTAAATCTTCTCTCTGACAAACAGTATGGATTCAGGGAATGTCGTTCTATTGCAGATATTTTAACATTCGTCTCTGAACGCATTTTCCATGTACTGGATAAGGCGGGTGAAGACATAGCTGTAGCCCTTGATATATCCAAGGCCTTTAACAAAGTCTGGCACAAAGGGCTGCTACTGAAAATTAAATTATATATATTATAATTGGACATATACTAAATATAATTAGATCCATCTTAGACAATAGATACAGGTTGTCATTGATGAACATACATCCAAGCAGCATAACATTAATTCGGGAGTACCTCAGGGGTTGATCCTTGGACCATTATTATTCCTGATATTCATAAACAACCTCCCTGATAATATTGTGTCCGAGATGGGTATATTTGCTGATGATACAACCCTCTATAATATGCATGAGAGAAGAACGGATGTAAATAAGTCTAATACAATGGCAGAATTGTTAGAAAATGACCCCCAGAAAATGACCCCCAGAGCATTATAGAATGGGGCCACAAATGGATGGTAATATTTAATGCTAGTAAAACTAAGCTGATCTCCTTTAACAATTACAAGACGCCTCTCCAACTGCCTATATCGATGACAAATAACACCCTACCTGAGAATTCTACCTTCAAACTCCTCAGCCTAACATTTACAGGTAATATAAACTGGAACAAATACATAGACATTGCAAAGACTGCTGCAAAGAAGGTGGGTTCTCTCTATCGAGCTAGAAAACTATTCACACCTGAGAGTCTCCCGTACCTCTACAAAGCCACCATTCGCCCACGAATGGAGTATTGTTGTCACATGTGGGCTGATGCATCTATAACTAGCCTCTCCCTCTTGAATAAGGTCCAAAAAAGTTGTCAATTTAATCGGCCCAACTATCAACTCCAGCCCTTGTCCCATCATCACAATGTTTCATTTCTGTGTCTGTTTTACAAATAATGGAATGTGTTCTGATGAACTCGTTGCACTTCACTATACATCATATCCCCGACAAACTCGCTTAGCAATAAGATCTCACCCCTTCACTGTTGAGGTCCCTAGATGCCAGAAAGCTTTCTACTCTAATAGTTTCTTCCCTCGAACAGCTAGATTTGGAATTCCCTTCCTGCTACCTGCTTCCCTGCTCGTACTGATATGCAGAAGTTAAAATGTTACATAAACCGACATCTTGTTTATCTTTCCTAGACATGGTCCCAAATAGTAGCCTTTTACATCCAAGTGGTGATATGCCTAGTTAGAGGTAGACGTGAGTAAAAAAACTAACTAAATAAAGCTGGTTGAGTTTATATGTGAGTATATTTATTGTACAAGAGAATGTTAAACGTCAAAAATAATATACATGAAAATTAATTATAAAATGCATGCTGAATAAATGTGGGAGGCTGGTATATAGATCTGCAGAATAGATTTCCATCAAGGAGTTGGAGTTGGGAGTCAGAGTCGTGAGTCAGAGTCGGAGTCAGAGTCAGAGATATCAAAGGAGTCGGAGAGGAGACTTTTACCATCCGACTCCGCAACCCTGGTTGGAATACTGTTATTTCTTCAGTCCACATGAAATCATTGTCATAAACATCATATACATGACTTGGAGAACACCATTTTCTTTCTAGGCCGATGTATCTACATTGTTAAGATAGGGTCATTACTATCCTTTCTAAATGAACAATCTGGCAAAACTAAGACAAGTATTAATTGTTAAGGAGTCGCCTACAATTCATTTCTTACAATGTTGCTGCTAAAAAAAATTGTCTCCATTATGACATTGGGATGAATCTACAAATCCTAATGGACACTCTCTTAAAACCTACTGTACACTTTCCTTCAAAACCGGCGAAAATATTATGCTTCACCAATGTTCGCACAAATATTCTTATAAAATAACATCTTAATCTATGAGGTTAACAAAGTTTCGAACTCGAATATTTAAAAAAATTTTCTTATATGTAAATTTGTGCAAACACTGGCGAAGCATACTACCTTTTCATAATTTTTGACAGAGGGTGTACACTTGTATGATATATGATGTATATATAGATCTTCAGTGTTTACTTCAATAGTGCCCAATACGTGAATATAGCTTAATGAATCAATTGGCCTGATGATTTTCACACAGGAATGAAACATAAACGTTTCTGTGTAGTCATGTGTATATCTTCATATTATTAAGGATTGATAAGAATTAGTAATGAAGTGCAACATTTTCTCGGAAACTATTGCGTCAGTATGGCTAAAATTTTTTACAAATCTTTTAATGATAAGGTGCAGCGAACTAAGTATTATAGTATCAATTCGATGCACAATTAGGGATTATTAGGATTCAATATGGATTAGTATTTAATGTAAAAATGAGCACAAATTTAACCACATATATAGTTATTTTGGCCTGTCTGTCTGTCTATCAGTTTCACTTTTTCTCAAAAACTACTAGGTCGATCTGGTTGAAATTTTATATGAATCTCTGTTATGATAATGTGCAGCGAACTAAGTATTATAGTATTCGTTTAATGCTCAAAAATTGCCAGGGATCAGTATTCAAGTACTGGATTTACCTGCTTGAAATTTTGTATGGACCATTTTGTGATTATTATTATGATTATTATTATGATTATTATTATGATTATTATTATGATTATTATTATGATTAGGTGCCGCAAACTTGTGATAAGCGCTCGATGCACACTTAGTGTGTGTATATATTTATATATATATGTGTGTGTGTGTGTGTGTGTATATATATATATAGTTTACTATGCCACAGTATTTGCGAAAGAAAGCCCGAATAACAAGAAATGTTACATAGATATGACTTCCTTAGATTTCAAAACTCGATATTATGACCACAAAAGTACATTCAATAATAAAAAACACCGTATAAAAACAACTCAAGCAAACAAATACTGGAAACTCAATGAAAGCGGACGTTCGCCGATAGTCGAATGGAAAATAGTAAGACAATTAAACATATGTAGAGACCTAAACGATTCATGTAGATTATGCCTTCACAAAAAATTTGCTATCCTATACTTAAAAGAACTCCAACATCTATTAAACTGTAGGAAAGAAATAGCGAACAACTGTGTTCACAGGTAAAATTTACTCTAGGATAAAGATACAAAATAATTTTAAAACTAACAATAACAATAGAAAATAAAAAACAAATAAATAAATAAACATGCATATGAATAAACTATCACACACACACACACACATATATATATATATATATATAAACTAACATATAAAAAAAACATTTAACCTAGATTTAAAACAGGTCAAGACACTAGATATCTACGGTAAATAGCACATACACAAAGGAACGGGTCAACCGGAGGCCAACTGGGCCTTTGCCCTGTAAGTGCCTGCTCATTGGCTGATTAGGAAGGGTGCGGTGGATACTAGAAAGCTGATTGGTTAACTAAAAACTCGATAGAAGGTGCGTATATAAAAACGCGAGACAACCACAAAATTCTCGCATAAGCCTAAAGAATCCTAGAGTGGATGAAACGCGGAATATTCTGTGTAGCTTAATTGCCATATATATTTTATAACTTACTAACTAGCTCTACCTACGTATTGAACACTGTTGAAGTAAATACTTAAAATTTCCGCATAAATTTATACTTTCGTATATTAATTTATGTGAGTAAATGAAGTAGTTTTATATATATATATATATATATATATATATATATATATATATATATATACATATATATATATAATACTAAAACTCTGTCGTTCTTGGTTGTTTGCTTGTTTGCTTGCGCACTATCCTCCTCCTACTACTACTACTACTACTATGCCTCCTCTTCTTGCTACTACTATCACTTCACCTCTTTACAGCTACTACTACGCATCCTCTTCCTCTTCTTACTACTACTACTACTACTACTACGCCTACTCTTCCTTATCCTACTATTACTACTACTGGTTGACATGTATTTTCCCTACTACTGCATTTTTTTTTACATCGTTCATTTCCGTATTTAAGTTATTTTAACGCAATCTTCTTACAAATAAATCTACTATTTTACAATGTGTACGTTTTCAGCGACCGAATTTTTTTTTTCACGTTTAAATTAAAAGATATTTCAAAATTTGAATTTAACTTTAAGTATTATGGTATCTGTTCAGTGCACATTTCCCATAAGTATGGTAAACCACTTATAATTCAATAGCTGTAAGTTTTTTTTTTTCAAGAATAAACAATTATAAACAGAACGACTCATAGAAATCTATCTATATTCTTTTTTCATTTGAATATACTTTCATAGAAATGTTTCTGTTATGTCACAAAAAATATTCTTTTTACGTCACAAGTCTCATGCTCATACATTACTTCCATAGGTAATATAACATACTGACCCCTTAGGAGATGCTTTGCAACTATTCTGTATTACAACTATACTGTCGCAATTTTCTCACAAATAAATCAACTTTGACCTGTTGACAACGTATTTTTTTTTTTACTGTGAACGTTTTCAGCGGTCTAATTTTTTTTTCCATTTTAAATTATTCAAATAAGAAATTGTTAATACTTTCTGCATTTTTTTTACAGCGTTCATTTCCGTATTACGTTTAAGGTGTTTTAACGCAATTTTCTTACAAATAAATCTATTTTACAATGTATTGTTTTACTGTGTACGTTTTCAGCGACCCAATTTTATTTTCACGTTTGATTTAAAAGATATTTCAACATTTGAATTTAACTTTAAGTATTATGGTATCTGTTCAGTGCACATTTACCTATAAGTATGGCAAACCACTTATAATTCAATGGCTGTAAGTTCCTTTTTTTTTTCAAGAATAAACAATTATAAACAGAACGACTCCTAGAAATCTATCTATATTCTTTTTTCATTTTAATATACTTCATAGAAATGTTTCTGTTACGTCACAAAAACTATTTTCTTTACGTCAAAAGTGTCACGCTCATACATTAATTCCATGGTTAATATACACTGACCCAACGGGTCATGGGTAGTCTAGTATATATATAAATGTATATATATACATATATATATAAATGTATATATATACATATATATGTAAATATATGTATATATATATAGATGTATATATATACATATATATGTGTAAATATATGTATATATACGCATATATATGTATATATATAGATATATATGTATATATATGCATATATATACATATGTATATATATAGATATATATGTATATATATACATATATGTATGTATATACATATATATGTATATATATGCATATATATATATATATATATGCATATATGTATATTGCTTAATCGCCATATATATTTTATAACTTACTAACTAGCTCTACCTACGTATTGAGCACTGTTGAAGTAAATACTTAAAGTTTACACATAAATTCATACTTTCGTATATTAATTTATGTGAGTAAATGAAGTATATATATATATATATATATATATATATATATATATATATATATATATATATATATTTCTTTTTATAGAATCAAGGATGAAACCATTCTTACCTAATGGACAAAACCTCAGTTCAGCTGTTTTAATTTTGACTTTTTTTTACATAGGCATCACCACTTATCAAGGCCAAGAGGCCACTCGAGGATAAGGGTTAAAGAGTGTACAGTAGAAATTGGATTATATAGTAATCGACTAATGAGATCACAAGGAATATTATGCTTGCGCGTACTATAAAACACTAAACGTGGTTTTTCTTATTCTTGTATTTTCTTTCAGCATCAACACATGCGGGCAACATAATCTTATCTTGCCCACCACCGACTCGCCAGACGCAACGAAATACTTTCACGAACTTCTATAGCCTGTTGTGGGACTAGTGGATATATTATGCATATATCCCCCAGTCGTACAAAATAGGAAAAATGAATTGTTTCGCGGAAGAAACGAACAACGCGTTAAATTGAATTAAACGAACTAGAATTTATTTCATGAAGAAACAAATGAAAGAAAAGGGTACAACACGTGTTTAGTTTGGTGTGCGTCTCCTGCTGTTAACTAGTGAGAAGGAAAGTCTATTGTTGTAGAGAGAGAGTGAGAAAGTCAATCCAGTTTGGCGTGTGTCTCTCTCTCTCTCGCTGTTAGCTGGTCAGAGGGAAAAGTCTATTCTTGTAGAGAGAGAGAGAGAGAGAGAGAGAGAGAGAGAGAGAGAGAGAGAGAGAGAGAGAGAGAAAGTCAATCCAGGCCATGGAGATAGAAAACGTGTAAAGTGTACGTACTGTCTGTTGACTCTTGTCCCACGCATAGTAGCAGGTGATGTGAAGCGCGCGGGCACGCGCGCCCCGAAAGGGAGCAAATGGTCCATTGACCGCTCAGGTCGGAAGAAGGGAGAAACAGCTTATGTCTCTTGTTTTTATAGTTGTTTCCGGTGGTCTTTTGCGCATGTGTGGATTTCCTTTAAAGGGGAAGTGACGTTGCTGTGCGTACATGTGTCTACGTTAGCATGTATGTGTATGCACGCGAACGTGAATATATCTACGTGTGTGTACGTGCGTGCGTATGTTTTTGTGCGCGTATGTGTATGACAAGAAAAATGGCTTGAGATGTGAACGCGCGTTTTTGTGTGAGACTAGAAAAGGCTCGTACTAGCCCAATGAACTACTCACCGAACGTACATACACTCTAACAACAACAACAACAACAACAACAACAACAACAAGCACGCTAATGCATGCATAAACAAATTATAAATACGTCTATCTTATTTACGCACACGTAAATGCACGAGTTGTTAGCTGAAAATAGCGTGTGCTCAATTTCTCTTTACAAATAAACACACTTTTTTTCAAGAATTTTCTCGAACTCTTTCAATTCTCATTTTTAAGAACCTATATTTCGCATTGTTTTCAATAAGTTGTCAATGAAAATTAAATATTTTGCATTTGGGAAGGGAAAACGATGAAAAAAATATCATGTGTCTTTTATGGTCTCGTATCCTAGACCTCCTCTACTATTGATTATGAAGTTTCAGAGGGATAGAGAAGAGAGGTTCTGTTTTTATACAGAGAATAAGTCCCAACAGAGAATTTATTGTTGCAACTGTGGGGATAACTTCCCCTGTCAATTGTCTGAAACTCCCGATATATTTCCAAGAATTGCAATATGTACTTTACTCTTCTTTAGTTTGATAATGCCCTGTCTCATTGCTCAATGTTGCATCTGCTTGTTTTACAAGTTTTATAATAGAATGTGCTCCGGCGAACTTGCTGCTTTGGTGCTCCCCTCAATACAAATACACCCGACCAACCCGACAGTTGAATTCCATCCATTCACTGTTGAGGTATCCAGATGCTAATGAGCTTTCTACTCTAATAACTTATGTCCTCCCTGTTTTCTCAACTGCACCAACATACAGAAATTTAAATGTACTGTGAACAAACATCTCACTGCGTAACTTCTTAGTTAGAATGCCCCTATAAAACTAGCTCTTAATTCATATCTTAGCGACAACATGCTTTGTTTGATGTGAATAAAATGGAAAAATTATGTCATTTCTTCTACAAGTAGGTAAATCTTAAGCGATTCGTAATAGTCTGCCACTTCTCTAATGATAATCTTCTTCTGCTTTCTTATTAATACTGTTGAAATTTTAATAAGGGAATAATTTGTATTTATTTTTTATATACACATATTCAACATCTCGACATTTAGTGAAAGGGACGCTCTCTTTGACCGGCCTTTTATAGGTCACTGGTCTACTGTCACCACTCCATTTCCTCATGTCTTAATTCCATTCCAGCAGTCTCGTCCTCTTCCACTCTCTGGAGGGAGAGAGAGAGAGAGAGAGAGAGAGAAAGAGAGAGAGAGAGAGAGGAAGAAGGAGCCTTTGCCTATTTTCGTCAGTTAGAATATCCCCTGCCTGCGAGGAGGAGGAGGGGGAGGAGGGGGAGGTTTTCTTTCGTTCTCCGTCAAAGAGATTTTGACGTTAAATTTGTTACGTTTTTTTTTCTCCTTTAGAAAAAGGCGTTTGTTTGGAACTCCATTGATGGTTACTAAACTTTTATCATAATTTTGTTCCCAGTTATTAAAAAGCAACAAGGTGTTATCGACTGGAAAATTAGTCCCAGCTATTAAAAAGCAACAAGGTTTTATCGACTGGAAAATTAGTCTCTAAAGGATTAACGGAAGAAACCGGTTGTGTTTTGGGGATTTCTTTTCTGTAAAAGACAGAAATTAATTTCGCCGGCTTGACGAGCAGATTATCGGCACATGTGACCGCCAGGAAAGGAAATGCCCTCTTTGTTTAAAGAACTTGAAAAAGGCCTGCTTGGAAGACTATTCAACCGAAGTTTTCTTCACAGAAAAAAAATACCATTAATACCAGAATTTATCCAGTGTAAGAATTATTTTATTTGTACACATAAAAACTACCAAAGCGGCTTTATGGTTTTCTGTTTTTTCCCCCTTTGAATTTAAAGGTACCTGAGACAAAGGAAAAATATTTTACCTCCTTTCTCCCATTTAAAGTCAAAGAGACTTTATTTGTTTGTGATTCCTTTCGGAAAAAAAAAAGAAAAACATTTTGTTAAAAGAAAGACTGAACAAGGACTTAAAAGAACTATTTTCTGATTTTTTATTTATATTTTCTGTTTTTTATGTTCTTTTTTATATGTTTTTTTTATATTTTCTGTTTTTTATATGTTCTTTTTCGTGTTTTTTTTATATTTTCTGTTTTTTATATGTTCTTTTTCATATGTTTTTTTTAATATTTTCTGTTTTTTATATGTTCTTTTTTATATGTTTTTTTATATGTTTTTATATGTTTTTTTTAAATATTTTCTGTTTTTTATATGTTCTTTTCTTTTCAGCCTTTCTTACAAGTAAGAATTGTCGTTTTTTTCTGTATTTGTTTTTTATTTTAAATGTTTCATAAGGGATTTTTTAACCCCTAGCTTTGGGAAATAAAAGAAATTGATAACTTTTTATTTTAATAAATTTGGATCATTTTAAACACATTCGGGTCTGTATTTCTTTTGCTCATTTCTATTAGTTTCCCATTTCTATTAGTTTCCCATTTCTATTAGTTTCCCATTTCTATTAGTTTCCCATTTCCGGAAAATTTTCTTTATATGTTTCTTTTTCCTTTTTGTTTTCTTTCATTTTTATTGCCATGGAAAACGGATTTTGGTAACGAACCCAAAATTCCGTTAATACTTACAAAATGCATAATTGGCGACCATAAAGAAATTAGAACTGAATCTCTACAGAAACCTAACCCTAACCCTAACCCTAACGCTAACCCACTGACATCTTTATCCGGTGTTTAGTTAATGCTTGTGAAAATCGAGCACGTTCAACAGATTTCCTCATTAACAAAACAAATAAATGACGCATTATGGAATATCTGTCTAATAGTCTGTTGATTTTTTTTCGTGACAACCTCAATGCCATCTTTTCATTTTCGCACACGCAACAACTACACCATTCATCATTTCCTATTTGGCATTTTATCTCATCAATTAAACGCTTTTAGCATAAAGTTCGAACATAAACGGAATAATGCGAAATACAAAAAGAAAAATGTCGGCAGGGACAGGGAAAGGTATGACGGACTATAATGGCGACCACTGACTACAATGTAATAATGATTATTCTACAGATGTTGTTTTCTTTCAACGGATCTCGATGCGAGCATTGCGATTGGCTTTTGTCATCGACTCAACATCTGTCAATGCATTAACAATAAAAAGCCAACTACGTTGAATAATTCTTCTTTTTCAATTTTTAGGATAGACTTCAAAAATAGTCGCTGTTTATTGCGTTAAGACACTTTACACATGAAACAAAAATAAAAAAAAGGAAACAAAATGAAACGAAACAACAAAAAACACAAATAAAGAATTAGCTATTATTTTTTTTCTTTAGAGTAGAACTTGCAAAAGATGAATTTCACTAATGTTTTGTTGAATAAACAAGGATTTAGTGATTTTATACGAACCTAACGTCCTGGTCAGTATCTATCACTTGACCGTCACACCTTATACTGTATCTTTTACGGTAGTCTTTCGAAACTGCCAGGTTGGTTGCTTTGGCAACTTAACACGATATTGAAGCGGATCCGCAAGATTTGCGTGACATATTTTGCATGAGGACAACAATGAATGACTAATTTTAATGGCACTCCGAATTTATTTTTGTGTTTAATTCGAGTGGCAGAAGGGAGCTATATCTATTAGCAACATAACCGCCGCTGGTTTTAACTCTGATGTGGTTCAACCGGATACGCTTGAAGTTGTCCCCTCCAAAAAATGAGACCCTATTTATAGATGTTCTCTTAGAATCTTCTGGGTTGTTTTCGAACGTTCTAAGTCATAAGCGAAACAGGACATTTTCTTCATTTCCTGTTTTTTCCAGAAGACAAAAGAATTTAATTTATCGCTTGTTGCATTCGGCCAATCACACTTTTATCGTTCTTGCGCCTCGCCTCACCATCGGCTAGTAAGTATGATTTCACCGCATCAACTCAATGCTGAAAACTACTTCACGCTCTTGTCATAAATTCATTGCTTTGATAGGGACATGAATTAATAAAAAACGAGGGAAGAAGAATTCGGAATATAAATGTATTGTGTTGTCTTTTATTAATAAAAATACTTGAAGATTTAATTATTTCAAAGGACGGAAACAAATAGATAAGTAAAAAAAATTTAAGTTTTGGTTCTTTTTACGCAATGTTCGAAATTCTATTATTTTTATGACAAGAAAAGCTTTCACTATTTATTGTAATGCACAATTATTGAATTGACAATCGCATTAAGAAGTGACTAGTTTATTGTTAGTATAAGTCGATATTGCATCTGATATTCATCGACCGTCAAATAGAAAAAAAAAAAAAAAAAAAACGTGTACAATCCCATTACATGTATTTGAACCAGATTCATCGACGCAAATGTGGGCTGAAACACAGCCACCGAGATATAGAAGGCCTGTTAACTGAAAAATGCTTGCAGGCAATGTAGGTAAGATTTGTTGAACTGTTACTGTCGATACTATATGACAGCATTTTTAAAAAGAGCATTAAAACATGTTAAAAAAGAAAAGAAAGGAACACAATTCGATTAATAATGAAACTGAACTTTATTCAATATAAAATATAAATATTATCTATGTAAAATTACGTGATTTTAAAAGCAATATACAATCTAATACTGATAAAACTGAATTATGAATTTAGGGAACAAACAATTAAAGAAACATAAAACACAAATAATTCTTGGCCTTCGGGACAAGATCACAGTGTAATAGTATCTGTTCTGATGCTACAATTCACCTTTTCTGTCCTCGGTCGGTGGAGAAGAAATTTTTCATGACTAGGAAATTTTTAATTTTTTTTTTCTATCCAGAGTACCCCTTATTGGGGAGTTGAATTTTTTCCCACAAGATTATATGTTGAAATATTTAAATAACTATTACTTTTAATACACAAATTATATTAAAGTTTTGGTTTTCTGTTCTTCTATGTTCATTTTTCCCCATGTTTTTTATAAAAATGTGTAGCGTATTTTCATCAGTTACATGGTTAGGAATCCTATACTCTGCTGTAGTCTTCATTTTCATATCAGTGCAGAATACATGAATACGGAAATGAAGTTAACATAACTACTAAAATATAATCATACCATAATGTGAACATTGGTTAACAACTAAGAAAATATAGTAAACATCTACGATATTAAATCAGGGTGGTGGTGAATTTGGGAGGGGACATTATTATTATTATTATTATTATTATTATTTCACTTAATAGGAGTTGTCTCACATGCCATCATCAGTGATCACTGGCAGTAACCTGTGGTATTCACTGGAGACTGAGTGACAACAAGTCTCCCCAGATTTCCAATGTTCTCCACCTCTTGACCACTCGTGCAGATGATTGCACGCAACAGCCGTTTGCCATTGATTTCTCGTTGGCATCGGCATTGGTGTTTCCTGGGATTTGGGTGACAACATGCCTCCCCAAGGTGAACTACACGCTTCCAGTGGAGGGCTGGTTAGTACTCTCCCACTTTCCATCTTCCCTGACCCGTCACAGCTAGTTGATGTCATCTACAGTTTTGGGGGCACTTCACGGGGAACGTGGATCCAGCGTAAACGGGATTTAATTTAATACTGCTCCCTAAGGTTTTATTTCACTTTCTTCGTATATACCTCATACACTTTTCTTTTGTAATCGAGCATGTATTCTATTTTTTGAAATTTAAAAAATTTCTTTAATTAAATTTGATTAATACCTTTATTTCGTGCTTGTTTTTATTTTATTTTCATTTTGTTTTTCATTTATTTTTATTATTATATTCGGTAAATCTTTACGACGTGCCCCAGCGTATTATAAACACCTCAACCTCCCCATGTTAAGGACGGCTTCCAGAATAAACACCCCCTACCTCGAAAGCCGTTCTTTACATGTGGTGGTTGAGGGTGTTTATACTACGCTGGGGCAGGTCGTAAAAAATACCTTATATTTTCCACACTAATATTTTTATTTTTTGTTACATTTATTTTTTCATACATATTCAAAGATTGCTTTTAGCCTTTTCCCCCTCAAACAGTACCTTCAAGAAGTTTCCGTGATTAAATAAACCAATGAAAACCTTTTGCTTATGCACTTTTTAGGGTCCACATTCCCCGCGAAGTACCTTTTTTATTATTGCTATTATTATAATAATAATAATAATTTATAATTTAAATACCATTTCGGACACATGGCTCACGCGACTCGCGCGTGTATAGCTTAATCTTGAGGCCTAATTTCCACAAACTCTTAGGCTGTATTTCGACAATAACACGTCGAATGGTGTTTTCCAAGTGGCATATTGTATCGGTTTAGCAGCGTAGACATGAGACTTTACATATATACAAAAGAAAATAATCTAATGAGGTTAAACTGCACAAACGAAATGACCAGTTGACATTTTGTAAAATTATTCGTTCATCAAATGTTTCTTTCAGTAAATTATCGCGAGATGTGTGATACGTGCCTCCATTCTGATCATCATCACCTTTGAAGATATATCAAACAATCATTGTACCAGCCTATTGAAGATATATAAAACAATCATTGTACCAGCCCATTGAAGATATATAAAACAATCATTGTACCAGCCTATTGAAGATATATCAAACAATCATTGTACCAGCCTATTGAAGATATATAAAACAATCATTGTACCAGCCTATTGAAGATATATAAAACAATCATTGTACCAGCCTATTGAAGATATATAAAACAATCATTGTACCAGCCCATTGAAGATATATAAAACAATCATTGTACCAGCCTATTGAAGATATATAAAACAATCATTGTACCAGCCTATTGAAGATATATAAAACAATCATTGTACCAGCCTATTGAAGATATATAAAACAATCATTGTACCAGCCTATTGAAGATATATAAAACAATCATTGTACCAGCCCATTGAAGATATATAAAACAATCATTGTACCAGCCTATTGAAGATATATAAAACAATCATTGTACCAGCCTATTGAAGATATATAA
Source organism: Euprymna scolopes (assembly GCF_053919585.1). Taxonomy (NCBI): domain Eukaryota; kingdom Metazoa; phylum Mollusca; class Cephalopoda; order Sepiida; family Sepiolidae; genus Euprymna; species Euprymna scolopes. Next base: position 5,135,416 of record NC_136507.1, on the reverse strand, counting down.
AACAATCATTGTACCAGCCTATTGAAGATATATAAAACAATCATTGTACCAGCCCATTGAAGATATATAAAACAATCATTGTACCAGCCTATTGAAGATATATCAAACAATCATTGTACCAGCCTATTGAAGATATATAAAACAATCATTGTACCAGCCTATTGAAGATATATAAAACAATCATTGTACCAGCCTATTGAAGATATATAAAACAATCATTGTACCAGCCCATTGAAGATATATAAAACAATCATTGTACCAGCCTATTGAAGATATATAAAACAATCATTGTACCAGCCTATTGAAGATATATAAAACAATCATTGTACCAGCCTATTGAAGATATATAAAACAATCATTGTACCAGCCTATTGAAGATATATAAAACAATCATTGTACCAGCCCATTGAAGATATATAAAACAATCATTGTACCAGCCTATTGAAGATATATAAAACAATCATTGTACCAGCCTATTGAAGATATATAAAACAATCATTGTACCAGCCTATTGAAGATATATAAAACAATCATTGTACCAGCCCATTGAAGATATATCAAACAATCATTGTACCAGCCTATTGAAGATATATAAAACAATCATTGTACCAGCCTATTGAAGATATATAAAACAATCATTGTACCAGCCCATTGAAGATATATAAAACAATCATTGTACCAGCCCATTGAAGATATATCAAACAATCATTGTACCAGCCCATTGAAGATATATAAAACAATCATTGTACCAGCCCATTGAAGATATATAAAACAATCACTGTACCAGCCTATTGAAGATATATAAAACAATCATTGTACCAGCCTATTGAAGATATATAAACAATCATTGTACCAGCCTATTGAAGATATATAAAACAATCATTGTACCAGCCTATTGAAGATATATAAAACAATCATTGTACCAGCCCATTGAAGATATATAAAACAATCATTGTACCAGCCTATTGAAGATATATCAAACAATCATTGTACCAGCCTATTGAAGATATATAAACAATCATTGTACCAGCCTATTGAAGATATATAAAACAATCACTGTACCAGCCTATTGAAGATATATAAAACAATCATTGTACCAGCCTATTGAAGATATATAAACAATCATTGTACCAGCCTATTGAAGATATATAAAACAATCATTGTACCAGCCTATTGAAGATATATAAAACAATCATTGTACCAGCCCATTGAAGATATATAAAACAATCATTGTACCAGCCTATTGAAGATATATCAAACAATCATTGTACCAGCCTATTGAAGATATATAAACAATCATTGTACCAGCCTATTGAAGATATATAAAACAATCATTGTACCAGCCTATTGAAGATATATAAAACAATCATTGTACCAGCCCATTGAAGATATATAAAACAATCATTGTACCAGCCTATTGAAGATATATAAAACAATCATTGTACCAGCCTATTGAAGATATATCAAACAATCATTGTACCAGCCTATTGAAGATATATAAAACAATCATTGTACCAGCCTATTGAAGATATATAAAACAATCATTGTACCAGCCTATTGAAGATATATAAAACAATCATTGTACCAGCCCATTGAAGATATATAAAACAATCATTGTACCAGCCTATTGAAGATATATAAAACAATCATTGTACCAGCCTATTGAAGATATATAAAACAATCATTGTACCAGCCTATTGAAGATATATAAAACAATCATTGTACCAGCCCATTGAAGATATATAAAACAATCATTGTATCAGCCTATTGAAGATATATCAAACAATCATTGTACCAGCCTATTGAAGATATATAAAACAATCATTGTACCAGCCTATTGAAGATATATAAAACAATCATTGTACCAGCCTATTGAAGATATATAAAACAATCATTGTACCAGCCCATTGAAGATATATAAAACAATCATTGTACCAGCCTATTGAAGATATATAAAACAATCATTGTACCAGCCTATTGAAGATATATAAAACAATCATTGTACCAGCCTATTGAAGATATATAAAACAATCATTGTACCAGCCTATTGAAGATATATAAAACAATCATTGTACCAGCCCATTGAAGATATATAAAACAATCATTGTACCAGCCTATTGAAGATATATAAAACAATCATTGTATCAGCCTATTGAAGATATATCAAACAATCATTGTACCAGCCTATTGAAGATATATAAAACAATCATTGTACCAGCCTATTGAAGATATATAAAACAATCATTGTACCAGCCTATTGAAGATATATAAAACAATCATTGTACCAGCCCATTGAAGATATATAAAACAATCATTGTACCAGCCTATTGAAGATATATAAAACAATCATTGTACCAGCCTATTGAAGATATATAAAACAATCATTGTACCAGCCTATTGAAGATATATCAAACAATCATTGTACCAGCCCATTGAAGATATATAAAACAATCATTGTACCAGCCTATTGAAGATATATAAAACAATCATTGTACCAGCCCATTGAAGATATATAAACAATCATTGTTCCAGCCTATTGAAGATATATCAAACAATCATTGTTCCAGCCCATTGAAGATATATAAAACAATCATTGTACCAGCCTATTGAAGATATATAAACAATCATTGTACCAGCCTATTGAAGATATATCAAACAATCATTGTACCAGCCCATTGAAGATATATAAAACAATCATTGTACCAGCCTATTGAAGATATATCAAACAATCATTGTACCAGCCCATTAAGTGCACCAAACAGTTTAATTTTTCGACCATAGCTTATCGTTCCAAATTCGGTAATCCTGTCTAAAAACAGGAATAAAACAAAAAGCAATCATTGCAATACAAAATCATAAAGGAACTTCTAGGCATGAAAATGGACGGCGAATGAAATAAATTATATGGAGAATACAATAAAGCATAATAAAAATCATCATAAAAACAGAGGGTCATGGCTAATCACATTAACAGAGATAAAATGAAATATCCCAAGTGTGACAGTGTAAAAAAATATCAATATATACATATTTACTATAATAATTATTAAATACCTACAGACACTAGTGTTGCCTATATATATTTGTTATATGCTATGTAGTTACATCCAGCTGACTAAATTAAAGGATTGGTTTAAATAAGAGGTGAAATGTAATTGAATAAACATATAACTACTTAATTTACTCACATAAAATTAATATACGAAAGTATAAATTTATGCATAAACTTTAAGTATTCACTTCAAAAGTGCTACGTAGGTAGAGCTAGTTAGTAAGTGATAAAATATATATGGCGATACTTAATCGCCATATATATTTTATAACTTACTATATATATGTATGCATGTGTGTGTGTGTGTGTGTGTATGTATGTGTGTGTGTGTGTGTGTGTGTGTGTGAAGGAAGTAGATAAAGCAGTAGATAGTGTTATTATGTTCATGGCAAATAAACATAAATTATTACAGTCTACGTTTTGCGCATAGAAAAATAATAGATTAAATTTCGTGTGTTACTAGAGTAGCTTATGCTGGTTATGTATGCACTTTAATGTATACAGTTAAACTCTTCAGAAATCTACGAATTGAAGGCCACTAATTAATGTTTGCTAAGTGACACATCTGTCACTGACGGCGAAATTGACGAAATGGCCATGCCCATTTTTAGCGAAGTACAAAGACCTACCTGCACTGTATCTCTGAAACCGTTGAGCATAGATGGTTATGTGACCACTCAAAATGTCCGGAATTGCCACATTATGGGGGGGGGGGTCAATAATTCATTATGATGTTCTAGAAATATTTACATGAACTAATTTCAACATTTTTTTTTTTACATGGTGGTCACCACTTATCAAGGCCCGGAAGCCACTCAGGGATAAGGGTTATTGCATGTAAAGCACGTTAGTGTGGAGATTTGATGAAGTGTTTACTTAAGGGGGCGGTTCATTAGGAATTTGTTAACGTTGGACTTGAAGACATCCAAGTTGTAGTCAGGTGGGAAGCAGGCAGACGGAACAGAGTTCCACAGGCGTGCAGTTCTAAGAAAGAAGCTTTGTTCATGGAATACATATTTTGATTTAGGCACAGATAAAGAGTGGGGGAAATTTTTGACAGTGGATTCAGCTAGACGGGGTTTTTTCGTGAAAGATTGGCGAGGGGGGGGGCAGAGATTGGAGTTCAGAAGAGTACCTGCCATGGAAATAACGATAAAACAAGGATAGGCTCGCAACGTCTCTTCTGCGGGAGAGAGGTTGCAGGGTATCCCCTACTAAGCCATGAAGTCTATTTTGTACTCTGTCAAGGCAGGATAGGCTGTTTTTAGCAGCTCCTGCCCAGATATGGCAGCAGTATTCCATCCTTGGACGTACTTGGCTTTTATACAGATAGAGAATTGCATCAGCAGTGAGATATCTTCTGGAGCAGTAGAAGGATCCCACCATCTTTCCAGTGACCTTGACAACAGACTTGATGTACGTGTTCCATTTCAGATCAGGAGTAAAGGTCAAACCCAGAAGCTTGTCAAAACACGGGGCCTCTCCCAGACGAGAGCCATCCATCCCAATTGATGCCAGATGGGGATCAGAGCGTTGATGATGTAAGGATAGGAGTTTGGTTTTTGATGCATTAAAGGTAACCAGCCACGTTTTCCCCCACTGAACCATGCACTCGAGATCAGAGGAGAGAGAATCAGAGAGAGCTTTGCCTTTGATGTGTTGCCGTAGATGGTCGTGTCATCAGCATAGATGTCAACGAATGATTTAAGTATGTGTTTAGGGAGGTCATTGATGTAGATCAGGAAGAGAGTTGGGCCGAGGACTGACCCTTGAGGGACTCCAGCATTAATACTGCAGGACTCTAATTTTTGTCCATCGACCACTACTTTTATGAGCCTATCGGAGAGAAATGATTTAGTGATTGAGAAAACATTTCCAGTTATACCATAGCTGGAAATCTTATGAAGTAGACCCTTATGCCATACCTTGTCGAAGGCCTTTGATATGTCAAGAGCAATTGCCCTAGAAAGGAAGCCTTTTTCAAGAGATTCACTAATCCTGTGAGATATAACCGTTAGCACATCTGCGGTAGATTTTACAGAACGGAAACCATATTGTGTGTCACTAAGAAGGTTGTTTCTGCTGAGGAGGTTGACTATTTCTCTATTTAATATGGATTCCAGTAACTTACTCATAACACACAGGAGACTTATTGGTCTGTACTGAGAGGGAGATGACTTATCACCTGAATTCTTAAATACAGGGAAAACTGATGAGGTTTTCCAGGGTGTTGGAAAGCATTTCTCCTTAAGGCAGCGCTTAAACAGTTTCGTAAGTATGGGAGGAAGTTCTGGTTGAAGCTTTTTTAACACTATAATTGGGATGCCGTCAGGGCCAGTTGCTTTACTGGAATCAAGGTTCTTGATTAGCTTGGCGACCTCATGCACAGATATTTGTATGTTACCTAGCGTGTTCTGTGTTATAGGAGGAAATATGGGGAGTTGATGGTCATTGTCGCATAGAGTAGAATTAGCTGCAAAGTTCTTTGCAAATAGTTTGGCCTTGTCTGATGCTGACGAGATGACCCATTGATAATGGTTGGGATAGAACGCGCACTTCTGTTCAGGATCCTATTTGTTATTTGCCAAAACTGGTGGGAACCAAGCCGCTGATCAGCTACCTTGGATTTAACAGACTGGGCATATAGCCCTCTTGCATTTTTTATTACTCTTTTACAGTGGTTGCTGGCAGTCCTGAAAGCAGCTTTAGTCTCAGTGCATCTATTACGTTGGTAGTTAAGGAAAAAGTGATTTCTGTGCGCGATAGCAGCAGCACATTTTGGGGAGAACCATGGCTAGCTGTTAGGTTTTTGTTGGAATTTTTTAGATGGTATGAATTGGTCTATGCCTACAATTAACCATTTGGTCAGATCTGATACTATAGAAGACACTTCCTTTTTAAACATGGAGTGCAGAGGTAAATCAGATATGAATGTACGGAAGCTATCCCAGTAAGCCACAGTGTATTGCATCCTGATCTTTATTATATTACTTATGAACATTATCCTTAATTATTTAGTTTAATTTTGTGGATTTCGACACTTCGTGCTCTTACTACATCCACAAAACACCACATATTTTAAGTTCTTTGCTTTGCAAGTGCGTGTCTTTGTACTCCTACATGACGTTGGGCATTTGCATGGTGGTGGTAGGTCATCTGGTCTGCATGGTACAGGCAGTATCACAAGAGTTATGCCGAGTTCTGTTGTTTCATATCCAAACTTGTTTAATTCTTACTGGATTTGGGGCTTTTAACCACAACTTGGATTGTAGATATGTTTGTTTTATGTGTTCTTGTAGTGTGGAAGGACAACACACAAGCTGTTTGAAGTCAAGTTCTTTCCTAGAATTATGGCACTGTTCCCATCGATACTCATCAAATGTTGAACAGTCAGTTTTATTTAATATAGTTACAAGGAATTTTTCAGCATTACTTATCATCTTCAGAGACAATTCCAATAGAGTGAGAACAATTGAAGCGTTCAGACAAGCCAGATTTGAACCCACCTTACTGGTACTGTTGCATCCCTTTAATTTGGAATTGCTGGTAGACACGACACCAAATTGCTATTCAGTTGATCAGTCTTCTTGTTCTTCTTGTTTGTAGTTCCCATGTTTTCTTGAAATGAAAGATGAGGTTTAAGAGAACATCCGTGTCAAGTGAGTCAACTGGGATCGATTGAAAACCATCTTTTACACCATCATTAATATGGAATATGATTCTGTCATCAGCCTCTTCTTGGTTTCTTGAGAGTTCTGTGATCGTTCTTTGCCCAGTTTTCTACATTCACCACTTTATACTCCACCAAAGAAGATTTCATTATTTGATACAATATTTTGTAGCATCCACTTGAAGAAGTATTCTTGGAACTTTTGTTCAATATTGAGCTCCAGAACATATCTAGATCGACAGGTACCTTCTGATTTTCAGACTTAATGGCCATGGTAATTTGTTCAGAACTTTTCACTGCACCCACCTTGTGTGAAGCATCTGTAAATACCAGGGAACTTCCTTTCTAGTTTGTTCGACCAAATCCAAAGAACAAGGGTATGCACCTAGGAATGTCTTGATCTAGACAGGTTATGGACAGTTTGTGTCAAGCTACAATGAAATGGGGTCTTGCTTCGTCCGGAACTTAACCAATAATGAATATACTGAAAGAATGTATCAAACTTCAGAAGTCATTCATCTGTGTTAGCGTTGCTCGTGTTTGGACACATGAATTTCATAAACTGCAGCCAGTCTTTAGAGCGATATAATTTGTAATGTTTCATTGAAAGCCTAACATCTTCACTTGTGCTACATTGTAGGAGGGAGCTTGAATAAACCATTTGTGATTTTCGTCTGTCAATGGGATAAGTGAAACATATGCTATCACTGAAATACTTGACCAGAAGAACCTTGGTTCGACTGTTATCTATTTGGTGATCTGCGCCCAAGTTTACATTGATAAGGTCACCAATGTGGCTCACACTGTAGTTGCTAGTTTTGAAATCAAGGCTATCAAACACGCGTCGGCAGTCATTGTTAATTGTGCCTCATTTGATCGCTGTATATTTTCAAACAATGCATATATTTGTCTGTTATACTTTGCCCTGCATGTGAATACACTTTATGTAAGATTTCAAATTTTAGACCAAAATTTGCCTAAGTAATTTCGTAGAGACCGCAGAGGTAATTTTTTTATAACTTGAACCCCAATTTTGACCCTTTAACATTAATTATTTTGGCCTCAAATCAAAATAAAAGGTTTTACCCATGTCCAAGTTACCTACATCTAAAATTTCAAGTGTTTGGACCCAAAATTGGCGGAGAAATTTGGTAGAATCTGCAAAGGTCAACTCTTTTAACTTTGACCTTTTGGTAGCCAAATTTTCTCCCCAAAACGGATTAAAATGCTTGCCGCATATCTGAATACCCGTTATGTATAAATTTTAAATGTTTAGACCCAAAATTGGTTGAGTAGTTTGCTAGACACCGAAAAGGTAAAATTTTTTGAATTTTTGGAGCTCAAATTTTCGACCCAAACCGATTAAAAAGCTTGCCCTATCTCTGAATACCCTTTATATAAAATTTCAAATGTTTAGATCAGAAATTGGCTGAATAATTTGGTAGAGACTGCAGAGGTCAAAATTTTTGAAACTTTGACCCAAATTTTAAGCCTTTAACATTAATTTGGGGGGACTGAATTCAAAATAAAAAGTTTGATCGATGTCCAAGTAGCCTACATTTAAAATTTCAAGTGTTTAAACCTAAAATTGGCGGAGGAGTTTGGTAGAGGTTTCAAAGTTCGTTGAATTTTGACTCCTTGACAGCCAAATTTCTGGTCGAAATCTGATTTAGAAGATTTTCCCAAATCTCAATACTCCTTAAGTCAAATCTCGAGTCACTAGACTGAAAATTGACAGAGTTATTTGGTAGTGAAATGTACACACACACACACACACACACACACACACACACACACACACACACACACGCACACACACACACACACACACGCACACACACATTTTCACTTGTAGGAAGGCAGGCTCGAACTCGTATCATGAAGGAGAAAAAGAACAGGGAAAAACCTGACGTCTTTGTTGTTACGATCACCGCCAAACCGGAAGTGACATGCTTAAATTAAGGCTAAACAATCGAAAGGAGATGATGACTTTCAAAAATATCGGCGAAAAAAGTGACCCCCCCCCTGTAGAAAAGTGGCCAGTGAAGATATTAAAGTTTTTAGCAAATTTTTCGATATTTGTCGCCCGAAAGGTCGAACTTCAAAACGATGCTGATCTTGATAAAATCCGTCGCCTCTGTCGAAAGTTTTGGACAGACATACATACATTTATACATTGGTAACTAAAAATTTTCGACCCAAACCGATTAAAAAGCTTGCCCTATCTCTGAATACCCTTTATGTCAATTTTCAAATGTTTAGACCAGAAATTTTCTAAGTAATTTGGTAGAGAGAACAGAGGTCAATTTTTTTAAACTTTGATCCCTATTGTGACCCCCTTAAAATTGATTGTTTTGGGTTAAAATCAAGTTATTAAGTCAGACCATTGTCCAAGGAACCTATATCTAAAATTTCAAGTGTTTATAGTTCTTAAAGATCAAATCGCTGAACTGATCTCTTAGCAGCCAAATTTCTGGCCGAAAACGGATCACAAGTATTTTCCCAAATCTCAGTATCCTGTATATCAAATTTCGAGTCTGTAAACTTAAAATTGAAAGAGTTATTGCGTAGGGAAATGTACACACACAGACTCGTTTACTTATATATATATATATATATATATATATATATATATATATATATATATATATATATATAATTTAAAGGAGATTAGAACAATAGTCTAAAGAGCTGAGTGTATTTCAATGTAACAATGAAATTACTAGTTTAATTAAAATACAGGAAAGAGAAAGTGCTCGTTGTAATTTAGATATATAATAAGCTCGATAGGTAAATATCCTAGAGCTAATTCAATATTAAGTAATGTGATTGATAATTTAAAGTTTAAAAATCAAATTATAATTAAATTAAAAATCCGCTTCATAAGAAGGAACAACAACAAAATCAATTATCTGTACGATCGTTTCGGAAAACAATGCTTTTTATTGTGGTAGACATCAAGTTACGTACAATAATTATATATATATATATATATATATATATATACTTAATATAGTTTTTTAATAAGCAAGGTCTCCTCGTCAGCTAATTTTGAAGGGTTTTTATTAAATTTAAAAGCATTGTTTTCCGAAACGATCGTACAGATAATTGATTTTGTTGTTGTTCCTTCTTATGAAACGGATTTTTAATTTAATTATAATTTGATTTTTAAATTTTAAATTATCAATCACATTACTTTATATATATATATATATATATATATATATATATATATATATATATATATATATATATATATATATATATATAGAGAGAGAGAGAGAGAGAGAGAGAGAGAAACAGTGAGAGATAGATAATCATCACTGATTACACTGATGAATGTAATTCTAATTAATAAGAAGAGAACAAAAAACTCACAGATTTCAAGTCAAAAAATCACTTGTATTTTCTCTGGATTAGATTTCTAAAAGATTAAAGACACATCTGTTTCTCTTGTGTTTACCTCCCGTCATGTCAATAATTGATTTAAACTATTGATCAAACCATCATATCTCGCCTCATGCACGCGTGTATACACCAATTTGATTACGTGTAAAATGTATTAAATAAACATTGTTTTCTACTCAATAGCAACAACACACATTAGCAGAAGCGAAAATGGCGACTGACAGACTGACGAAGTATTTTACGTTCTGCATTGGTCCACTTCTTCTCTATATAATAGTGACGCTTTATTTGAAAGATAAGGACAGTTTAGCGGAAACGCGAGATGGACTGTTTAGAAGTGGACAGAAAAGCCGAGACGGACGTAAAATATTTGATAAAAACCAGGCTACAAGTTTAAATCAACGTGAACATTCCTCCCCCTACATAGTTGGCGATAATGAAGAAGTAGTTAAGCAGGAAATATTAAGCACACAAAACTTAAAGAAATCGGAACAGTTTAATAATCTACCGAATTCAAACAAAATTGCTGAGGATTTTTCTTTTGACGACCTTAAGTTTGATAAAGAACATAAAAATGAAAAAAACTTTGTGCAAAAAGAAGCAGATAAACCCGTTCAAGACAAAATAAAAGATGGAAAGATTAACACAAAAAATGAAGCCCCAACCGTCGAAATAGACAAGAAAAAAATTTCTAAAAGTTCTATCGGAGTCAGCAAAGAACCTGATGCAAAATGGTGTCGCAAAAAGCGAATTCGGCTTCTGATTTTGGTTTTTACTCGACCCGAACACAGCTACGAACGAATCGTCGCCCGCAACACGTGGATCAAAAACATATCCAAAGATTTCGCCATCCTTTTCGTGATGGGCAAACCAGATGACGGAATCATGGCTGACGTGGATGAGGAATTCGGAATGTTTGAAGATATTCTCATGGGAAATTTTAAAGACCAAAAACGAAGCGAAACAACCAAATTTATGATGACTCTTCTGTGGTTTAGTCAGCTGCAAGATGTTTGTAAAGTCCCTCGCTATGTTCTAAAAACAGATGACAATATCTACATAAATATGGGCGCTTTAGATCATTGGATTGAGCATAAGTTACCAATGACGAAAAATCTTTATCTCGGTCGAGTAGTAAGAAAAGATGAACCTGTGAGAAACGAGAACAATCCCAGGTACGTCCCGAAAAGTGTTTTTCGGGATTTTGTATTTCCGGATTATTTAAACGGGCCGCAGTATCTGTTTTCTGATGACGTCATGCATCGGATGGCCTACGTCACAAGGCTTGTATTTCCAATTGCTGTTGAAGATGCCTACATCGGATTACTTTGTCATCGGTTAAAAATACGACCGATTGGGAATGAAAATTTTGATCTTTTAATGAGAACGACAAACGTTTGTGTGAACGCTAAATTACTCTTTATATTTTGTAAATCTGCCAAAGAAATGTCAAAACTTCACAAAGAAATTAACAAAAGTAAGAAATACTCACAGTGTAAACCTTTACCTAATCGAGGCGGCCATATCGGTCTGTGAATTTTATTGAATTTTATTGAATGTGAGTTGAATTTTATTGAGTGTAGGTTTTATTGAATGTGAGCTCTTTTTAATTTTATTTAATGAGCTCTTTTTAATTTTATTGAGTTTACGTTTTATTGAATTTTATTTAATGTGAGTTTTTTTTAAATTTTATTGGGTATACGTTTAATTGAATTTTATTTAATGTGAGTTTCATTGAATTATATTTTATGTGAGTTTTATTGAATTTTATTTAATGTCAGTTGAATCTTATTTAATGTCAGTTGAATTATATTGAGTGCGTTTTACTGAATGTTATTTAATGTGCGTTTTATTGAATTTTATTTAATGTGAGTTGCATTTTATTGCCTGTACATTTTACTGAATTTTATTAAATGTTAGGTGTATTGGATTTTATCGAATGTGCGTTTTATTGGATGTGATTTTATAGCATTTTATTGGGTTTTCTAAGTTGAGGAGTCTCATGGATATTGAAATTGTTAATTTTTTAAATCGTATTGTTGTATTTTATTATTAATAATAATGTATTTAGAAATAAAAATTTTTTTTATATATCCCAGCGACCTCCAAACATTTTTATGATGTCAGTTCCAAACTTAATAGATTAAGCATCATTAATAATTATTAAGCAAAATAAATTTCATCAAATGTTTTATGTGCGTACCCCCCACCCCCCGGGAAAAAAACTTGTGTTTACTCTGCAATCAAAAAGCACCTCCACACACTAACGCTGCTGGAAAAGCAGTTATTCATTTCGTTTGGTTTTAAAGGAGTCGATTTTTATTTTAAATGATACTAAAAAGATTTGTTTTAGTTTTTATCATTTTTATATTTTTTATTTGCATTTGTCTGATTTTAAAATGTTGTCAAAAAAAAAAAAAATTAAAAAAATATATATATACTTATTCAATTGACTTTTTTTCCACTTTTTCCACGTGTTTTTCTCTTCCATTTCTCTTCCTCTAACGATTTAAATTCATTATATTTATGTTTATTTCATTTTATTTTTCCAATTTGTTTCCTTCTTTCAATTTGTCGATTTCTGACATTTTTTTTTATTTCTCTCACTTTTTCTTTGCGTAATTTGGCCTTTTTTCTAATCATTTTGATTTTCTTTGGAAACTTCACTTCATCTTTTCTGTCCTCGGTAAATAACTAACAATTTAAAAATGTTGTCGCAATTCACTTGATTTCTTTCTTTTTTTTTCATTTCTTTTCCTTCTTCCTCTTTCTTTCCTGAACTGTTTGTCTATGTTTCAATATTGACATACTCTCTCTTACACACGCGCGTGCGCACATAACCCCCCCCTCTCTCTCTCTCTCTCTCACCCTTTCTCTCTCTCGTTGATCTGTTTCTTCTTTTCCGTTTTTAAAATATTTTTCTCTTCTATTTCGAAAAAGTAAAATAATTCACTTCTGCCTAAACAAACTCTTTTTTATTTGAATTTTAAATATTTGTAAAATAAATTTCAGAAAGAAATATGAAAAATGTTTTTATTTATAATGAAAGAAGATTTATTTTTAAATTTATACAAATAAGAAAACATTAATTTAAACCCTATTGTTTTGTTATAAAAAAGAAAGACACGTTTTAAAGCATCTCAATAATAAATTTTGTAAGACTTGTTTAATTTTGTACAAAATGTTTTTATTAAAATGTCGGGAAAATATTTTTCTACGAAAAAAATCTTTATTTCATGGTTTTAGTAACGATACTTATTTTTGGTACATAATGTGCTCGACTGAGCTCCAATTTCTGGTCATACTTTGTAAGATATACACAAGACCTCGTCTTACTATCACCATCGAAAAGAACTCTTCTTTCTTAATCCGTGAACTGACCCTATCAAAGTATTTTGTTCATTTAACTGACAATCTATCGTCTCGTTAATCCTTATCCATAAGTGGTTTTATGCCTTGATATATGATGATAAATGAAGTTTATGCAATTATCTTTTTATGTTTTACAGCGCATGCGTGAAATGCGCAGACAATTTTCCACCTCACGCAGTCGGTTAATTTCATGTGTGCGTGTTTATTTTATTTTCTATATTTATTGATTAACTTGTCACTGCCAACCTACCTACGTTATACTACAAATAAATAATGAAAACCAGACGTTATCAACTGTTATCAACTGAGATTTAAAAAAAAACCGCTAGATTAGGGAAAAGAAATCTCTAAAACATCGCTAGATTTTTAACTTTGCCGTCTGAAATTTTCAAAAACCGCTAATCCGAACCAAAAATTAAAAAGGAGTTATAAATAAAAAGAACAAAACAGTCAAAATACTGTTAAAAACCCGCCGAATATATGTCAGCCTACGTCACGGTAACATATATTGAGCGAGTTTCTAACAGTATTTTGTCTGTTTTTTTATTTATAACTCATTTTCCCAAACTTACCGCCTCAAAGAGAGAGTCGGCTGCCATTTTAAATTTTCCAATACATCGGTAAACACTGTATGTTTTTCGAGCTGAATAAACATGTTACATTAAATAAAAACACAAAAAATTATCCAGTTAGGTAGAAAAGTAATTTATCTTGCTTTTGATAACATTTATTTGTTATATATTTTCCGAGATTATATGAACATTATCTTATGTTGATGATTAAACGTTCATACATGCAATGGAAATATTAGAATTTTACATGTAAAGATTACGTTAGAAATGTAACCGTAAAAATAAAAAAATGAGAAATACTTTTAGCAATTAAATTTTGTGTGTGTGTGTGTGTGTGTGTGTGTGTGTGTGTGTGTGTGTGTGTGTGTGTGTGTGTGTGTGTGTGTGTGAAAATATTAAATAAACAATGCTTAATTCAATGATAATATAGGTAGAAATTAATTTTTCCTCGAGTTATATCGACTTTGTTAATACGGATTTTAGAGGCATTTTACGTAATGTTCCTGTAAAAATTAAATAATGTTTTAATTGTTTTAATTGCTTTATTCTCATAAAAAAGCCCCCGGCCCCAATAAAATAATGCATTTTTTTTATTACTGAAAACCATAATTTTAGTAAAGGTATTTTATTGTTTAAAAAATAATACATTTCCACCAGGATTTAAATAAAAATAATGAATCCATTATATTCCTTGATCATTAATTGATAAGTACTGAAATTTTCATTAAAATTGGTTAATTTCCTGAATTTTGATGGATTTTTAAGTAAAGGGAGGGATCAAAATGTTTATACATTTTGAGCATTGGCATTAATTTTGCACGTATTAAACAGTGGTTATAATAAAAGTTAAATTGAAATATATTACAAATTAAACAATTGCCGTACTTAAATATTGAATATTGCTGAATAAATTCTCCGCAAATATCAGATTAATCAATATTTTCAAAAGAAATATTAAAAAAGAATCCGCAAAACGCAGAAACCAAATTTATACGTGAATTAATTGATAGATTTTAGAACCATTCTGAAAGGGGGGATTGGGGAGGAAAGCGGAAAATGAAAATAGAGTAAATAAGTGGGGAAAATAGCACAAGATTAAGAACCTATACAAAGGGAAAACATTAAGAAGATTTAAAATCATATTTAAAAGCACATGAAGACTCTTAGCTATCCGACTCCAAGAAATGAGATTTTGCTTTTTTACGCTATTATGTGTGAATATTCCGAAAAAATATTTCAGAATTTATTTAAATACAAAGGAACAAACGTACATGTATATTTTTTCTGTAGAAAACTATCTGTATGTGAAATATATATATATATATATATATATATATATATATATATATATATATATATATATATATATATACATACATATACATATATACTTACATATATATAGATATATACATATATACATACATATACATACATATATACATGCATATATATATACACATATATACATGATGATATGATGATTGCAACGTCTTTTCAGACGTGTGCCACTCCCTCAGACACTTACAGTCCATAGGCCCAAAAATTACTTTTATTTTTTTAGTCCTACCGGTGAATTCACACGCTCAAGCAGCCATGACACTGAAGACGGTCATTGAGATCAATTAATACATGCTTCCAGCATTTCAAGCTTCCACGCGTCACAACTTTTCCATCGCCACAGGACCATTTTATAGACAAATGCCTGAGGGAATATCTATACACAGATGATGTTACAGGGTCTTAGCTTTGTACGACAGCTAAGCCTCTCTCTCTCGGTTCAAAATGTTGAGATCCAGCAACAAGCAATAGCAAGATAGCCAGCAACAAGTTTAACTGCAGACCAGCTTAATGCGGGTACTGGTCTCCCGCTTTATGGTTTTTTAAATCAGAGATTTGCTTCTCCTAGAAAGGTTGCCTTCACCACGGCTTACGAGAGCCCTCTCCACCCCAACTCAGACATACATACACACAAATACATGCACAGTGCTAGTTGACCGTTGACCCGAAAAAGGGTTCACTCGCCCTTTGGAAGGTCTTGTTTTTAATCCTTCAGGGAGACTAGCCACTCTCCTCACCAAACAAGTCTGGTGGGAGAGCCAGTTTAGTCGTTGGTCAGTCGACCATGAGGCATACATACATACATACATATATATATATATATATATATATATATATATATATATATATATATATATATACATATATATGTGTTTGTTTACAAACAAACGGACAGTATATATATATATATATATATATATATATATATATATATATATATATATATATATATATATATATTGCTTATTGCAATGCGTATAAAATGGAGTGTTTTAGGATTTTGCATCAGGCTGACTCTCAAAATCACTTGCGGATTTTGGAGTCAGTCTCTATTCTCCTACGCAGACTGTCTCTCTGTCGACAGAAGGAGTTTGTCAGATCATTAGACTTATTTGGGGATATATTTTAACTCTCCCCTTGCCCCACTTGTACATATATTTTATATTATTGTATTTTATTCGTATTTCCACCCATTCCCCCCTTTGCCTCGGAAAATTTACACGTATACCCCATAAGTCTGTTCTTGCGAGTTATTTTATTTATTTATTTTATGATCAACGATTAACTCCTGATGAGTCTGTTGATGAAAGGGGCCCCTCGGGTTTTGCCGACTATTTTGTTTAAAGCAATATATATGTGTTGTACTGTTAAACATTCATTTAAATATTTCCGGGATACAATTACAATTATAACCAAATTAAACAATTGAATGAACTTTCTCGTTTTAAGAGCAAAATGCGGTCTTTAATATTCTCTGCTTCATTTTTTCGTTCTTACCTTGAAGAAAATGTCGGTCCATTTTACATCAGTAAAATAATTATTTCTCCCAAGGTTACACCAAGTCTCAAGATTGAACGGGCGTTCATCAACGATGAAATAAATTACGCAGACAGTTTATCAATTTAAAATCTGTCTCACTTTTGCGAATAAAAAACTATTTGACCCTTTTTTATTTCTTTCGGTTTTCTAAGTATTTGGCAAACCAAGAGGCATTCTCTGGACAAAGAATTTCTAATAAATTAAATAAGCAACTTGACTTGCTTGTTTGATCTAGATTCGAGCGTGGTTCTGGTGCTGAAGACCAGAATATTTTTAATTACTCCAACCATGCTCTTTTAAAAGTCGAAACTGCAATGTTGTCTAAGGGGTTGAATTCATGTGTTCCCCCGACGTGTATTGATAAAGAAGAAACACTTGCAGCTTTTGAGGTTTTATTTTCTCAACTTAAGCACCACGATCCTCTTTCACCTGAACATGTAACGACTGTAAAAGCCAGTCTGAAAGATTTGGCTTTTCGTTACTCTAATTTAACTATTGATTCGAGTGACTTTTTAAAACAATCACATTTTTGAAATCCAATAAAGATATTTATATCTGCAAACCGGATAATGGTGCTGCCATTGTTATCCTGAATCGTGCGGATGATGTCCAGAAAATGTTGATCATTTTAAACAATCCTGATAAATTCAGTCGTATTGGTCCTGTTGAAACCTGCGATGATAATTATAAAAATGAAGTCAAGATCCAGAAGCGCCTTTTATATTTCTATAAGAAAGGTTACTTTACTAAAGAGATATATGATAAAATAAGGCCTTCTGGTTCGCTGAGACCTAGACTCTACGGTCTTCCTAAAACACATAAGGAAGGTATCCCGCTTAGACCTATCTTGTCTATGACGGGGTCTGCCCAACACTCTCTAGGCCAATGACTATTGACAATTATAGAACCGGTCCAGGCTCTATACATTAAAAATTGCATTCCTAACTCGTTTAGATTTGTTGAACATTTACGTGAGCTGCAACCTGGTGTTGAAAATAACTGTATGTATTCATTCCACGTGTCTAGTTTATTTACAAATGTCCCATTACATGAAACTATAAATATTTGTGCCGACT
>NC_136507.1:5078191-5114786 GCF_053919585.1 Euprymna scolopes | reverse complement strand
ACCATAGATTAGAGCCCAAACGAGCATCTGCCATGAAAATAGTGATAAAGCAGAGACAGGCTTGAGTGAGAAAGAGGTTGCAGGGAAGAGAAAAGGGCATCCCCCACTAGGCTATGAAGTCTATTTTGTACTCTGTCAAGGCAGGATAAATCCTATCTAGCAGCTCCTACCCAGATGTGGCAACAGTACTCCATCTTTGGATGTACCTGGCTCTTATATAGGTAGAGAACTGCATCAGCAGTGAGGTATCTACTAATTTTCCAGCCACCTTGGTAGGAAGAGAGTTGGGCTCCAGATGGACCTCTGAGGGACTCCAGAATTTATGCTGTGAGCTTCTGATTTCTACCCATCAACCACTACTCTTATGAACCTATTAGAGAGAAATGATTTTATAATTGAGAAAACTTTCCAGCTTTACTGTAGCTGGAGATCTTGTGAAGTAGGCTTTTATACCATACCTTATAAAAGGTATTTGATATGGCCTAGAAAAGAAGGCTCCGTCAAGAGATTCGCTAATCTTATGGGATATAACTGTAAGCACATCTGCTGTAGATTTAGCAGAATGGAAACCATATTGCATGTTACTAAGAAGGTTATTTTTTTCTGAGGTGGTTTACTACTTCTCCACTTAACATGGATTCCAGCAACTTACTCATGATGCACAGGAGACTTATTGGTCTGTTATGAAAGGAAGATGCCCGATCACTTGAATTCTTAAATACAGGGCATACTGATGAGTTTTTATGGGATGTTGGGAAGCAATTCTCCTTAAGACAATGCTTAAACAGTCTTGTAAGTAGGCGAACTTGGTCTGGTTGATGCTTTTTCAGCATTATAATTGGAATGCCATCAGGGCCAGTTGCTTTACTGGAATCAAGGTTTTTGATTGGCTTGGCAACATTACACACAAGTATTTGTATGCCGCGTGTTTTCTGATACAAGGAAATATGAGGGATTGACGGCCTTGGTTGCATAGGGTATAATTAGTTGCAAAGTTCTTGGCAAAGAGTTTGGCTTTGTCTGATGCTGGCGAGATTACCTCAGATCTATTGATAATGGTTGGGATTGAGCACATGCTTTTGTTCAGGATCCTGTTTGCTATTTGCCAAAACTGGTGGGAACCAAGCTGCTGCTCAGCTACTTTGGACTTAACGAACTGAGCATACAACTCTCTTGCATTCTTTATTACTCTTTTACAGTGGTTGCTGGCAGTCCTAGAATCGGCTTCAGTCTCAGTACAGCTTCCTGTTTTTCTTTGATCCCTTTTCCATAAAGGCAATACTATCTTTTTAAAAATTTCTTCTCTGTATAATGTGTCTTTACTCCCCTCTTCTGATGAGAAGCGTTTGCCTTCGAAATGCCATGTCCTAAAGAGGTTTCCCTATTCCGAAATATTGTAGTCTCTTTTGAACTGATAGCATAACAAAATTTAATTGGAAATTTTTTATCCTATTGTTATCTTAACTTATTCTATAAAATTAGTTCCTATTTTTAAATGTATTTTCAACCACATTTCCAAACTGCCGATTTTATCTGAATTGATTTTAACTGGCGAGTCTATTCCCCATGTTCTACATTAAAATACGATAATCAAATTTTGCAAGGGGGACTAGCATTAAAAAAAAGCTTTAAATCTATTTAAAATTTTAACCATCCCTTAATCTGCATTTAAAATCGATATTACTAAAAAATTAATTTATTTTATTGTATTATTTTATTCCATTTCTATATTCTGTGCTATTTACCCACTTGAAACTATTTTCCTAGATTTTTATCGCATGTCATTTGTTTGAAATATATTAGTAATAGTTAGCAATATATGTAATATATTAGTAATAGTTAGCAATATATGTATAGACACAATAGAAAAATTGGAAATAAGCATCTCTTTTCTTTGGTAAATGAGTTTGTATGCTTTAAAGTATTAATACAGAAATCGAAATTTATACCCTTTCAATTAATTAAAAGAAGGAAGTATTAGAATCAAAGCCCACATTTGGCTCTTAAGGCAAATACTCCTCCCTCCCTCTTACTGATCTCAAATAAACGCTAATCTCTGCACCTCAATTCATTGCACGTGGTCTTTTAGCTAGACCAACATGGGTCGCTTGAAGAACACCAACTTAAGTACATTTATCTATCTATGTGGTGTGAAACCTCTTTATATAGATCTAGTCCCACCATTTCTTTTGTTTTCTTTGCTTTTTATTCCCTTACATATTCAAGTAATTATTATTAATATCCTATTCATTTATTTTAAAACAAATTAGTTGCTAGAGCAGATTGCATCTCTCACAGTACTTGAAAGATAAAATTTCTTTTAAATGTAAGAGGGGAATCTATCTCTAATCCTGCGCTTATTTATGAAGAATAGAGAAAAACTTTAAAGTAAGATAATCAATATCTTCATTCATTACTGATGGTAAAACTGGCAGAGGGAGGCCTCCTCAGTCATAGTCGACAACCTTCCTGGAGCTGGTAACTTGAACAAATTCCTGGTTTGCAAACCTAACTTGCTTAAGGAGTAGATAGGCTTTGCCTATTGCCGGCTTTCACACTTTTTCTTTGTCTATTAGCTAGACCAAAGGTACAATACCAGGGACTCACCAGAGCCACCTTGTGCTTGACCTTGTTTTCTGACTAGGACATTGAACGCTGTTCTCCTATTCCCTATTTTAAATTTCACTCTTTCTCTCAGAAACTGAGAAAATTGGGTTTGCTTGCATGCCATTTATGCTCACGTGACATATTTGGACCGGTCTTGTCTGAGAGGTTGAGGGTAACTGATTGACAGTTTGTCTGACTGCTGTTTCTGACTGGCAGTACAGGAGCCCTAACTCTTTGGTAATGCTTAGCCTGACTGCTCTGTCATCAGTTGTATAATATCAGGATAGTTGTAGTGCCATGTGATCAGGCTTTTATGTGGTTTCGACTAACATTTCATCACTGCATTAGTTATATTTTCTCTACCGTTTTTCCTCAAGTAAGAATTGTACCCTAATCTTTCATGTCTCTGATAGTACAGATGCAGCAGTCTCCTTGAATAGTAACGCCCAAATACATGCGTTTGGTGACTTTAATGTCCACCATAAAAATTGGCTTGGTTTCTCAAGTTACACAGATGCAGTTAGACGCTCTACTTATAGCTTCTCTATAGCCCATATCCTCACACAGACAGTAATGTTTCCAACTCGCCTATAAGATTGTGAACCTCAGCAGGCTTCACTTCTAGACATATTCCTCACCACAGGACCTGAGGATTGTGTGACTAATGCCCACAGTCCACTTAGAAATGCAGACCACCAAGTGGTATCAGTTGACATGACACTTAAATCCTAATCTCAAGGTGAGGAACCATTGCTCAAAACAATAAGGTACTGCAACAGGGCTGACTGGAAAACCATTAGAGAACACATCCGAGATGCCCCATGGACCGATATCTTCTTGCTTCCTGCTGAACAGTTTGCCAATGAAAAAACTGAATGGTGCAAAGTAGGCATTGAATCACATGTTCCCACATGGAAGTAATATAGCAAGCCCCCCCCATGGTTCACTGCAGATTGTGCAGCTGCCATTGCACAAGGACAGCATGCATTCTGCTGGTTTGAACATCATAAGTCAAATACAAATACAAAAGAAATCATTGTAAAAGAGAAATAGTGACAGTCAAAAGAAAGCATGCTGAAATAATCAGGGAATGCATAGAATTGCAAAAGAACTCGTGATTTCTGGAAAATCTATACTCGTGTAGTGAATAAAAGGCAATCAGTAATTCCTCCACTGAGCAACAACCAGAAAGTTGCTTACATGGCAATGGAAAAGAGCGAACAAACAACCTCCTCCCAAATTTCCCTACGCCAACTGAAGCCACATTAGATGATGAAAAAATCACTCCTTTTCATGTCCGCAATATCATAAAAAATTTAGACACCTCAAAGGCCTGATCTCATCCCTGCTAAGAAATGTTCAACCGAGCTAGCCCCTATACTTTCCAAGCTCTACAATAAATGCCTTGCTAAATCTTGCTTCCCTAATAGCTGGAAGATAGCCTCTGTGGTACCAGTGTGCAGGAATTCTGGTGAAAGAACAGACCCTCTCAATTATCGCCCCATTAGTCTCTTCCACCTCTTCGCTAAATTCTTTGAGACCTTAATTAATCAAGCACTAGTTCACCACCTCGCAAAAGTAAATCTTCTCTCTGACAAACAGTATGGATTCAGGGAATGTCGTTCTATTGCAGATATTTTAACATTCGTCTCTGAACGCATTTTCCATGTACTGGATAAGGCGGGTGAAGACATAGCTGTAGCCCTTGATATATCCAAGGCCTTTAACAAAGTCTGGCACAAAGGGCTGCTACTGAAAATTAAATTATATATATTATAATTGGACATATACTAAATATAATTAGATCCATCTTAGACAATAGATACAGGTTGTCATTGATGAACATACATCCAAGCAGCATAACATTAATTCGGGAGTACCTCAGGGGTTGATCCTTGGACCATTATTATTCCTGATATTCATAAACAACCTCCCTGATAATATTGTGTCCGAGATGGGTATATTTGCTGATGATACAACCCTCTATAATATGCATGAGAGAAGAACGGATGTAAATAAGTCTAATACAATGGCAGAATCGTTAGAAAATGACCCCCAGAAAATGACCCCCAGAAAATGACCCCCAGAGCATTATAGAATGGGGCCACAAATGGATGGTAATATTTAATGCTAGTAAAACTAAGCTGCTCTCCTTTAACAATTACAAGACGCCTCTCCAACTGCCTATATCGATGACAAATAACACCCTACCTGAGAATTCTACCTTCAAACTCCTCAGCCTAACATTTACAGGTAATATAAACTGGAACAAATACATAGAGGACATTGCAAAGACTGCTGCAAAGAAGGTGGGTTCTCTCTATCGAGCTAGAAAACTATTCACACCTGAGAGTCTCCCGTACCTCTACAAAGCCACCATTCGCCCACGAATGGAGTATTGTTGTCACATGTGGGCTGATGCATCTATAACTAGCTTCTCCCTCTTGAATAAGGTCCAAAAAAGTTGTCAATTTAATCGGCCCAACTATCAACTCCAGCCCTTGTCCCATCATCGCAATGTTTCATTTCTGTGTCTGTTTTACAAATAATGGAATGTGTTCTGATGAACTCGTTGCACTTCACTATACATCATATCCCCGACAAACTCGCTTAGCAATAAGATCTCACCCTTTCACTGTTGAGGTCCCTAGATGCCAGAAAGCTTTCTACTCTAATAGTTTCTTCCCTCGAACAGCTAGATTTGGAATTCCCTTCCTGCTACCTGCTTCCCTGCTCGTACTGATATGCAGAAGTTAAAATGTTACATAAACCGACATCTTGTTTATCTTTCCTAGACATGGTCCCAAATAGTAGCCTTTTACATCCAAGTGGTGATATGCCTAGTTAGAGGTAGACGTGAGTAAAAAAACTAACTAAATAAAGCTGGTTGAGTTTATATGTGAGTATATTTATTGTACAAGAGAATGTTAAACGTCAAAAATAATATACATGAAAATTAATTATAAAATGCATGCTGAATAGATGTGGGAGGCTGGTATATAGATCTGCAGAATAGATTTCCATCAAGGAGTTGGAGTTGGGAGTCAGAGTCGTGAGTCAGAGTCGGAGTCAGAGTCAGAGATATCAAAGGAGTCGGAGAGGAGACTTTTACCATCCGACTCCGCAACCCTGGTTGGAATACTGTTATTTCTTCAGTCCACATGAAATCATTGTCATAAACATCATATACATGACTTGGAGAACACCATTTTCTTTCTAGGCCGATGTATCTACATTGTTAAGATAGGGTCATTACTATCCTTTCTAAATGAACAATCTGGCAAAACTAAGACAAGTATTAATTGTTAAGGAGTCGCCTACAATTCATTTCTTACAATGTTGCTGCTAAAAAAAATTGTCTCCATTATGACATTGGGATGAATCTACAAATCCTAATGGACACTCTCTTAAAACCTACTGTACACTTTCCTTCAAAACCGGCGAAAATATTATGCTTCACCAATGTTCGCACAAATATTCTTATAAAATAACATCTTAATCTATGAGGTTAACAAAGTTTCGAACTCGAATATTTAAAAAAATTTTCTTATATATAAATTTGTGCAAACACTGGCGAAGCATACTACCTTTTCATAATTTTTGACAGAGGGTGTACACTTGTATGATATATGATGTATATATAGATCTTCAGTGTTTACTTCAACAGTGCCCAATACGTGAATATAGCTTAATGAATCAATTGGCCTGATGATTTTCACACAGGAATGAAACATAAACGTTTTTGTGCAGTCATGTGTATATCTTCATATTATTAAGGATTGATAAGAATTAGTAATGAAGTGCAACATTTTCTCGGAAACTATTGCGTCAGTATGGCTAAAATTTTTTACAAATCTTTTAATGATAAGGTGCAGCGAACTAAGTATTATAGTATCAATTCGATGCACAATTAGGGATTATTAGGATTCAATATGGATTAGTATTTAATGTAAAAATGAGCACAAATTTAACCACATATATAGTTATTTTGGCCTGTCTGTCTATGTTTCACTTTTTCTCAAAAACTACCAGGTCGATCTGGTTGAAATTTTATATGAATCTCTGTTATGATAATGTGCAGCGAACTAAGTATTATAGTATTCGTTTAATGCTCAAAACTTGCCAGGGATCAGTATTCAAGTACTGGATTTACCTGCTTGAAATTTTGTATGGACCATTTTGTGATTATTATTATGATTATTATTATGATTATTATTATGATTATTATTATGATTATTATTATGATTAGGTGCCGCAAACTTGTGATAAGCGCTCGATGCGCACTTAGTGTGTGTATATATTTATATATATATGTGTGTGTGTGTGTGTGTATATATATATATAGTTTACTATGCCACAGTATTTGCGAAAGAAAGCCCGAATAACAAGAAATGTTACATAGATATGACTTCCTTAGATTTCAAAACTCGATATTATGACCACAAAAGTACATTCAATAATAAAAAACACCGTATAAAAACAACTCAAGCAAACAAATACTGGAAACTCAATGAAAGCGGACGTTCGCCGATAGTCGAATGGAAAATAGTAAGACAATTAAACATATGTAGAGACCTAAACGATTCATGTAGATTATGCCTTCACAAAAAATTTGCTATCCTATACTTTAAAGAACTCCAACATCTATTAAACTGTAGGAAAGAAATAGCGAACAACTGTGTTCACAGGTAAAATTTACTCTAGGATAAAGATACAAAATAATTTTAAAACTAACAATAACAATAGAAAATAAAAAACAAATAAATAAATAAACATGCATATGAATAAACTATCACACACACACACACACACACATATATATATATATATATATATATATATATATATATATATATATATATATATATATATATATATATATATATATATATATATAAACTAACATATAAAAAAAACATTTAACCTAGATTTAAAACAGGTCAAGACACTAGATATCTACGGTAAATAGCACATATACAAAGGAACGGGTCAACCGGAGGCCAACTGGGCCTTTGTCCTGTAAGTGCCTGCTCAGTGGCTGATTAGGAAGGGTGCGATGGATACTAGAAAGCTGATTGGTTAACTAAAAACTCGATAGAAGGTGCGTATATAAAAACGCGAGACAACCACAAAATTCTCGCATAAGCCTAAAGAATCCTAGAGTGGATGAAACGCGGAATATTCTTGTAGCTTAATTGCCATATATATTTTATAACTTACTAACTAG
Source organism: Euprymna scolopes (assembly GCF_053919585.1). Classification (NCBI taxonomy): domain Eukaryota; kingdom Metazoa; phylum Mollusca; class Cephalopoda; order Sepiida; family Sepiolidae; genus Euprymna; species Euprymna scolopes. Next base: position 5,106,952 of record NC_136507.1, on the reverse strand, counting down.
CTCTACTTACGTATTGAACACTGTTGAAGTAAATACTTAAAATTTCCGCATAAATTTATACTTTCGTATATTAATTTATGTGAGTAAATGAAGTAGTTTTATATATATATATATATATATATATATATATATATATATATATATATATATAATACTAAAACTCTGTCGTTCTTGGTTGTTTGCTTGTTTGCTTGCGCACCATCCTCCTCCTCCTACTACTACTACTACTACTATGCCTCCTCTTCTTGCTACTACTATCACTTCTCCTCTTTACAGCTACTACTACGCCTCCTCTTCCTCTTCTTACTACTACTACTACTACTACTACTACTACTACTACGCCTACTCTTCCTTATCCTACTATTACTACTACTGGTTGACATGTATTTTCCCTACTACTGCATTTTTTTTACATCGTTCATTTCCGTATTTAAGTTATTTTAACGCAATCTTCTTACAAATAAATCTACTATTTTACAATGTGTACGTTTTCAGCGACCGAATTTTTTTTTTCACGTTTAAATTAAAAGATATTTCAAAATTTGAATTTAACTTTAAGTATTATGGTATCTGTTCAGTGCACATTTCCCTATAAGTATGGTAAACCACTTATAATTCAATGGCTGTAAGTTTTTTTTTTCAAGAATAAACAATTATAAACAGAACGACTCATAGAAATCTATCTATATTCTTTTTTCATTTGAATATACTTTCATAGAAATGTTTCTGTTATGTCACAAAAAATATTTTCTTTACGTCACAAGTCTCATGCTCATACATTAATTCCATAGGTAATATAACATACTGACCCCTTAGGAGATGTTTTGCAACTATTCTGTATTACAACTATACTGTCGCAATTTTCTTACAAATAAATCAACTTTGACCTGTTGACAACGTATTTTTTTTTTTTACTGTGAACGTTTTCAGCGGTCTAATTTTTTTTTCCATTTTAAATTATCCAAATAAGCAATTGTTAATACTTTCTGCATTTTTTTTTACAGCGTTCATTTCCGTATTACGTTTAAGGTATTTTAACGCAATTTTCTTACAAATAAATCTATTTTACAATGTATTGTTTTACTGTGTACGTTTTCAGCGACCCAATTTTATTTTCACGTTTGATTTAAAAGATATTTCAACATTTGAATTTAACTTTAAGTATTATGGTATCTGTTCAGTGCACATTTACCTATAAGTATGGCAAACCACTTATAATTAAATGGCTGTAAGTTCCTTTTTTTTCAAGAATAAACAATTATAAACAGAACGACTCCTAGAAATCTATCTATATTCTTTTTTCATTTTAATATACTTCATAGAAATGTTTCTGTTACGTCACAAAAACTATTTTCTTTACGTCAAAAGTGTTACGCTCATACATTAATTCCATGGTTAATATACACTGACCCAACGGGTCATGGGTAGTCTAGTATATATATAAATGTATATATATACATATATATATATATATAAATGTATATATATACATATATATGTAAATATATGTATATATATATAGATGTATATATATACATATATATGTGTAAATATATGTATATATATATAGATGTATATATATACATATATATGTGTAAATATATGTATATATACGCATATATATGTATATATATAGATATATATGTATATATATGCATATATATACATATGTATATATATAGATATATATGTATATATATACATATATGTATGTATATACATATATATGTATATATATGCATATATGTATATATATATATGCATATATGTATATTGCTTAATCGCCATATATATTTTATAACTTACTAACTAGCTCTACCTACGTATTGAGCACTGTTGAAGTAAATACTTAAAGTTTACACATAAATTCATACTTTCGTATATTAATTTATGTGAGTAAATGAAGTATATATATATATATATATATATATATATATATATATATATATATTTCTTTTTATAGAATCAAGGATGAAACCATTCTTACCTAATGGACAAAACCTCAGTTCAGCTGTTTTAATTTTGACTTTTTTTTACATAGGCATCACCACTTATCAAGGCCAAGAGGCCACTCGAGGATAAGGGTTAAAGAGTGTACAGTAGAAATTGGATTATATAGTAATCGACTAATGAGATCACAAGGAATATTATGCTTGCGCGTACTATAAAACACTAAACGTGGTTTTTCTTATTCTTGTATTTTCTTTCAGCATCAACACATGCGGGCAACATAATCTTATCTTGCCCACCACCGACTCGCCAGACGCAACGAAATACTTTCACGAACTTCTATAGCCTGTTGTGGGACTAGTGGATATATTATGCATATATCCCCCAGTCGTACAAAATAGGAAAAATGAATTGTTTCGCGGAAGAAACGAACAACGCGTTAAATTGAATTAAACGAACTAGAATTTATTTCATGAAGAAACAAATGAAAGAAAAGGGTACAACACGTGTTTAGTTTGGTGTGCGTCTCCTGCTGTTAACTAGTGAGAAGGAAAGTCTATTGTTGTAGAGAGAGAGTGAGAAAGTCAATCCAGTTTGGCGTGTGTCTCTCTCTCTCTCGCTGTTAGCTGGTCAGAGGGAAAAGTCTATTCTTGTAGATAGATAGATAGATAGATAGAGAGAGAGAGAGAGAGAGAGAGAGAGAGAGAGAGAAAGAGAGAGAGAAAGTCAATCCAGGCCATGGAGATAGAAAACGTGTAAAGTGTACGTACTGTCTGTTGACTCTTGTCCCACGCATAGTAGCAGGTGATGTGAAGCGCGCGGGCACGCGCGCCCCGAAAGGGAGCAAATGGTCCATTGACCGCCCAGGTCGGAAGAAGGGAGAAACAGCTTATGTCTCTTGTTTTTATAGTTGTTTCCGGTGGTCTTTTGCGCATGTGTGGATTTCCTTTAAAGGGGAAGTGACGTTGCTGTGCGTACATGTGTCTACGTTAGCATGTATGTGTATGCACGCGAACGTGAATATATCTACGTGTGTGTACGTGCGTGCGTATGTTTTTGTGCGCGTATGTGTATGACAAGAAAAATGGCTTGAGATGTGAACGCGCGTTTTTGTGTGAGACTAGAAAAGGCTCGTACTAGCCCAACGAACTACTCACCGAACGTACATACACTCTAACAACAACAACAACAACAACAACAAGCACGCTAATGCATGCATAAACAAATTATAAATACGTCTATCTTATTTACGCACACGTAAATGCACGAGTTGTTAGCTGAAAATAGCGTGTGCTCAATTTCTCTTTACAAATAAACACACTTTTTTTCAAGAATTTTCTCGAACTCTTTCAATTCTCATTTTTAAGAACCTATATTTCGCATTGTTTTCAATAAGTTGTCAATGAAAATTAAATATTTTGCATTTGGGAAGGGAAAACGATGAAAAAAATATCATGTGTCTTTTATGGTCTCGTATCCTAGACCTCCTCTACTATTGATTATGAAGTTTCAGAGGGATAGAGAAGAGAGGTTCTGTTTTTATACAGAGAATAAGTCCCAACAGAGAATTTATTGTTGCAACTGTGGGGATAACTTCCCCTGTCAATTGTCTGAAACTCCCGATATATTTCCAAGAATTGCAATATGTACTTTACTCTTCTTTAGTTTGATAATGCCCTGTCTCATTGCTCAATGTTGCATCTGCTTGTTTTACAAGTTTTATAATAGAATGTGCTCCGGCGAACTTGCTGCTTTGGTGCTCCCCTCAATACAAATACACCCGACCAACCCGACAGTTGAATTCCATCCATTCACTGTTGAGGTATCCAGATGCTAATGAGCTTTCTACTCTAATAACTTATGTCCTCCCTGTTTTCTCAACTGCACCAACATACAGAAATTTAAATGTACTGTGAACAAACATCTCACTGCGTAACTTCTTAGTTAGAATGCCCCTATAAAACTAGCTCGTAATTCATATCTTAGCGACAACATGCTTTGTTTGATGTGAATAAAATGGAAAAATTATGTCATTTCTTCTACAAGTAGGTAAATCTTAAGCGATTCGTAATAGTCTGCCACTTCTCTAATGATAATCTTCTTCTGCTTTCTTATTAATACTGTTGAAATTTTAATAAGGAAATAATTTGTATTTATTTTTTATATACACATATTCAACATCTCGACATTTAGTGAAAGGGACGCTCTCTTTGACCGGCCTTTTATAGGTCACTGGTCTACTGTCACCACTCCATTTCCTCATGTCTTAATTCCATTCCAGCAGTCTCGTCCTCTTCCACTCTCTGGAGGGAGAGAGAGAGAGAGAGAGAGAGAGAGAGAGAGAAAGAGAGAGAGAGAGGAAGAAGGAGCCTTTGCCTATTTTCGTCAGTTAGAATATCCCCTGCCTGCGAGGAGGAGGAGGGGGAGGAGGGGGAGGTTTTCTTTCGTTCTCCGTCAAAGAGATTTTGACGTTAAATTTGTTACGTTTTTTTTTCTCCTTTAGAAAAAGGCGTTTGTTTGGAACTCCATTGATGGTTACTAAACTTTTATCATAATTTTGTTCCCAGTTATTAAAAAGCAACAAGGTGTTATCGACTGGAAAATTAGTCCCAGTTATTAAAAAGCAACAAGGTTTTATCGACTGGAAAATTAGTCTCTAAAGGATTAACGGAAGAAACCGGTTGTGTTTTGGGGATTTCTTTTCTGTAAAAGACAGAAATTAATTTCGCCGGCTTGACGAGCAGATTATCGGCACATGTGACCGCCAGGAAAGGAAATGCCCTCTTTGTTTAAAGAACTTGAAAAAGGCCTGCTTGGAAGACTATTCAACCGAAGTTTTCTTCACAGAAAAAAAATACCATTAATACCAGAATTTATCCAGTGTAAGAATTATTTTATTTGTACACATAAAAACTACCAAAGCGGCTTTATGGTTTTCTGTTTTTTCCCCCTTTGAATTTAAAGGTACCTGAGACAAAGGAAAAATATTTTACCTCCTTTCTCCCATTTAAAGTCAAAGAGACTTTATTTGTTTGTGATTCCTTTCGGAAAAAAAAAAGAAAAACATTTTGTTAAAAGAAAGACTGAACAAGGACTTAAAAGAACTATTTTCTGATTTTTTATTTATATTTTCTGTTTTTTATGTTCTTTTTTATATGTTTTTTTTATATTTTCTGTTTTTTATATGTTCTTTTTCGTGTTTTTTTTATATTTTCTGTTTTTTATATGTTCTTTTTCATATGTTTTTTTTAATATTTTCTGTTTTTTATATGTTCTTTTTTATATGTTTTTTTATATGTTTTTATATGTTTTTTTTAAATATTTTCTGTTTTTTATATGTTCTTTTCTTTTCAGCCTTTCTTACAAGTAAGAATTGTCGTTTTTTTCTGTATTTGTTTTTTATTTTAAATGTTTCATAAGGGATTTTTTAACCCCTAGCTTTGGGAAATAAAAGAAATTGATAACTTTTTATTTTAATAAATTTGGATCATTTTAAACACATTCGGGTCTGTATTTCTTTTGCTCATTTCTATTAGTTTCCCATTTCTATTAGTTTCCCATTTCTATTAGTTTCCCATTTCTATTAGTTTCCCATTTCCGGAAAATTTTCTTTATATGTTTCTTTTTCCTTTTTGTTTTCTTTCATTTTTATTGCCATGGAAAACGGATTTTGGTAACGAACCCAAAATTCCGTTAATACTTACAAAATGCATAATTGGCGACCATAAAGAAATTAGAACTGAATCTCTACAGAAACCTAACCCTAACCCTAACCCTAACGCTAACCCACTGACATCTTTATCCGGTGTTTAGTTAATGCTTGTGAAAATCGAGCACGTTCAACAGATTTCCTCATTAACAAAACAAATAAATGACGCATTATGGAATATCTGTCTAATAGTCTGTTGATTTTTTTTCGTGACAACCTCAATGCCATCTTTTCATTTTCGCACACGCAACAACTACACCATTCATCATTTCCTATTTGGCATTTTATCTCATCAATTAAACGCTTTTAGCATAAAGTTCGAACATAAACGGAATAATGCGAAATACAAAAAGAAAAATGTCGGCAGGGACAGGGAAAGGTATGACGGACTATAATGGCGACCACTGACTACAATGTAATAATGATTATTCTACAGATGTTGTTTTCTTTCAACGGATCTCGATGCGAGCATTGCGATTGGCTTTTGTCATCGACTCAACATCTGTCAATGCATTAACAATAAAAAGCCAACTACGTTGAATAATTCTTCTTTTTCAATTTTTAGGATAGACTTCAAAAATAGTCGCTGTTTATTGCGTTAAGACACTTTACACATGAAACAAAAATAAAAAAAAGGAAACAAAATGAAACGAAACAACAAAAAACACAAATAAAGAATTAGCTATTATTTTTTTTCTTTAGAGTAGAACTTGCAAAAGATGAATTTCACTAATGTTTTGTTGAATAAACAAGGATTTAGTGATTTTATACGAACCTAACGTCCTGGTCAGTATCTATCACTTGACCGTCACACCTTATACTGTATCTTTTACGGTAGTCTTTCGAAACTGCCAGGTTGGTTGCTTTGGCAACTTAACACGATATTGAAGCGGATCCGCAAGATTTGCGTGACATATTTTGCATGAGGACAACAATGAATGACTAATTTTAATGGCACTCCGAATTTATTTTTGTGTTTAATTCGAGTGGCAGAAGGGAGCTATATCTATTAGCAACATAACCGCCGCTGGTTTTAACTCTGATGTGGTTCAACCGGATACGCTTGAAGTTGTCCCCTCCAAAAAATGAGACCCTATTTATAGATGTTCTCTTAGAATCTTCTGGGTTGTTTTCGAACGTTCTAAGTCATAAGCGAAACAGGACATTTTCTTCATTTCCTGTTTTTTCCAGAAGACAAAAGAATTTAATTTATCGCTTGTTGCATTCGGCCAATCACACTTTTATCGTTCTTGCGCCTCGCCTCACCATCGGCTAGTAAGTATGATTTCACCGCATCAACTCAATGCTGAAAACTACTTCACGCTCTTGTCATAAATTCATTGCTTTGATAGGGACATGAATTAATAAAAAACGAGGGAAGAAGAATTCGGAATATAAATGTATTGTGTTGTCTTTTATTAATAAAAATACTTGAAGATTTAATTATTTCAAAGGACGGAAACAAATAGATAAGTAAAAAAAATTTAAGTTTTGGTTCTTTTTACGCAATGTTCGAAATTCTATTATTTTTATGACAAGAAAAGCTTTCACTATTTATTGTAATGCACAATTATTGAATTGACAATCGCATTAAGAAGTGACTAGTTTATTGTTAGTATAAGTCGATATTGCATCTGATATTCATCGACCGTCAAATAGAAAAAAAAAAAAAAAAAAAACGTGTACAATCCCATTACATGTATTTGAACCAGATTCATCGACGCAAATGTGGGCTGAAACACAGCCACCGAGATATAGAAGGCCTGTTAACTGAAAAATGCTTGCAGGCAATGTAGGTAAGATTTGTTGAACTGTTACTGTCGATACTATATGACAGCATTTTTAAAAAGAGCATTAAAACATGTTAAAAAAGAAAAGAAAGGAACACAATTCGATTAATAATGAAACTGAACTTTATTCAATATAAAATATAAATATTATCTATGTAAAATTACGTGATTTTAAAAGCAATATACAATCTAATACTGATAAAACTGAATTATGAATTTAGGGAACAAACAATTAAAGAAACATAAAACACAAATAATTCTTGGCCTTCGGGACAAGATCACAGTGTAATAGTATCTGTTCTGATGCTACAATTCACCTTTTCTGTCCTCGGTCGGTGGAGAAGAAATTTTTCATGACTAGGAAATTTTTAATTTTTTTTTTCTATCCAGAGTACCCCTTATTGGGGAGTTGAATTTTTTCCCACAAGATTATATGTTGAAATATTTAAATAACTATTACTTTTAATACACAAATTATATTAAAGTTTTGGTTTTCTGTTCTTCTATGTTCATTTTTCCCCATGTTTTTTATAAAAATGTGTAGCGTATTTTCATCAGTTACATGGTTAGGAATCCTATACTCTGCTGTAGTCTTCATTTTCATATCAGTGCAGAATACATGAATACGGAAATGAAGTTAACATAACTACTAAAATATAATCATACCATAATGTGAACATTGGTTAACAACTAAGAAAATATAGTAAACATCTACGATATTAAATCAGGGTGGTGGTGAATTTGGGAGGGGACATTATTATTATTATTATTATTATTATTATTTCACTTAATAGGAGTTGTCTCACATGCCATCATCAGTGATCACTGGCAGTAACCTGTGGTATTCACTGGAGACTGAGTGACAACAAGTCTCCCCAGATTTCCAATGTTCTCCACCTCTTGACCACTCGTGCAGATGATTGCACGCAACAGCCGTTTGCCATTGATTTCTCGTTGGCATCGGCATTGGTGTTTCCTGGGATTTGGGTGACAACATGCCTCCCCAAGGTGAACTACACGCTTCCAGTGGAGGGCTGGTTAGTACTCTCCCACTTTCCATCTTCCCTGACCCGTCACAGCTAGTTGATGTCATCTACAGTTTTGGGGGCACTTCACGGGGAACGTGGATCCAGCGTAAACGGGATTTAATTTAATACTGCTCCCTAAGGTTTTATTTCACTTTCTTCGTATATACCTCATACACTTTTCTTTTGTAATCGAGCATGTATTCTATTTTTTGAAATTTAAAAAATTTCTTTAATTAAATTTGATTAATACCTTTATTTCGTGCTTGTTTTTATTTTATTTTCATTTTGTTTTTCATTTATTTTTATTATTATATTCGGTAAATCTTTACGACGTGCCCCAGCGTATTATAAACACCTCAACCTCCCCATGTTAAGGACGGCTTCCAGAATAAACACCCCCTACCTCGAAAGCCGTTCTTTACATGTGGTGGTTGAGGGTGTTTATACTACGCTGGGGCAGGTCGTAAAAAATACCTTATATTTTCCACACTAATATTTTTATTTTTTGTTACATTTATTTTTTCATACATATTCAAAGATTGCTTTTAGCCTTTTCCCCCTCAAACAGTACCTTCAAGAAGTTTCCGTGATTAAATAAACCAATGAAAACCTTTTGCTTATGCACTTTTTAGGGTCCACATTCCCCGCGAAGTACCTTTTTTATTATTGCTATTATTATAATAATAATAATAATTTATAATTTAAATACCATTTCGGACACATGGCTCACGCGACTCGCGCGTGTATAGCTTAATCTTGAGGCCTAATTTCCACAAACTCTTAGGCTGTATTTCGACAATAACACGTCGAATGGTGTTTTCCAAGTGGCATATTGTATCGGTTTAGCAGCGTAGACATGAGACTTTACATATATACAAAAGAAAATAATCTAATGAGGTTAAACTGCACAAACGAAATGACCAGTTGACATTTTGTAAAATTATTCGTTCATCAAATGTTTCTTTCAGTAAATTATCGCGAGATGTGTGATACGTGCCTCCATTCTGATCATCATCACCTTTGAAGATATATCAAACAATCATTGTACCAGCCTATTGAAGATATATAAAACAATCATTGTACCAGCCCATTGAAGATATATAAAACAATCATTGTACCAGCCTATTGAAGATATATCAAACAATCATTGTACCAGCCTATTGAAGATATATAAAACAATCATTGTACCAGCCTATTGAAGATATATAAAACAATCATTGTACCAGCCTATTGAAGATATATAAAACAATCATTGTACCAGCCCATTGAAGATATATAAAACAATCATTGTACCAGCCTATTGAAGATATATAAAACAATCATTGTACCAGCCTATTGAAGATATATAAAACAATCATTGTACCAGCCTATTGAAGATATATAAAACAATCATTGTACCAGCCTATTGAAGATATATAAAACAATCATTGTACCAGCCCATTGAAGATATATAAAACAATCATTGTACCAGCCTATTGAAGATATATAAAACAATCATTGTACCAGCCTATTGAAGATATATAAAACAATCATTGTACCAGCCTATTGAAGATATATAAAACAATCATTGTACCAGCCCATTGAAGATATATAAAACAATCATTGTACCAGCCTATTGAAGATATATCAAACAATCATTGTACCAGCCTATTGAAGATATATAAAACAATCATTGTACCAGCCTATTGAAGATATATAAAACAATCATTGTACCAGCCTATTGAAGATATATAAAACAATCATTGTACCAGCCCATTGAAGATATATAAAACAATCATTGTACCAGCCTATTGAAGATATATAAAACAATCATTGTACCAGCCTATTGAAGATATATAAAACAATCATTGTACCAGCCTATTGAAGATATATAAAACAATCATTGTACCAGCCTATTGAAGATATATAAAACAATCATTGTACCAGCCCATTGAAGATATATAAAACAATCATTGTACCAGCCTATTGAAGATATATAAAACAATCATTGTACCAGCCTATTGAAGATATATAAAACAATCATTGTACCAGCCTATTGAAGATATATAAAACAATCATTGTACCAGCCCATTGAAGATATATCAAACAATCATTGTACCAGCCTATTGAAGATATATAAAACAATCATTGTACCAGCCTATTGAAGATATATAAAACAATCATTGTACCAGCCCATTGAAGATATATAAAACAATCATTGTACCAGCCCATTGAAGATATATCAAACAATCATTGTACCAGCCCATTGAAGATATATAAAACAATCATTGTACCAGCCCATTGAAGATATATAAAACAATCACTGTACCAGCCTATTGAAGATATATAAAACAATCATTGTACCAGCCTATTGAAGATATATAAACAATCATTGTACCAGCCTATTGAAGATATATAAAACAATCATTGTACCAGCCTATTGAAGATATATAAAACAATCATTGTACCAGCCCATTGAAGATATATAAAACAATCATTGTACCAGCCTATTGAAGATATATCAAACAATCATTGTACCAGCCTATTGAAGATATATAAACAATCATTGTACCAGCCTATTGAAGATATATAAAACAATCACTGTACCAGCCTATTGAAGATATATAAAACAATCATTGTACCAGCCTATTGAAGATATATAAACAATCATTGTACCAGCCTATTGAAGATATATAAAACAATCATTGTACCAGCCTATTGAAGATATATAAAACAATCATTGTACCAGCCCATTGAAGATATATAAAACAATCATTGTACCAGCCTATTGAAGATATATCAAACAATCATTGTACCAGCCTATTGAAGATATATAAACAATCATTGTACCAGCCTATTGAAGATATATAAAACAATCATTGTACCAGCCTATTGAAGATATATAAAACAATCATTGTACCAGCCCATTGAAGATATATAAAACAATCATTGTACCAGCCTATTGAAGATATATAAAACAATCATTGTACCAGCCTATTGAAGATATATCAAACAATCATTGTACCAGCCTATTGAAGATATATAAAACAATCATTGTACCAGCCTATTGAAGATATATAAAACAATCATTGTACCAGCCTATTGAAGATATATAAAACAATCATTGTACCAGCCCATTGAAGATATATAAAACAATCATTGTACCAGCCTATTGAAGATATATAAAACAATCATTGTACCAGCCTATTGAAGATATATAAAACAATCATTGTACCAGCCTATTGAAGATATATAAAACAATCATTGTACCAGCCCATTGAAGATATATAAAACAATCATTGTATCAGCCTATTGAAGATATATCAAACAATCATTGTACCAGCCTATTGAAGATATATAAAACAATCATTGTACCAGCCTATTGAAGATATATAAAACAATCATTGTACCAGCCTATTGAAGATATATAAAACAATCATTGTACCAGCCCATTGAAGATATATAAAACAATCATTGTACCAGCCTATTGAAGATATATAAAACAATCATTGTACCAGCCTATTGAAGATATATAAAACAATCATTGTACCAGCCTATTGAAGATATATAAAACAATCATTGTACCAGCCTATTGAAGATATATAAAACAATCATTGTACCAGCCCATTGAAGATATATAAAACAATCATTGTACCAGCCTATTGAAGATATATAAAACAATCATTGTATCAGCCTATTGAAGATATATCAAACAATCATTGTACCAGCCTATTGAAGATATATAAAACAATCATTGTACCAGCCTATTGAAGATATATAAAACAATCATTGTACCAGCCTATTGAAGATATATAAAACAATCATTGTACCAGCCCATTGAAGATATATAAAACAATCATTGTACCAGCCTATTGAAGATATATAAAACAATCATTGTACCAGCCTATTGAAGATATATAAAACAATCATTGTACCAGCCTATTGAAGATATATCAAACAATCATTGTACCAGCCCATTGAAGATATATAAAACAATCATTGTACCAGCCTATTGAAGATATATAAAACAATCATTGTACCAGCCCATTGAAGATATATAAACAATCATTGTTCCAGCCTATTGAAGATATATCAAACAATCATTGTTCCAGCCCATTGAAGATATATAAAACAATCATTGTACCAGCCTATTGAAGATATATAAACAATCATTGTACCAGCCTATTGAAGATATATCAAACAATCATTGTACCAGCCCATTGAAGATATATAAAACAATCATTGTACCAGCCTATTGAAGATATATCAAACAATCATTGTACCAGCCCATTAAGTGCACCAAACAGTTTAATTTTTCGACCATAGCTTATCGTTCCAAATTCGGTAATCCTGTCTAAAAACAGGAATAAAACAAAAAGCAATCATTGCAATACAAAATCATAAAGGAACTTCTAGGCATGAAAATGGACGGCGAATGAAATAAATTATATGGAGAATACAATAAAGCATAATAAAAATCATCATAAAAACAGAGGGTCATGGCTAATCACATTAACAGAGATAAAATGAAATATCCCAAGTGTGACAGTGTAAAAAAATATCAATATATACATATTTACTATAATAATTATTAAATACCTACAGACACTAGTGTTGCCTATATATATTTGTTATATGCTATGTAGTTACATCCAGCTGACTAAATTAAAGGATTGGTTTAAATAAGAGGTGAAATGTAATTGAATAAACATATAACTACTTAATTTACTCACATAAAATTAATATACGAAAGTATAAATTTATGCATAAACTTTAAGTATTCACTTCAAAAGTGCTACGTAGGTAGAGCTAGTTAGTAAGTGATAAAATATATATGGCGATACTTAATCGCCATATATATTTTATAACTTACTATATATATGTATGCATGTGTGTGTGTGTGTGTGTGTATGTATGTGTGTGTGTGTGTGTGTGTGTGTGTGAAGGAAGTAGATAAAGCAGTAGATAGTGTTATTATGTTCATGGCAAATAAACATAAATTATTACAGTCTACGTTTTGCGCATAGAAAAATAATAGATTAAATTTCGTGTGTTACTAGAGTAGCTTATGCTGGTTATGTATGCACTTTAATGTATACAGTTAAACTCTTCAGAAATCTACGAATTGAAGGCCACTAATTAATGTTTGCTAAGTGACACATCTGTCACTGACGGCGAAATTGACGAAATGGCCATGCCCATTTTTAGCGAAGTACAAAGACCTACCTGCACTGTATCTCTGAAACCGTTGAGCATAGATGGTTATGTGACCACTCAAAATGTCCGGAATTGCCACATTATGGGGGGGGGGGTCAATAATTCATTATGATGTTCTAGAAATATTTACATGAACTAATTTCAACATTTTTTTTTTTACATGGTGGTCACCACTTATCAAGGCCCGGAAGCCACTCAGGGATAAGGGTTATTGCATGTAAAGCACGTTAGTGTGGAGATTTGATGAAGTGTTTACTTAAGGGGGCGGTTCATTAGGAATTTGTTAACGTTGGACTTGAAGACATCCAAGTTGTAGTCAGGTGGGAAGCAGGCAGACGGAACAGAGTTCCACAGGCGTGCAGTTCTAAGAAAGAAGCTTTGTTCATGGAATACATATTTTGATTTAGGCACAGATAAAGAGTGGGGGAAATTTTTGACAGTGGATTCAGCTAGACGGGGTTTTTTCGTGAAAGATTGGCGAGGGGGGGGGCAGAGATTGGAGTTCAGAAGAGTACCTGCCATGGAAATAACGATAAAACAAGGATAGGCTCGCAACGTCTCTTCTGCGGGAGAGAGGTTGCAGGGTATCCCCTACTAAGCCATGAAGTCTATTTTGTACTCTGTCAAGGCAGGATAGGCTGTTTTTAGCAGCTCCTGCCCAGATATGGCAGCAGTATTCCATCCTTGGACGTACTTGGCTTTTATACAGATAGAGAATTGCATCAGCAGTGAGATATCTTCTGGAGCAGTAGAAGGATCCCACCATCTTTCCAGTGACCTTGACAACAGACTTGATGTACGTGTTCCATTTCAGATCAGGAGTAAAGGTCAAACCCAGAAGCTTGTCAAAACACGGGGCCTCTCCCAGACGAGAGCCATCCATCCCAATTGATGCCAGATGGGGATCAGAGCGTTGATGATGTAAGGATAGGAGTTTGGTTTTTGATGCATTAAAGGTAACCAGCCACGTTTTCCCCCACTGAACCATGCACTCGAGATCAGAGGAGAGAGAATCAGAGAGAGCTTTGCCTTTGATGTGTTGCCGTAGATGGTCGTGTCATCAGCATAGATGTCAACGAATGATTTAAGTATGTGTTTAGGGAGGTCATTGATGTAGATCAGGAAGAGAGTTGGGCCGAGGACTGACCCTTGAGGGACTCCAGCATTAATACTGCAGGACTCTAATTTTTGTCCATCGACCACTACTTTTATGAGCCTATCGGAGAGAAATGATTTAGTGATTGAGAAAACATTTCCAGTTATACCATAGCTGGAAATCTTATGAAGTAGACCCTTATGCCATACCTTGTCGAAGGCCTTTGATATGTCAAGAGCAATTGCCCTAGAAAGGAAGCCTTTTTCAAGAGATTCACTAATCCTGTGAGATATAACCGTTAGCACATCTGCGGTAGATTTTACAGAACGGAAACCATATTGTGTGTCACTAAGAAGGTTGTTTCTGCTGAGGAGGTTGACTATTTCTCTATTTAATATGGATTCCAGTAACTTACTCATAACACACAGGAGACTTATTGGTCTGTACTGAGAGGGAGATGACTTATCACCTGAATTCTTAAATACAGGGAAAACTGATGAGGTTTTCCAGGGTGTTGGAAAGCATTTCTCCTTAAGGCAGCGCTTAAACAGTTTCGTAAGTATGGGAGGAAGTTCTGGTTGAAGCTTTTTTAACACTATAATTGGGATGCCGTCAGGGCCAGTTGCTTTACTGGAATCAAGGTTCTTGATTAGCTTGGCGACCTCATGCACAGATATTTGTATGTTACCTAGCGTGTTCTGTGTTATAGGAGGAAATATGGGGAGTTGATGGTCATTGTCGCATAGAGTAGAATTAGCTGCAAAGTTCTTTGCAAATAGTTTGGCCTTGTCTGATGCTGACGAGATGACCCATTGATAATGGTTGGGATAGAACGCGCACTTCTGTTCAGGATCCTATTTGTTATTTGCCAAAACTGGTGGGAACCAAGCCGCTGATCAGCTACCTTGGATTTAACAGACTGGGCATATAGCCCTCTTGCATTTTTTATTACTCTTTTACAGTGGTTGCTGGCAGTCCTGAAAGCAGCTTTAGTCTCAGTGCATCTATTACGTTGGTAGTTAAGGAAAAAGTGATTTCTGTGCGCGATAGCAGCAGCACATTTTGGGGAGAACCATGGCTAGCTGTTAGGTTTTTGTTGGAATTTTTTAGATGGTATGAATTGGTCTATGCCTACAATTAACCATTTGGTCAGATCTGATACTATAGAAGACACTTCCTTTTTAAACATGGAGTGCAGAGGTAAATCAGATATGAATGTACGGAAGCTATCCCAGTAAGCCACAGTGTATTGCATCCTGATCTTTATTATATTACTTATGAACATTATCCTTAATTATTTAGTTTAATTTTGTGGATTTCGACACTTCGTGCTCTTACTACATCCACAAAACACCACATATTTTAAGTTCTTTGCTTTGCAAGTGCGTGTCTTTGTACTCCTACATGACGTTGGGCATTTGCATGGTGGTGGTAGGTCATCTGGTCTGCATGGTACAGGCAGTATCACAAGAGTTATGCCGAGTTCTGTTGTTTCATATCCAAACTTGTTTAATTCTTACTGGATTTGGGGCTTTTAACCACAACTTGGATTGTAGATATGTTTGTTTTATGTGTTCTTGTAGTGTGGAAGGACAACACACAAGCTGTTTGAAGTCAAGTTCTTTCCTAGAATTATGGCACTGTTCCCATCGATACTCATCAAATGTTGAACAGTCAGTTTTATTTAATATAGTTACAAGGAATTTTTCAGCATTACTTATCATCTTCAGAGACAATTCCAATAGAGTGAGAACAATTGAAGCGTTCAGACAAGCCAGATTTGAACCCACCTTACTGGTACTGTTGCATCCCTTTAATTTGGAATTGCTGGTAGACACGACACCAAATTGCTATTCAGTTGATCAGTCTTCTTGTTCTTCTTGTTTGTAGTTCCCATGTTTTCTTGAAATGAAAGATGAGGTTTAAGAGAACATCCGTGTCAAGTGAGTCAACTGGGATCGATTGAAAACCATCTTTTACACCATCATTAATATGGAATATGATTCTGTCATCAGCCTCTTCTTGGTTTCTTGAGAGTTCTGTGATCGTTCTTTGCCCAGTTTTCTACATTCACCACTTTATACTCCACCAAAGAAGATTTCATTATTTGATACAATATTTTGTAGCATCCACTTGAAGAAGTATTCTTGGAACTTTTGTTCAATATTGAGCTCCAGAACATATCTAGATCGACAGGTACCTTCTGATTTTCAGACTTAATGGCCATGGTAATTTGTTCAGAACTTTTCACTGCACCCACCTTGTGTGAAGCATCTGTAAATACCAGGGAACTTCCTTTCTAGTTTGTTCGACCAAATCCAAAGAACAAGGGTATGCACCTAGGAATGTCTTGATCTAGACAGGTTATGGACAGTTTGTGTCAAGCTACAATGAAATGGGGTCTTGCTTCGTCCGGAACTTAACCAATAATGAATATACTGAAAGAATGTATCAAACTTCAGAAGTCATTCATCTGTGTTAGCGTTGCTCGTGTTTGGACACATGAATTTCATAAACTGCAGCCAGTCTTTAGAGCGATATAATTTGTAATGTTTCATTGAAAGCCTAACATCTTCACTTGTGCTACATTGTAGGAGGGAGCTTGAATAAACCATTTGTGATTTTCGTCTGTCAATGGGATAAGTGAAACATATGCTATCACTGAAATACTTGACCAGAAGAACCTTGGTTCGACTGTTATCTATTTGGTGATCTGCGCCCAAGTTTACATTGATAAGGTCACCAATGTGGCTCACACTGTAGTTGCTAGTTTTGAAATCAAGGCTATCAAACACGCGTCGGCAGTCATTGTTAATTGTGCCTCATTTGATCGCTGTATATTTTCAAACAATGCATATATTTGTCTGTTATACTTTGCCCTGCATGTGAATACACTTTATGTAAGATTTCAAATTTTAGACCAAAATTTGCCTAAGTAATTTCGTAGAGACCGCAGAGGTAATTTTTTTATAACTTGAACCCCAATTTTGACCCTTTAACATTAATTATTTTGGCCTCAAATCAAAATAAAAGGTTTTACCCATGTCCAAGTTACCTACATCTAAAATTTCAAGTGTTTGGACCCAAAATTGGCGGAGAAATTTGGTAGAATCTGCAAAGGTCAACTCTTTTAACTTTGACCTTTTGGTAGCCAAATTTTCTCCCCAAAACGGATTAAAATGCTTGCCGCATATCTGAATACCCGTTATGTATAAATTTTAAATGTTTAGACCCAAAATTGGTTGAGTAGTTTGCTAGACACCGAAAAGGTAAAATTTTTTGAATTTTTGGAGCTCAAATTTTCGACCCAAACCGATTAAAAAGCTTGCCCTATCTCTGAATACCCTTTATATAAAATTTCAAATGTTTAGATCAGAAATTGGCTGAATAATTTGGTAGAGACTGCAGAGGTCAAAATTTTTGAAACTTTGACCCAAATTTTAAGCCTTTAACATTAATTTGGGGGGACTGAATTCAAAATAAAAAGTTTGATCGATGTCCAAGTAGCCTACATTTAAAATTTCAAGTGTTTAAACCTAAAATTGGCGGAGGAGTTTGGTAGAGGTTTCAAAGTTCGTTGAATTTTGACTCCTTGACAGCCAAATTTCTGGTCGAAATCTGATTTAGAAGATTTTCCCAAATCTCAATACTCCTTAAGTCAAATCTCGAGTCACTAGACTGAAAATTGACAGAGTTATTTGGTAGTGAAATGTACACACACACACACACACACACACACACACACACACACACACACACACACGCACACACACACACACACACACGCACACACACATTTTCACTTGTAGGAAGGCAGGCTCGAACTCGTATCATGAAGGAGAAAAAGAACAGGGAAAAACCTGACGTCTTTGTTGTTACGATCACCGCCAAACCGGAAGTGACATGCTTAAATTAAGGCTAAACAATCGAAAGGAGATGATGACTTTCAAAAATATCGGCGAAAAAAGTGACCCCCCCCCTGTAGAAAAGTGGCCAGTGAAGATATTAAAGTTTTTAGCAAATTTTTCGATATTTGTCGCCCGAAAGGTCGAACTTCAAAACGATGCTGATCTTGATAAAATCCGTCGCCTCTGTCGAAAGTTTTGGACAGACATACATACATTTATACATTGGTAACTAAAAATTTTCGACCCAAACCGATTAAAAAGCTTGCCCTATCTCTGAATACCCTTTATGTCAATTTTCAAATGTTTAGACCAGAAATTTTCTAAGTAATTTGGTAGAGAGAACAGAGGTCAATTTTTTTAAACTTTGATCCCTATTGTGACCCCCTTAAAATTGATTGTTTTGGGTTAAAATCAAGTTATTAAGTCAGACCATTGTCCAAGGAACCTATATCTAAAATTTCAAGTGTTTATAGTTCTTAAAGATCAAATCGCTGAACTGATCTCTTAGCAGCCAAATTTCTGGCCGAAAACGGATCACAAGTATTTTCCCAAATCTCAGTATCCTGTATATCAAATTTCGAGTCTGTAAACTTAAAATTGAAAGAGTTATTGCGTAGGGAAATGTACACACACAGACTCGTTTACTTATATATATATATATATATATATATATATATATATATATATATATATATATATATATAATTTAAAGGAGATTAGAACAATAGTCTAAAGAGCTGAGTGTATTTCAATGTAACAATGAAATTACTAGTTTAATTAAAATACAGGAAAGAGAAAGTGCTCGTTGTAATTTAGATATATAATAAGCTCGATAGGTAAATATCCTAGAGCTAATTCAATATTAAGTAATGTGATTGATAATTTAAAGTTTAAAAATCAAATTATAATTAAATTAAAAATCCGCTTCATAAGAAGGAACAACAACAAAATCAATTATCTGTACGATCGTTTCGGAAAACAATGCTTTTTATTGTGGTAGACATCAAGTTACGTACAATAATTATATATATATATATATATATATATATATACTTAATATAGTTTTTTAATAAGCAAGGTCTCCTCGTCAGCTAATTTTGAAGGGTTTTTATTAAATTTAAAAGCATTGTTTTCCGAAACGATCGTACAGATAATTGATTTTGTTGTTGTTCCTTCTTATGAAACGGATTTTTAATTTAATTATAATTTGATTTTTAAATTTTAAATTATCAATCACATTACTTTATATATATATATATATATATATATATATATATATATATATATATATATATATATATATATATATATAAGAGAGAGAGAGAGAGAGAGAGAGAGAGAGAAACAGTGAGAGATAGATAATCATCACTGATTACACTGATGAATGTAATTCTAATTAATAAGAAGAGAACAAAAAACTCACAGATTTCAAGTCAAAAAATCACTTGTATTTTCTCTGGATTAGATTTCTAAAAGATTAAAGACACATCTGTTTCTCTTGTGTTTACCTCCCGTCATGTCAATAATTGATTTAAACTATTGATCAAACCATCATATCTCGCCTCATGCACGCGTGTATACACCAATTTGATTACGTGTAAAATGTATTAAATAAACATTGTTTTCTACTCAATAGCAACAACACACATTAGCAGAAGCGAAAATGGCGACTGACAGACTGACGAAGTATTTTACGTTCTGCATTGGTCCACTTCTTCTCTATATAATAGTGACGCTTTATTTGAAAGATAAGGACAGTTTAGCGGAAACGCGAGATGGACTGTTTAGAAGTGGACAGAAAAGCCGAGACGGACGTAAAATATTTGATAAAAACCAGGCTACAAGTTTAAATCAACGTGAACATTCCTCCCCCTACATAGTTGGCGATAATGAAGAAGTAGTTAAGCAGGAAATATTAAGCACACAAAACTTAAAGAAATCGGAACAGTTTAATAATCTACCGAATTCAAACAAAATTGCTGAGGATTTTTCTTTTGACGACCTTAAGTTTGATAAAGAACATAAAAATGAAAAAAACTTTGTGCAAAAAGAAGCAGATAAACCCGTTCAAGACAAAATAAAAGATGGAAAGATTAACACAAAAAATGAAGCCCCAACCGTCGAAATAGACAAGAAAAAAATTTCTAAAAGTTCTATCGGAGTCAGCAAAGAACCTGATGCAAAATGGTGTCGCAAAAAGCGAATTCGGCTTCTGATTTTGGTTTTTACTCGACCCGAACACAGCTACGAACGAATCGTCGCCCGCAACACGTGGATCAAAAACATATCCAAAGATTTCGCCATCCTTTTCGTGATGGGCAAACCAGATGACGGAATCATGGCTGACGTGGATGAGGAATTCGGAATGTTTGAAGATATTCTCATGGGAAATTTTAAAGACCAAAAACGAAGCGAAACAACCAAATTTATGATGACTCTTCTGTGGTTTAGTCAGCTGCAAGATGTTTGTAAAGTCCCTCGCTATGTTCTAAAAACAGATGACAATATCTACATAAATATGGGCGCTTTAGATCATTGGATTGAGCATAAGTTACCAATGACGAAAAATCTTTATCTCGGTCGAGTAGTAAGAAAAGATGAACCTGTGAGAAACGAGAACAATCCCAGGTACGTCCCGAAAAGTGTTTTTCGGGATTTTGTATTTCCGGATTATTTAAACGGGCCGCAGTATCTGTTTTCTGATGACGTCATGCATCGGATGGCCTACGTCACAAGGCTTGTATTTCCAATTGCTGTTGAAGATGCCTACATCGGATTACTTTGTCATCGGTTAAAAATACGACCGATTGGGAATGAAAATTTTGATCTTTTAATGAGAACGACAAACGTTTGTGTGAACGCTAAATTACTCTTTATATTTTGTAAATCTGCCAAAGAAATGTCAAAACTTCACAAAGAAATTAACAAAAGTAAGAAATACTCACAGTGTAAACCTTTACCTAATCGAGGCGGCCATATCGGTCTGTGAATTTTATTGAATTTTATTGAATGTGAGTTGAATTTTATTGAGTGTAGGTTTTATTGAATGTGAGCTCTTTTTAATTTTATTTAATGAGCTCTTTTTAATTTTATTGAGTTTACGTTTTATTGAATTTTATTTAATGTGAGTTTTTTTTAAATTTTATTGGGTATACGTTTAATTGAATTTTATTTAATGTGAGTTTCATTGAATTATATTTTATGTGAGTTTTATTGAATTTTATTTAATGTCAGTTGAATCTTATTTAATGTCAGTTGAATTATATTGAGTGCGTTTTACTGAATGTTATTTAATGTGCGTTTTATTGAATTTTATTTAATGTGAGTTGCATTTTATTGCCTGTACATTTTACTGAATTTTATTAAATGTTAGGTGTATTGGATTTTATCGAATGTGCGTTTTATTGGATGTGATTTTATAGCATTTTATTGGGTTTTCTAAGTTGAGGAGTCTCATGGATATTGAAATTGTTAATTTTTTAAATCGTATTGTTGTATTTTATTATTAATAATAATGTATTTAGAAATAAAAATTTTTTTTATATATCCCAGCGACCTCCAAACATTTTTATGATGTCAGTTCCAAACTTAATAGATTAAGCATCATTAATAATTATTAAGCAAAATAAATTTCATCAAATGTTTTATGTGCGTACCCCCCACCCCCCGGGAAAAAAACTTGTGTTTACTCTGCAATCAAAAAGCACCTCCACACACTAACGCTGCTGGAAAAGCAGTTATTCATTTCGTTTGGTTTTAAAGGAGTCGATTTTTATTTTAAATGATACTAAAAAGATTTGTTTTAGTTTTTATCATTTTTATATTTTTTATTTGCATTTGTCTGATTTTAAAATGTTGTCAAAAAAAAAAAAAATTAAAAAAATATATATATACTTATTCAATTGACTTTTTTTCCACTTTTTCCACGTGTTTTTCTCTTCCATTTCTCTTCCTCTAACGATTTAAATTCATTATATTTATGTTTATTTCATTTTATTTTTCCAATTTGTTTCCTTCTTTCAATTTGTCGATTTCTGACATTTTTTTTTATTTCTCTCACTTTTTCTTTGCGTAATTTGGCCTTTTTTCTAATCATTTTGATTTTCTTTGGAAACTTCACTTCATCTTTTCTGTCCTCGGTAAATAACTAACAATTTAAAAATGTTGTCGCAATTCACTTGATTTCTTTCTTTTTTTTTCATTTCTTTTCCTTCTTCCTCTTTCTTTCCTGAACTGTTTGTCTATGTTTCAATATTGACATACTCTCTCTTACACACGCGCGTGCGCACATAACCCCCCCCTCTCTCTCTCTCTCTCTCACCCTTTCTCTCTCTCGTTGATCTGTTTCTTCTTTTCCGTTTTTAAAATATTTTTCTCTTCTATTTCGAAAAAGTAAAATAATTCACTTCTGCCTAAACAAACTCTTTTTTATTTGAATTTTAAATATTTGTAAAATAAATTTCAGAAAGAAATATGAAAAATGTTTTTATTTATAATGAAAGAAGATTTATTTTTAAATTTATACAAATAAGAAAACATTAATTTAAACCCTATTGTTTTGTTATAAAAAAGAAAGACACGTTTTAAAGCATCTCAATAATAAATTTTGTAAGACTTGTTTAATTTTGTACAAAATGTTTTTATTAAAATGTCGGGAAAATATTTTTCTACGAAAAAAATCTTTATTTCATGGTTTTAGTAACGATACTTATTTTTGGTACATAATGTGCTCGACTGAGCTCCAATTTCTGGTCATACTTTGTAAGATATACACAAGACCTCGTCTTACTATCACCATCGAAAAGAACTCTTCTTTCTTAATCCGTGAACTGACCCTATCAAAGTATTTTGTTCATTTAACTGACAATCTATCGTCTCGTTAATCCTTATCCATAAGTGGTTTTATGCCTTGATATATGATGATAAATGAAGTTTATGCAATTATCTTTTTATGTTTTACAGCGCATGCGTGAAATGCGCAGACAATTTTCCACCTCACGCAGTCGGTTAATTTCATGTGTGCGTGTTTATTTTATTTTCTATATTTATTGATTAACTTGTCACTGCCAACCTACCTACGTTATACTACAAATAAATAATGAAAACCAGACGTTATCAACTGTTATCAACTGAGATTTAAAAAAAAACCGCTAGATTAGGGAAAAGAAATCTCTAAAACATCGCTAGATTTTTAACTTTGCCGTCTGAAATTTTCAAAAACCGCTAATCCGAACCAAAAATTAAAAAGGAGTTATAAATAAAAAGAACAAAACAGTCAAAATACTGTTAAAAACCCGCCGAATATATGTCAGCCTACGTCACGGTAACATATATTGAGCGAGTTTCTAACAGTATTTTGTCTGTTTTTTTATTTATAACTCATTTTCCCAAACTTACCGCCTCAAAGAGAGAGTCGGCTGCCATTTTAAATTTTCCAATACATCGGTAAACACTGTATGTTTTTCGAGCTGAATAAACATGTTACATTAAATAAAAACACAAAAAATTATCCAGTTAGGTAGAAAAGTAATTTATCTTGCTTTTGATAACATTTATTTGTTATATATTTTCCGAGATTATATGAACATTATCTTATGTTGATGATTAAACGTTCATACATGCAATGGAAATATTAGAATTTTACATGTAAAGATTACGTTAGAAATGTAACCGTAAAAATAAAAAAATGAGAAATACTTTTAGCAATTAAATTTTGTGTGTGTGTGTGTGTGTGTGTGTGTGTGTGTGTGTGTGTGTGTGTGTGTGTGTGTGTGTGTGTGTGTGTGAAAATATTAAATAAACAATGCTTAATTCAATGATAATATAGGTAGAAATTAATTTTTCCTCGAGTTATATCGACTTTGTTAATACGGATTTTAGAGGCATTTTACGTAATGTTCCTGTAAAAATTAAATAATGTTTTAATTGTTTTAATTGCTTTATTCTCATAAAAAAGCCCCCGGCCCCAATAAAATAATGCATTTTTTTTATTACTGAAAACCATAATTTTAGTAAAGGTATTTTATTGTTTAAAAAATAATACATTTCCACCAGGATTTAAATAAAAATAATGAATCCATTATATTCCTTGATCATTAATTGATAAGTACTGAAATTTTCATTAAAATTGGTTAATTTCCTGAATTTTGATGGATTTTTAAGTAAAGGGAGGGATCAAAATGTTTATACATTTTGAGCATTGGCATTAATTTTGCACGTATTAAACAGTGGTTATAATAAAAGTTAAATTGAAATATATTACAAATTAAACAATTGCCGTACTTAAATATTGAATATTGCTGAATAAATTCTCCGCAAATATCAGATTAATCAATATTTTCAAAAGAAATATTAAAAAAGAATCCGCAAAACGCAGAAACCAAATTTATACGTGAATTAATTGATAGATTTTAGAACCATTCTGAAAGGGGGGATTGGGGAGGAAAGCGGAAAATGAAAATAGAGTAAATAAGTGGGGAAAATAGCACAAGATTAAGAACCTATACAAAGGGAAAACATTAAGAAGATTTAAAATCATATTTAAAAGCACATGAAGACTCTTAGCTATCCGACTCCAAGAAATGAGATTTTGCTTTTTTACGCTATTATGTGTGAATATTCCGAAAAAATATTTCAGAATTTATTTAAATACAAAGGAACAAACGTACATGTATATTTTTTCTGTAGAAAACTATCTGTATGTGAAATATATATATATATATATATATATATATATATATATATATATATATATATATATATATATATACATACATATACATATATACTTACATATATATAGATATATACATATATACATACATATACATACATATATACATGCATATATATATACACATATATACATGATGATATGATGATTGCAACGTCTTTTCAGACGTGTGCCACTCCCTCAGACACTTACAGTCCATAGGCCCAAAAATTACTTTTATTTTTTTAGTCCTACCGGTGAATTCACACGCTCAAGCAGCCATGACACTGAAGACGGTCATTGAGATCAATTAATACATGCTTCCAGCATTTCAAGCTTCCACGCGTCACAACTTTTCCATCGCCACAGGACCATTTTATAGACAAATGCCTGAGGGAATATCTATACACAGATGATGTTACAGGGTCTTAGCTTTGTACGACAGCTAAGCCTCTCTCTCTCGGTTCAAAATGTTGAGATCCAGCAACAAGCAATAGCAAGATAGCCAGCAACAAGTTTAACTGCAGACCAGCTTAATGCGGGTACTGGTCTCCCGCTTTATGGTTTTTTAAATCAGAGATTTGCTTCTCCTAGAAAGGTTGCCTTCACCACGGCTTACGAGAGCCCTCTCCACCCCAACTCAGACATACATACACACAAATACATGCACAGTGCTAGTTGACCGTTGACCCGAAAAAGGGTTCACTCGCCCTTTGGAAGGTCTTGTTTTTAATCCTTCAGGGAGACTAGCCACTCTCCTCACCAAACAAGTCTGGTGGGAGAGCCAGTTTAGTCGTTGGTCAGTCGACCATGAGGCATACATACATACATACATATATATATATATATATATATATATATATATATATATATATATATATATACATATATATGTGTTTGTTTACAAACAAACGGACAGTATATATATATATATATATATATATATATATATATATATATATATATATATATATATATATATATTGCTTATTGCAATGCGTATAAAATGGAGTGTTTTAGGATTTTGCATCAGGCTGACTCTCAAAATCACTTGCGGATTTTGGAGTCAGTCTCTATTCTCCTACGCAGACTGTCTCTCTGTCGACAGAAGGAGTTTGTCAGATCATTAGACTTATTTGGGGATATATTTTAACTCTCCCCTTGCCCCACTTGTACATATATTTTATATTATTGTATTTTATTCGTATTTCCACCCATTCCCCCCTTTGCCTCGGAAAATTTACACGTATACCCCATAAGTCTGTTCTTGCGAGTTATTTTATTTATTTATTTTATGATCAACGATTAACTCCTGATGAGTCTGTTGATGAAAGGGGCCCCTCGGGTTTTGCCGACTATTTTGTTTAAAGCAATATATATGTGTTGTACTGTTAAACATTCATTTAAATATTTCCGGGATACAATTACAATTATAACCAAATTAAACAATTGAATGAACTTTCTCGTTTTAAGAGCAAAATGCGGTCTTTAATATTCTCTGCTTCATTTTTTCGTTCTTACCTTGAAGAAAATGTCGGTCCATTTTACATCAGTAAAATAATTATTTCTCCCAAGGTTACACCAAGTCTCAAGATTGAACGGGCGTTCATCAACGATGAAATAAATTACGCAGACAGTTTATCAATTTAAAATCTGTCTCACTTTTGCGAATAAAAAACTATTTGACCCTTTTTTATTTCTTTCGGTTTTCTAAGTATTTGGCAAACCAAGAGGCATTCTCTGGACAAAGAATTTCTAATAAATTAAATAAGCAACTTGACTTGCTTGTTTGATCTAGATTCGAGCGTGGTTCTGGTGCTGAAGACCAGAATATTTTTAATTACTCCAACCATGCTCTTTTAAAAGTCGAAACTGCAATGTTGTCTAAGGGGTTGAATTCATGTGTTCCCCCGACGTGTATTGATAAAGAAGAAACACTTGCAGCTTTTGAGGTTTTATTTTCTCAACTTAAGCACCACGATCCTCTTTCACCTGAACATGTAACGACTGTAAAAGCCAGTCTGAAAGATTTGGCTTTTCGTTACTCTAATTTAACTATTGATTCGAGTGACTTTTTAAAACAATCACATTTTTGAAATCCAATAAAGATATTTATATCTGCAAACCGGATAATGGTGCTGCCATTGTTATCCTGAATCGTGCGGATGATGTCCAGAAAATGTTGATCATTTTAAACAATCCTGATAAATTCAGTCGTATTGGTCCTGTTGAAACCTGCGATGATAATTATAAAAATGAAGTCAAGATCCAGAAGCGCCTTTTATATTTCTATAAGAAAGGTTACTTTACTAAAGAGATATATGATAAAATAAGGCCTTCTGGTTCGCTGAGACCTAGACTCTACGGTCTTCCTAAAACACATAAGGAAGGTATCCCGCTTAGACCTATCTTGTCTATGACGGGGTCTGCCCAACACTCTCTAGGCCAATGACTATTGACAATTATAGAACCGGTCCAGGCTCTATACATTAAAAATTGCATTCCTAACTCGTTTAGATTTGTTGAACATTTACGTGAGCTGCAACCTGGTGTTGAAAATAACTGTATGTATTCATTCCACGTGTCTAGTTTATTTACAAATGTCCCATTACATGAAACTATAAATATTTGTGCCGACTCTCTTTACAATAGTAATTTAACCCCTCCCCTTTCCCCAGGGACATATTTGTTGAACTCATGTTGATCTGTACTAAAGCAGTAGAATTTAGCTTCGACAACGTTATGTACAGTCAGATCGACGGGGTTCAGATGGGAAGTCCCCTTGGTCTTACACTAGCTGGCATTTTTGTGGGATTTTACGAGTCGGCATTGTTTAATGATGTATCGACGCCATCAATATATTTCAGATACATCGGCGACACCTTCGCAGCCTTTGCCTCTGAAAATGAGACTAAAAAATTTTTCAACAAACTCAATTCTCTTCATACAACGCTATTATTTACTATGGAGAACGAGAATGATGGTTGCCATCCTTTCTTGGACGCTTTAGTTGAACATAATAAGAGTTCTTTTCTTACTACAGTCTATCGTAAGCCGACATTTGCCGGCCTATATATGAACTGGCGTTCATTTGTGCTTACTTCCAGAAAAATTGGACTTATTCAGACGTTAGTGTATAGAGCCCTTAGAATTTGTTCTTCTGGTAAATTGGAAAGTGAATTGAAGACCGTCAAAGATATTTTAATTCAAAACCGTTATCCAGAGAATTTAATTGATTATATTATTAAAAATAAAGTTAAAAAATATAATTCTCCTGCGTTCATTGGTCCCTCCAGGTGTCCTGTTTATTTAAAGGTCCCTTGGTTGGGGAGACCGGTCAGTGTTTGGGTAGACGAATTAAATCTGTTTCAA
>NC_136507.1:5070691-5075691 GCF_053919585.1 Euprymna scolopes | reverse complement strand
TCATAGTAATCTGTTTTCATCGTTTTGCATATGAATTATAAAATATCTGATATTTCCCCCAAACCACTGAATTTGATGGAAAGGAGACTAAAACTGGCTGTTATAATTTCAAATGATTTGAAATAACAGCAAAAGGAGACTTTTAAATATTTCTCATATGTTACATTCCCCTCTTTTGTTTTCATATGCACAGTAAATTTTACAGTGTATATGGGTTATTTGATACTGGAGATATTCATTATCGTACCCTATTTCCAAAAGAGGGGAGATATAATATATAAGAAATATTTGGAATCAAGTTTTCTCTTGCTGTTATTTCTGATCATTTGAAACCACAGCAACAAGTATTTCCTCCATCAAGGCTAGCGTTGGGTATATATATATATATATATATATATATATATATATATATATATATATATATATATATATATATATATATAAGTGAAAGTGTCTGTGTATCTGTGTACATTTCTCTACGCAATAAATCTGTCAATTTTTAGTCTACAGACTCGAAATTTGAGATACTGGTTACTGAGATTTGAGAAAATCGATGTGATCGGTTTTTGGCCAGAAATTTGGCGATTAAGGGGTCAAAGTTCAACGATTTGGCCTTTGAGAATTCTACTAAACTCCTCCGACAATTTTGGGTCTACGCACTTGAAATTTTAGATATATGTTCTTGGACATGGATCTAACTTAATAACTTGATTGGAGCCCAAAACAATAAATTTTAAGGGGTCATAATAGGGGTCAAATTTTTAAAAAAGTTAACCTCTGCGGTCTCTTCCAAATTACTCAGACAATTTCTGGTCTAAATATTTGAAATTCTACATAAAGAGTATTCAGAGATAGGGCAAGCTTTTTCATCAGTTTGGGTCGAAAATTTTTAGTTACCAATATATAAATGTATGTATGTATGTCTGTTTGCATGTCTGCCTTAAACTTTTAATAGAGGTGACGGATTTTACCAAGATCAGTATCGTTTTAAAGTTCGACCTTCATACGACAAATATCGAAAAATTGGCTAAAAACATTAATATCTTCCCCTTCAACTAGGCACTTTTCTACAGGGGGGAGGTCACTTTTTTCGGCGATATTTTTTAAAGTTATCCTCTCCTTTAGATTTGTCTAGCCTTAATTTTAAAAAATGTCGCTTCCGGTTTGGCGGTGGTCGTAACAGCATAAACGTTAGGTTTTACCTTGTTCTTTTCCTCCTTTGCGGTACGGGTTCGAGCTTGCCTTCCTTCTACCACTTTTTTTTTTTTTTTGCTCAACATACACATCCAAACACTCGGGCAACGCCGGGTGCCATGCTAGTATATATATAAAAGTGAACGTGTCTGTGTGTGTTTGTCTGTGTCTCTGCGTACATTTTCCTTCACAATAACTGTCAATTTTCAGTCTACAGACTCGAAATTTGATATACAGAGTACTGAGATTTAGGAAAATTTAGCTATTGGGTTTTCGGTCAGAAATTTGGCTGTTAAGGGGTTAAAATTCAACGATTTGACCCTTGAGAACTCTACCAAACTCCTTCGACAATTTTGGGTCTAAACACAGGAAATTTCAGTTATAGGTTCGTTGGACATGGATCTAACTTAAGAACTCGATTTGAACACAAAATAATGAATGTTAAGGGGTCATAATAGGGGTCAAAGATTTACCTTTTTTTTTCTTTTGTTCAGCATGCACTCCCAAACACCCGGGCAATGCCGGCCTGAAATGCTAGTATATATATATATATATATATATATATATATATATATATATATATATATATATATAAATATATATATATATATATATATATATAAATATATATATATATAAATATATATATATAAATATATATATATATATATATATATATATATATATATATATATATATATAAATATATATATATATATATATAAATATATATATATATATATATATATAAATATATATATATATATAAATATATATATATAAATATATATATATATATATATATAAATATATATATATATATAAATATATATATAAATATATATATAAATATATATATATATAAATATATATATATATAAATATATAAATATATATATATATAAATATATATATATATATAAATATATATATATATAAATATATATATATATAAATATATATATATATAAATATATATATATATAAATATATATATATATAAATATATATATATATAAATATATATATATATAAATATATATATATATAAATATATATATATATATATATATATTTATATATATATAAATATATATATATATATATAACTCGTTATAAATTGTTGAATACAGGTTCTATGATGATTTGCATGAAAGTAAAGTCAGGTGTTTTCGTACATTTGTGTTCGATAATTTTGATTTTCTATAACTACTAGCATTTCAGCCCGGCGTTGCCCGGGTGTTTGGAGCTGTATGTTGAGAAAAAAAGCTGTCATTTTTTTAAACTTTGACCCCTATTATGACCTATTAACATTTATTGTTTTAGGCGCAACTCAAGTGATTAGGTTAGATCCATATCCAAGGAACCTATATGTAAAATTTCAAATGTTTAAACCTAAAATTAGCGAAGGAGTTTGGTAGTGTTCTCAAAGGTCAAATCGTTTAACTTTGACCCCTTAACAGCCAAATTTCTGGCCGAAAACGGATTACAAAGATTTTCCCAAATCTCAGTACCCTGTATATCAAATTTCGAGTATGTAGACTTAAAAGTGACAGAGTTATTGCGGAGGGAAATGTACACAGACACACAGATACACAAACACTTTCACTTTTATAGATAGATAGATAGAAAAACAAAAATATATACGTATAGATGAATATATATGGAAACAATTTTATGTTTACTGCACACTTTTACGCAAATATTATGCAAGTATAAATCATGTAGAATATCTGCATAAATATAATTACACGTAAGAGTTAACTAAAGATGATCATTCCATAAGAAAACCGAAAAAACTAATGGGGAATTAATTAAAATTAATGTTTAAAAGAATATGCAAATTAGCTAGATCTTTTGCTAGTGAATGCAATTCTACGACCCATATATAAGAACATTGTATTTTCTTCTTAAATAAATAGAAAAGAGGGTTTTTAATATGAATATCAATACACACAAAAGAGAAACAAATATATAGGAGTATATATATATATATATATATATATATATATATATATATATATATATATTATGGGTACATAAGTTTATAACACTTTTGAATAACACTGACTGTAGTGCCATAATTTATTGCTGAAGGTTTAATTTTTTTTTTTTTTTTTTTCTATAGTTTAAATATAAACCATTAAAAGGAAACTTTCGAAAAGAAGACCAAAATACACTTCTGAAGTATATTTCTCATAAGCGTAAATTAGATAAAAGTGATAAATAAGGGTAGGGTCAGAAAAATAACCCTATCGAGACGTCTTTCAGCTAACCCTTTTCAAGATTAACGTTGGCGACGGAGGAGAAATCATTGGTGAACATTCATTACAGTGCCAAATTTGCACTGGCGGATACACGGATGAAACTTTCTCGGTTTAATATAGAGCGCGCTCGAGAATTCACTGAAAAATTCTCGAGGCTATATCCATTAATTTGTGCCAACCATCTCTGTGTAAGCAAAGAGAGTATACCCGTAATTTAGAACTGATGGGTATTCGTGGAGATTGTTTTGCTTTTTTTCCCCCCTATACAATCGCTTTTTACTCTCGCTATTAATTTATGGTTTTGACCACGTTTTGTTTTTATACTTTAGAAGTGTATTTTGGTCTTCTTTTCGAAAGTTTCTTTTTAATGGTTTATGTTTAAATTATAGGAAAAAAAAAGGAAAAAAAAAAGCCTAAACCCTCAGCAATTAATTATGGCACTACGTTTGGTGTTATTCAAAAGTGGTATATATATATATATATATATATATATATATATATATATATATATATATATATATATATATATATATATATGTATATATATATATATATATATGTATATATATATATATATGTATATATATATGTATATATATATATATATGTATATATATATATATGTATATATATATATATATATATATGTATATATATATATATATGTATATATATATATATGTATATATATATATATGTATATATATATATATATGTATATATATATATGTATATATATATATATATATATATATATATATATATATATATTATAATAATAATGATTTTGCAAAACATTCAAGTTAAACTTTGTAATGCTTGGTCGAAAAAATGTTGCATTTTCGTTTAATTTAAGGATTTTCTGTTCATGTGTAACAAAGCCGCTGACGCGTATTTAGCAACAGCAGCAGCCGCATGACACATATGCAAATGACCTTGTCGGTTCGCGAACACACATCACAACGGAGGAAAAGAATAATAAAAAAAAAAGAGGGGATTCAACACAGCTTTTTTCTAGTCGAAATCACAGACATTTGTTCATGGTGCTTTCCAAAACAATGCATTCGATCTTGTTTTAAAAGTTTTTAGTTACTTTGTCGTGTCGAACACGTGCTTTACTAAAAACCCTCTCGCTGCCCACATGGCCATACGTTCATCTCACGCCGGCACGCTTTGTCGGTCTTCGGTCTGTCGGTTTTTCTCTCCACTGTGAGATAATTTGCAAACGTGTCATACGACTGTTGCTGATAAATAAGCATCAGCGGTTCTGTAACACATGGTTTGGTGTGATTAGTCTGTTTTTACATATTTTGTATATTTACTGTTTTTATTACGTTGGTGCAAAAACAATATCATTTTCTAACGTTTGTTACTTTTATATATGATTTCTGAATAATTCCATTAATATATATATACAATTAGCAATGTTATATATCATTTTGGTGCGCGTTTTTCGCTCTATCAAATTCGTTATCGTTCATTCATCTTTTGCAGGCTTTTTGACAGCATGGACAAAATTCAAATCCATACAATTTTATT
>NC_136507.1:5055691-5065691 GCF_053919585.1 Euprymna scolopes | reverse complement strand
AAAGGACACCCTAAGTTGAAATAATAAGTATAACACACACACACACACACACACACACACACACACACATATATATATATATATATATATATATATATATATATATATATATATATATATGTAATGCCCCTGACCCACTTCCAGTTGTCTGATCTAGCTGAAATTTTGCATTTGCAATGATTTATATCTTTACGGATTATGTGGCAAATTACAGCTCTGAACTAATTGTGGTTTCTGTTTTACAGGTGTTTGAACTGAGTCAGGTGTGAAATGGAGCCTGTTGAATGTCGAGCAGTGATCCGGTTTTTGTATTTTAAAGGACGTACACCACAGGAGACTTTTGATGAAATGAAAGAAACTTATGGTGATAATGCCCCATCATATGACCTTGTAAAATGCTGGCATTGTGAATTCAAACATAGCTGGAAGTCTGTGGAAACAGCTTCCAGACCTGCCATTGATGAGGCATCTGTCCGTCAAGTTGAGGCTTCCATTTTGGAAGATCGGCGCATTACTATTCGCCAAATATCCCAAGATGTAAAGATTAGTACAGGGTCTGTGGAAACTATCATTGATGACCATTTGCATATACATAAGGTGTCTGCCAGATGGATTCCCAGGTTGCTCACACCATTCCAGAAGCGAGAACGCGTCGAGTGCTCGAGGATGAATTTGGAGATGTGCCAAGAAGATGAGTCTAAGTTTTTCAAAAGACTGATTACACAGGATGAAACCTGGGTCCATCACTATGATCCAGAGACCAAAGCCCAGTCAATGCAGTGGAAGCACTTGGACTCACCACCTCCAAAGAAGGCAAGGGTGCAGCCCTCCGCTGGCAAGGCCATGCTCACAGTCTTCTGGGACCAGGACGGAGTAGTGATGACAGATTATGCTTCACTTTTGAGGAAATTAAGGGAAGCTATTAAAATCAAGAGGCGGACAAGATCAGCAAAGGTACCCTCCTCCTGCAGGACAACGCTCCGGTCCACAACTCGTATGTCGCCAGATAAGAAGCACGGGCCTGTGGTTATGAAATCCTCTCTCATCCTTTCTATTCTCCTAACCGTACACCCTTTGACTTTTACCTCTTCCCAACCATGAAGTTGTTTGAAAGGAAAGCGTTTCCCAGATAATGCAGCCTTGATTTCTGAAGTCACGTCGTGTTTGGAGGACCAACCTGGGGTGTTCTACAAAAATAGTCTCCAGAGCTGCATCAAACGATGGGAGAAATGCATAACTCTGGGTGGTTCCTATGTAGAGAAAGACTAATAACTGTGACAAGTTTCGTTGCTCTACTGCTATGGAAAGTGGGTCAGGGGCATTACTTATTGCACGCCCCTCGTATATATATATCTTTCCAGATTTACAGCAAACAACATCGCACCTGATCCATCAATATTTCATTCTGCTTAAAAATTGTCTTTTTTCGTTTTAATGAGCGTTTGAAATGCAGTGATTTCGAAGGCTAGATAACTGTAAAGGCAGCCTATCTGATCTTATGGCTCTTAATTGGAAGAAAATAAATAATCTTTATAATAATCAAATTAAATATCGAATAAGTAATCTTATATTGAATACGTTTTTTGAATTAAAATATGAAAATACTTTATAATGCGTATATGTGAATGAAAGACTCAGTCATATTTACGTTGAAATTTCTCTGAATAAATAAATACTGAGTCGTCGTTATTATAATTGATGAAATTGATTGAATTTCTTTTTTAGGTAATGGACACAGGTTGAAAATTTAATTTACAATATCATTGGTTATTTTTACTGTGCTATTTTAAAAAATATAATTGTATTGTAGCTTTAACTTTTTTTTATGTTTTTGCCAAAAATTCCTCGGTGCGCGAAAAGAGACAGTTGTTATAATAAACCTAACAAACGTACTAAACAAATATATCATCAACAACCTTTACCTGGACACGTGCTTCCGATAAATCTGTCTTAAGGGCGAGTTCTTCTCGTGTTGTGACGCTTGGATAATGGGTTTTCTGAAATTCCTTTTCAAGAACCTCCAGTTGTTCAGCAGTAAATGTCGTCCTGTTACGACGAAGACGGGACATGGCGTCATCCGATGACGAAGATGGTGATATGTCGTCACATTCTATGTAAAAAGGAAGCCAGAAAAAACAGAAATTAATTTGCCTTAATAAATATATATTATTAACTTATTTGAAAAAAAAAACAACAAAAAAAACACTGCTTCGTGTTATCGTATTTCTTAACAGATTTGCAAATTTCTTATTGAAATTACAAGTTGATTATGAAATTGTTTTGTAGATTTAAATCTGGAAGAAAAGTTACATGAAAGAAAATAACAAATGCTTTACATCGAGATGCGATCCGGACGAATGCTAAAAGGCAAATGGTTTTAATTGCTACCATTTTTCTTTCTTCACTTTAGTTGAGATTCACTCTCTATATCACCTCAAAAGCAAGCTGGTTTTCATTGGAATGTGTGAACTGAAACTATTTTCCAACTGAGAAAAATCATTTCAAACTTCACAACTAATAACCCTGTGTGAAATTCAATAAGCCCATAAAACAGTGGATTCGTGAATAGAAATTCAAAGTTCTTCCTGACACATGCAACGCGACCCGCCTGACCCGATTAGCGATATCGTAGAAGATATGTGCCACGCTGAAATTCCTTTAAGTCTGCTACTCTATTCTAGTGAATTACAAACACTTAAAAGGTAGACTCTCTCTCTCTCACACACACACACACACACACACACACACACACACAATAGAAATTTGGAGCGAACTTTCAGACGATTTTTTCCACTACTTATTCAAGACCTTTAAAACTTCTCAACAAACTTTGGTCGTTCAAAATATACTTTATATTTCTGTAAAATTGTTGATGTAAATATATTTTATTCTTTAATTCCTGTTTTCTCGCTTTCATTCCCAAATTCCCGTTGTTGAGTTAGCTTTTACTAACTGGTGATCCATTCATAATAAATAATACTTATACCAAAAGAAATCCAAATCTATATTTTTATAAAGTAATAGGGTTCGTGTGTTTCTGTCTGTGTGTACAGCTCTCCATCATCAACGAAATATAAAGGAGGTTAGAGGGTAGATCTCTCCTGGTAGAGAAACATTAGAACCCATTTTAGGATGTTTCTGTTATAGGAGACATAAGAATCAATGCCTAATTTCTTTATATACTAGTCTACAAACCACCCCCATATCGAATGACTTATGCTCATTTGCATATCACATTATATTAAATCTCTTTAACTAATTACCTCGACCTTATTACATATTGGAAATATTCTAATCATTTCAACTGTACTATTTACAAAATCTATTTAACATTTAATTATTTAATATATTTTCATTTAATTTTATATTCGATTTATTTCACTTTACGTATATTATCAAAACAATTCATTGGCGAGGAAAGCTTTATGTTTTGGGATTGTATTGAAAATGTAATGGAAATTTCAATTTCGTTCCGTTTTAATCTTTTATATTTTACTTGCCAATATAATTGAAAGAATACAATTCAACTATCGTAATTTTATATAAATAAACAAAAACAAATATTTTAAAATAAAACTTTATTAAAAAAGAAATAATTTTATTTTTAAATGAAAAAAATCAATTTAGTAAAATAATTGTATTAAACACCCCCAGCCTTGTCAGCAAAAACCTATAAAAGTTAACATTTCGAATGTAAACAGTGATTTTTCGATTTTGTTAGCGCTTGCCGCAATTAAAGACAATTTAAACGGAACTAACTTTATTTCCATTCTATTTTTTAAACAACCCCCAAAACATAACGCTCTCTTCCAGTTATAGCCAATTTTTTTTTAATTAAATAAAACAGATCAAAATAAACAGATAAGCGCATTTTCTTTTACATTTTTCTTACAACCAACGTTGTCATTTAACCAACTGCAGGATACCGTTACTTTTGTGGGGTTGTTTTGAAAATGGCACGGAGATTATAATTTCGTTCCAATTTAATCTTTCTGGTCGAGCCTATTTCGAAAGCCTGTGTTATCATAGATTTGAACTACAAATAATTTATTACATTTTGATTATTACTATCTTAAGACTTAAAGCTTATATTTATTTCATTTTTCTATTTATATATTGAATTAGTTATTTCCAGTCTTATTTAAACTTAGCGCTTTCTTTAAACCGGATGAACCTTTTATAAAAATATGAGTTTAACGTAAAGAACACGAACAAGGTTTTATTCAACTGAATTTCTTCCAGTTTACTAACAAAATATATAAATTTAAAAGAGATATAATTAATAAAATAAAAAGGTTATGTAATTTAAAAGAAATACACGTACTCACAAAAGCAGAACTTTTTTTACACATTTTTTTCTTTAAAAACAATGAGACTA
The DNA here is from genome assembly GCF_053919585.1 of Euprymna scolopes. Taxonomy (NCBI): domain Eukaryota; kingdom Metazoa; phylum Mollusca; class Cephalopoda; order Sepiida; family Sepiolidae; genus Euprymna; species Euprymna scolopes. Next base: position 5,061,313 of record NC_136507.1, on the reverse strand, counting down.
ACAATTACCTAGATCTTAGTAATTATTTGTTTTAATAGAACTGTTTTAATTGTACTGTTTACTTAGTTAACCTAAGTTGGTATTACATTTATTTTACATTTACTTCTTTTTTTTAATTATTACTTTTAGACTGTGACGTTTACACCCGGAAGTAATGAGTCACACGTAGGTCGCTTTTATTCATTCCTTTTGGTCAAGATCAAAGTGTAGTATCTGTTCTTCAGATGCTGCACTTCATTTTCTTGTTCTCTTTCGGTGGAGGAGAAATCCTTCACGACTGAGACAATTTTTATTTTTGTACCTTTTCTCCACGTTAAAAAACGACCCTGGTGTCTAACTCTGTCCCGTGGGGAGGCATAGTAAATAGGTACAATATAATTGTTTATAATTGTACTATTCAGAAATATTATTTATAGTTCGTCCATTTCAGTTAGTATACATTTCCTTTACGCTTAATTAATTTACAATCATTAATATCGTTAAACAATTCCGTTTAAAACCGAAATTATGCCACCCAAACGAAGTAGAAACGAAAGTGAGGAAGAAAGAATGGAAAGATTGGAAGCTAATAGACTAAGAGTTGCTGCAATTCGCTCCAATGAAAACAATTCAGATAGAGAAAGACGTCTAGAACTTAACAGGATACGTCAAAGAGAAAGGAGAGCAAGACTGTCAGATTTGGAAAGAGAAACCCAACGTGAAGCTGACAGAACTAGACATGTTGTAAGGCGGTTAAATTCATCACAAGATGAAATTCAAGAAAGGCAAAGATATGCAATGGAAAGAGAAGCAATATTACGATCGAATGAATTATATGAGGTAAGTAGACGTACACAAGGTCAGTTGAGAGTGGCTCAACGACATCAGAATTAATCGGAAACCCAACGAAGCTTTCGCCTATACCAAGGGCAACAACGAGAGGCTGCATGGAGAGAGAGTATGACTTTGCCCCAGCAATTGACAGAAAACGAGGCAGCTAGACAACGAATGACTGCTTTGAGACACCATGAAATAGAACACTGCAATAGAAAAGGATTGCTCTACAACAAAAATGACTCTCTCACTACAGCTGATATAGGAAAAATGGACAAAGTATGTCAACATTGCTCAGCTGTAAAATTTAAAGGAGAAACCCCTGGTTGTTGTTGTTCTTCTGGCAAAGTTGTGCTTGATAGCTTTCCACCACTGCCTCAGTTGCTTCAAGATTTGCTCTCCGGTAATGGTCCCATCTCTAAAGATTTTCTGCAAAATCTACGCTGTTATAACAATTGTTTTGCAATGACATCATTTGGTCACAAAATTGCGGCAGTACATGGGTGGAATCCTTCTTTTAGAATTCGAGGCCAGGTTTGCCACCAGATTGGGAGTCTTTTACCACCTGAAGATGAAACAGCAAAGTTTATTCAAGTCTACTTCTTGGATAGTCTGGAAGAGGAACTACATAATCGGGGACGTGACAGTAGACTCAATAGAGACATTCTCCAAAGTCTGACTGAATTTTTACATGAGAACAACAGCTTTATTTGTCAGCTGAAAACAACAAAGGAGAGGATTGAAGAAGAACACTTGGTAGAACATAAAGTTGTCATAAGGGAAGACCGAAGGCCGCAAGAAGAGCATCCACGGCGATTCAATGCTCCAACAACAACGTATGAGATTGGAATATTAATGGAGAATGAACCAACAGCTAACCGGGATATTGTCTTGCGTTTTAGAAATGATACATTAAAATGGATCTCCGAACTACATCCCCTCTACGATACTTTAATGTACCCGTTAATGTACCCCTATGGTTCTCCATCTTACAACATCTACATGAAGGCATCCAATGGGCGAAAAGTTACCCAACAGCAATTTTATTCGTACCATTTAATGACTCGGCCTGGAAACTATTTTCTCTGGTACCGAAGGCTATTTCAACAATGGCTGGTGGATGTGTACTGCAAGATTGAAACAGAACGTTTACAGTTCCTGAGGCGTGAGCAACAGACCCTGAGAGCTGACAATTATAGCAACTTGAGAGATTCAATTCTTAGGGAGGATGAGAATCCAGAACAGTTTGGTCAACGAGTTGTACTTCCGGCAACTTATACAGGAGGCCCTCAATACATGTTTGAGCGTCAAAGTGATGCCATGGCATATGTTCGGCGAATGGGCCGAGCCGACCTCTTCATCACGTTCACAACAAATCCAAAGTGGACAGAAATTACAGAAAATTGTCTTCAAGGGCAAGACCCTCAGGATCGTCCAGATATTGTTGCCAGGGGTTTCAGGCAGAAGCTAAAAAAGTTACTTGAATTTATTAAAAAGGGAGGATTTGGCAGGCTGAGGGCTTTCCTGTACAGTATTGAATATCAAAAAAGAGGACTGCCGCATGCACACATCCTCACCTGGCAGGCCCCAGAGGACAAACTTCTACCAGAAAAAATGGATCTCTGCAGATATGCAGAGATCCCTGACAAAGAGGAAGATCCTGATCTTCATGCTAAAGTGATGGCACATATGGTGCATGGACCTTGTGGACCATTTAATCCAAATTGTCCATGTATGATTGACAACAAATGTTCCAAAAAATACCCAAAAGAATTTCTTCAGTGTACCGAGCAAAGCCAAGACTCTTACCCCAAGTACAGGCGAAGAAAACCAGAAGATGGAGGCCAGACTGGTACAATAAGGATGAAGAGAAATGGTCGGTATGTTAATCAAGAAATAACAAACCAGTGGATTGTTCCGTACAACAAGGTCCTCCTTCAGCAGTTCAACGCTCACATTAACGTAGAAATTTGCAGCTCGATCCAAAGCATCAAATATGTCCTCAAATACGTGAATAAAGGATGTGATCAAGCAGTGTCTGAACTACAAAGAACTGATGGAGCAGCTAACCAACAAGGCCAAGTACAAAGTCACATTGTGGATGAGATCCAGCAGTTCCAGAATGCAAGGTATGTCGGCAGTTCAGAGGCGGCCTGGAGGATATTGGAACATCCCATCCATGAACATTTCCCCCCAATTGTACAACTTTCTGTTCATCTTGAAAATGGGCAGCGTGTCATGTTCTCAGCTGATACTGCTCTGGAACGAGCCCAAGGTCCACCGCCTGCCACAACTTTGACAGCATTTTTTCAACTCTGCCATGAGGATGACTTTGCAAGGGGTCTCAAATACGTAGAAGTCCCTGAGTTTTACACTTGGAACAAATCGACAAAGAAATGGATGAGAAGAATGTGTGGGGTACAAGTTGAAGGTACTGAAAATGATGATGTATGGAAGGCACCATGCATTGGGAGAATCTACACGATTAGTCCAAAAGCAGGGGAGTGTTATTTCTTAGCCTGTTGCTCAATGAGGTTGCTGGTCCAACTTCATTTCAAAATTTGCGAGCATACAATGGTCAGGTGTTTGAAACATACAGAGCAGCGTGCCTTGCTCGAGGCCTTCTAGAAAATGACCATCACTTGCATCAAGCAGTAGGAGAGGCAAGTGCCACTCAATCACCTTCAAATTTGCGAAGCCTATTTGTGATAATTTTAACAGCCTGTGAGCCAAGAAATCCTCTTGAGATCTGGATTGCTTTTCGTGATGTAATATCTGAAGACATTCTTCACAGATACAGGCAAGAAGTTAACAATCCAGAAGCAGATTTTAATGAGGACATCTACAATAAAACTCTTTGTCTAATTGAAGAAAAAGTTCTCCTTGTGTGCGGTCAACCATTGGCAAGCTATGGATTACCTGCACCAACGCAAGGGAGAGATGAAAGACTCGCGAGAGAGTATCAACGTGAAGTTACTTATAATCTTGAAGAACTTTCCCTACAAGCAGAAAATATGCAAGAAAAACTGACCGATTCTCAAAGAGAAGTTTACAATTCATTCATGGCAATGTTGGAAGCACAAGGTGAAATGAACAAAAACATGATGTTTCTTGATGCTCCAGGTGGTACGGGCAAAACTTTTGTAATCAATTTGATCCTTGCAAAGATTAGATCCATGAGAAAGATTGTGCTTGCAACAGCATTCAGTGGCATTGCTGCTACTCTACTACAAGGTGGCCGCACTCTTCACAGCACTTTTAAAGTACCCTTGGATACTCATCGAATGGATCAGCCAGTTTGCAAAATTACTGGTAACTCAGCCTTGGCAAATGTAATTAGAGACACCTCTGCAATCATTGTAGACGAAGCCCCAATGACGCACAAGAGTGCTTATGAAGCAATTGACCGAACACTGCAAGACATCACAGGAAACAAGAATCCCATGGGTGGCATTCCAACCTTATTTTGCGGTGATTTCCGTCAAATCCTCCCAGTGGTTAAAAATGGCAAAAGGGCTAACATTGTCAATGCAAGTTTGAAACAATCCTATCTCTGGAGGCACGTTATAGTGAAGAGACTGACTACTAATATGAGAGCCTATATCTCTGATAACACAGCTGCAGCAGACTTCTCAAAATTGCTTCTCCAAATCGGTAATGGTCAGTTTCCTATCACTTCTTCACCTGACACAATTAAGATTCCAACTGCGCTTGGTAAATGTGTCGGTAATCAGAAGCAACTGAAAGACAAAGTGTACCCAGACCTGCAAAACAATGGAAAATCACCGGATTGGCTTGCTGAGAGGGCTATTATTTCGCCATTAAACAGCAATGTGAATCATTTGAACAATTCAATAATGGATGAATTTCCAGGAGACACAAAGCAATACAAGTCAGTTGATTCGGCTACTAATGAATATGAAGCTGTTCACTACCCTGTGGAGTTTTTAAACTCTTTGGAGATATCTGGAATGCCTCCACACATTTTAAATCTCAAAATTGGATCGCCAATCATGATTCTTCGATCCTTGGAACCGCCAAAAACAACAAACGGAACCAGATGTGTTATCACCAGATTGCACACCAATGTACTTTAGGCCACCATTTCCTGTGGTCCCTACAAAGGCGAAACCGTTCTACTGCCAAGGATCCCCTTAGTTCCATCGGACTCAGAACTTCCATTTAAATTCCGGAGACTCCAATTTCCTGTGAAGGTGTGTTTTGCAATGAGCATAAACAAAAGTCAAGGTCAGACATTTAACACCATTGGCGTAGACTTGACATCAGACTGCTTCAGTCACGGTATGTTCTACGTCTCCATCAGCCGGACAGGAAGTTCAGAAAAACTCTACATTCTGGCTCCAAATCAAAGCAGCAGAAATGTAGTTTACCCTGAGGCTCTTCAGTGAAAAGTTCGAGAAATGGATATGAGGAAAAACTGACATGATCTGATTGTGGTAAGTTTTTAGTATTGAATGTGCAAGATAAAATTTAAGCAAGAGTTGAAAATTACTTCAATGAAAAATTTACTATGTAACATCAAGTAACCTTCCTTTTTGATGAAAATGTTTTGTGAAGTTCCTGATTGAATTTCAGTCACTACAAGAGGTAGTTAAAATGTTAATCACCTTATGCAATCGTTGCTCTTACAACATCAACTTACTGGAAAGGTGCCCACAGATTTTGGTACCCGAGTGCGCAACAAAGCTCCGTGCGAAGCACGGGTATCTTTGCTAGTATAACAATAGAAGCTTATTAATATTGAACTAAATAAACAGTATATTTACTAGAGAGCAAATTCCAACGGTC
>NC_136507.1:4828191-5048191 GCF_053919585.1 Euprymna scolopes | reverse complement strand
TGTGTATATATATATAGTTGTGTGTATATATATATATATAGTTGTGTGTATATATATATATAGTTATGTGTGTATATATATAGTTGTGTGTATATATATAGTTGTGTGTGTATATACATATATAGTTGTGTGTGTATATATAGTTGTGTGTATATATATATAGTTGTGTGTGTATATATATATATAGTTGTGTATATATATAGTTGTGTATGTATATATATATATATATAGTTGTGTGTATATATATATATAGTTGTGTGTATATATATATATATAGTTGTGTGTGTATATATATGTATATATATATATATATATATATATATATATATATATATATATATATATATATATATATATATATATATATATATATATATATTCTACTTAAATACTGATCCCATGGGAAAAATCAATTCTCTGAACAGAAAAGATTTCACCACTTATATCCCCTTACGATATTTTCGAAAGTTATCCTCTCTTTTTGATTTACAAGCCTTAATTTAAACCCTCCCCATATCCGGTTTGGCGATGGATGCAACCGCAGAGACTTCACGCTTTTTTTTTTTTTCACGTTCTTTTCCTCCTTCGCGATACGGGTTCAAGCCTGCCTGCCTGCCTTCTAACTACCAGGTTTTTTTTGTTGTTGTTATTGTTTTGTTTTTTGTTTTTTTTGCTCAATACACACCTCCAAACAACTGGGCATTGCCGGGAACCCATGCTAGTCCCAGGAGAAAACTGCAAAAACTAATAGGAAATTTATTAAAATGAATGTTTAAAAGAATATGCAAATATAGCTAGATCTTTTGCAGATTAATGCTATTCCACGACCTATTTATAACAAAGTTGTTGGTTTTTTTCTTCTTTTTAAATAAATAGAAAAAGTTTTTTTTTTATATATGAATATCAAGTTAATCGTATTATCATTTAAAAATTAGCAAAAAATCTACGTTTAAATATTTATACTAGCAGGGAGACCCGACGTTGCTGGGATTGAATGATGATCAACAAATATTTCACACGCCTATATTTTTATTGATATCGAATCCGCGAAATCGCCCGGGAGGAATCTTCACATGCTTCCATGCAGTAACTTAGTCCAAAATACATGTTATTCTACATTGCACTATAGAAAACCTACTGTTTTTTTATATAAAATTATTTTATATGAACTTCTTTCCAGTTAACGAAAAAAAAAAAACATTGAGAAATTTACCTAAAGACCACGTCATACAAAAAAAAAAAAAAAAAAAAAAAAAAAAACACTTAAATTTTCAGGTCTTATAAAATTCTTTGCAGTTAATGAAAAGAAATTAAGAAATTTATGTTCGGAGTTTAAACCTACGAACCATGTCATGCAAAAAAAAAAAAAAAAAAAAAAAAAACATGCTATCAACTTATCCACAGTAGAATTGTCACGGCCTGTTGTTCTATCATTGTTGATAAGCGACAACATGGAAAAAATGGCTTTACCGATGATAGATAAATTAAAATAACGGTTTCGATATCGATTATCGGTAATTATCTGGTGTATTCTGAGACAAAAGTTTACTAAGATCACTCCCAGACTTATACACTAAAGTTCTGTAAAGAAAATCTGTTCAGCCGTTTCGAAGTCTATAAGAAGCGAACTCACACACAGGGACAAAGCTGCATTTATATATACTAGCAAGTGTTTGAATCTGAAGAAAAAATGAAAAACAAAAAAGAAAACATTTGCGACTAAATTTTGATAAACTGCTGCATCTGATGGAAATGTATTCATCTAGTCGTATTGGGCAAATTTTTTATAATCAACTTAATTTGTGCAACTTGTCTACTTTTTTATTATACCCCATTAAAACAGATTCACATTTTGAATTATGAAGAAATGATGGTGAAGTTTCTATGGTGTAAGTGTTTGTGTGTGTGAGAGAGATAGAGAGAGATAGAAAGAGAGAGACAGACAGACAGAGGCGGACAGACAGACAGACAGGCAGAATAAGAGACTAATATCCTAGAACATTTAATGACTCATTTGGATATATTATGGAAAAAGGGTAAAAATAGATAATAAAAACAATTGTTTACTGATATGAAATATTTAACACACAACTGATAAAATACAGTTGGTTAAAATTAATTAAATTTTGAAATTTAATGATTATTAAATATTTCATATTGAAAGGAAATCGTTACCAAATATAATAGCGGTTCAAAAAGTGATTTAATAAAAATTGCTAAAAGCAATATTATGGACGATACAAATGATGAACTTCAGCACTTTTAACGCAGAATAATTTATTTCAGAGAGCAAGATAAATAAAAATAAGAGACAAACTTACGAGAAGTCTTGTTTAGTCGATAAAAAGCATCAGTTATATTAACATAATTATATTTACATAATTCTCATTTGATTGTAGGCATGAAAAGATTTTAAAAATTTTCGTACATTTCCGGTTACTATTATCGTGATATTGAAATGATTTTTTTTTAAATAATTATTGTTCGAAACAATAAATAACTAATAACAATATTTCAGAGATTTACGACATTTAGAAGAAATGTTTTATAAAAATGAATTAAAAAATAAATTAACAGTTGTCTCCTTTAAAGTATTCATATTTTTTTTTTCGTGGTAAATACGAAAATGATAAATGCATTTCAATCGACAAAGTCACTAAATCACGGCGTGAGTTTATCGCAAGAAAAAAATCTGTGTATGCCTTAAAAATTTTTTGTTATTGTTTTTAAATATTATTATATGAAGAATATTTCGGAGTTAAAATCAATTGTGCATTGAGAAATACACAATTTAATATGCAAACATTAAGTATAAATAACAAGTTATTCAAAATGGCCGTCTGATTTTGGCCATATTGGATAATTTTACCTCATGTTTACATATTTAAAGTATGTTTTTCTCAATATGAAATGTGTACTTCTTACTAGATTTTAACTCTAAAAGATTCTTTACAAAAGAAAAAAATTAAAAAATTAATGCATACACAGAATTTTTCTCCCCATAAAACCTCGCAGTGATTTAGTAATTTAGCTTATTAGCTATCTGGAAACTAGCACGTTGCAAATAGCGCAGAGATTTGTTTGTTTGTGACTTTCTAGTCAAGTGACAGATTCAAATTATCACACAAAAAAAAAAAAACCATCTACGATCGTTTTTTTTTTTTTTTTTTAGAATAGAGCGATCAGAGTTCAACTAAATTATTTTGTCTGAATTTTGGGGGATGCTTAACATTAACTGACAACATTAAATATTTCTTCTTTATACAAAGTTTCAGCCAATATGCCCTCCGGTCTTTGTAAATTGAATATCATAAATTCAATATAATATAAATAAAAAAAATTAAATATCGGGAGTAGGTAGTGCCGAAGGTGGCTTTGTAAAACCCTCAACAACTTCATGGGCGAGTTAAATCCTGCAAGAACAACTCATAACATTGGTCGATTGATTTCGAATTTTCAATCCCGTCTGTCGTGTGATATCCATTCTTCGCAGTTAAAACAATCACAAACGCAGAAAACATTCGCTAAAAATTTAAAATAACCACTTACCTCTTTTCGTATTGTTTCGCCTATAATGGCGGCAGATGATGGTAGAAAGTTTTCTTGCAATCTTTCGCGATAGAAAGACATGTTCATCACAGACGCGCGCATCGATTTTTGTTTGAAATTGTTTTTGCTTTCTGAGTTCTTTATACGCGTTTGCTGAATTACGTCAAATTATGATTTCTTATTCGAAACAAAAACACAAAACTCAGTCGTTCTTCATTTACTGAAATCTCTATTCAGATGGAAGTTCATCAAATGAAGGGATGTGGCAACTGGCAATGTGACATTTTTATTTATTTTTCACAACAGAGTTATTTCTGTTTTCAGCAACTAAACGTTGTCTTTATTTAATCAGTCCACGCAATTTAATAAAGGGCTCTGTCTGTCCGTCCGTCTGTCATACTTACGTATGCTTTACATTTTTTAAATGCATCTGCGCATATCGAAAAAAGACTTTATCATTTTTAAACGTTGTGCTTTTGAAATTCAAATATCTTTTTCCAATTTAAAACCGAAATGTTCTCTTTGAACGGCTCAAAACTAAAATAAAACTTTGCCAACTTGAAAACAACAACAACAACCATAGATACAAAGTCTCTTCTTTCTGTTTACCTTTTCGTCCCCCCCCAAAAAAAAGATACGTGCAATCTTGTAGCCGATTCTTTTGACGTTCGATTACAAAAGAAGACGCGCCGCACAAAATTGAAAAGAAGACGCAAGAATTGATAGGAGAAAAGAAAAGAAAAACAGCAGCGTTGAACAGATTTTAAATTCCCACGTGGGGAAATCATGATCAGATGAGAAGATTGGTTGGTTTACCGAGGAGGTGTAGTGGGGGAAGAAGGGCGTGGTCAGCTTTTCTTGGGGTGGGGTACATCACAAACAGGATTTATCTGAAGTTGAGGTTGTCAGAAGACTAGAAAGAAAACAATTAAAATATATACATTTTATTTGTGTACCTGTGTATCTCATGCAAGCATGTTTTATAACCTACCATTAAACGTAATTTGGCACGTACATACGTACGAAATGAAAACTACGCACTTATATTGCTTCCGCTTATATATATATATATATATATATATATATATATATATATATATATATATATAAAGTTGGTGCAAAAATAATGTCGTTTTTTGTTTTTTGTTTGTTTGTTTGTTTTTTTTGGGGGGGGGTTGACGTTCAACCTCAAAAGATCATAACTCCTTTCATAATAAACTTTATTAATCAAAATAAGAACCATTAGAATCAACACATTTTTGCCAACGAGAAACAAGTTTATTTATCCCATTAGCATAGAAATCCTGAATTCTGGAGGCTATGAAGTCATTGAAGACCGATTCGGCTTCATCTCGGCTTTTGAAGCATTTTTCGCGTAGGAAGTTGGCGAGATACTTTTAAAAAAGTGATATTCCGTGAGCGAGAGGTCCGGTGAATATGACGGATGAGGCAGAGTCTCGTAGCCCAATTCGTTCAACTTCTGCAGGGTCAGTGATGCGGGCGACCGTTATCATGGAGGAGAATTGGTCTTTTCATATTGACTTATCTCGTGCACATACATTGGAGCTTCTGGTGTATTTCGTCACTTTGTCGGCAAAACTTCTCTTCCGTAATCGTTTCGCCCGGATTCAAGAAGCTATGATGGATGAGACCGGCCGCAGACCACTAAACAGTCATCATAACCTTTTTTGGTGTAATTTCGGCTACGGGAAGTATTGTGGAACTTCTCCGGCATCCAACCACTGTGCCGAACGTCGCCAATTGTCTAGAGGATCCACTTCTCATCACACGTCATAATTCGCTCGAGAAATGGGTCGTTTTTGTTGTGAAAAAGGAGCGTAGAAGACACCTCAAAACGACGATTTTTTTTTATCGTTCAATTCATGCGTCACGCATTTATCCAACTTTTTTGACTTCCCTATTTGCTTTTTAAATGGTGAACGACTGTGGAATGGTCGACCTCGAGTTCAACAGCAACTTCTCGTATGGTTTTGCGAAAGCTTTCAAATGTTCGTTATCAACCGCAGTCGGCTGGACGCGACCGTCTTCATCTTCAAGACTCTCGTCACTATTGCGAAATTTCTTGAACCACCGTTGTGCCACATGTTCACTAGTGGTTCCTGTGCCAAACGCATCATTGATATTACGAGCTGTCTGGAATTTTGTCCATGGTGCCGAAAAACCTGCAAAATAAATAAATGAAGAGATAGGAACGGTAACGAATAACACGATTCAATAGAGCGAAAACACGCTTCAAAATGATATATGACATGGCTATATTCAGAAATCATATATAAATGTAACATATGTAAGAAAACGGTTTTTTTTTTTGCACCAACCTACTATACATATTTTTCTTGATTAGTGTACGTCCCAGGATGGATGGAAGCAACGTTTATCGTCACTCTTATATTTCTTTACGAAGATATTAAGCCTTGTGTCAAGAATCCTTATTTCCATTTTGATCAAATTTCATGATTTTTACTCATTTCTGACATTTAATGTTTAAGCTTAAGTAAAAAAAAAAATGAAATTCGGGGATTTTTTTTTATTGATTCTTTTTTAATGATCATAGATCAAATTTAATGCAAATCTGAAATATTTGACTTTTCGATTGTGCTTATATTATGTCCCCTAAAACCAAACTAAAAGTTGAGGGATATTTATTCATTGATACGTAATACTTGTTAAAATTTCATAAAAATTTGTATATTTTAATTTTCACAGAGACTCCCCCTCTTTTATTTCTTTTGCATAAAACTGAATAAAGTTGAATATAACCTTGTTTAGACCTCTTACGACTAATGATTAGTTAATTATTTTATGAGTAAGTTCTGTATATGTATATGAAATATAAATCTACCCTGGCACACAAAGTAAAAAAAAACTGTCGGATTAAACCATTTGAAGTGTTCAGGAGAAGGAAGAAAACAAATAGAAAGATACCATTACCATCAAAAATGGATTTTTAACGAAATATTTCACTCTATTTCTGTAATAAGACTTTTTCCTTTCTTTTTTCTATACTGATTAATATGCTTTCTTTTTTTTTTTATTTAACTTTCCGATTTTGAGACTTTTTTCTTTCTTATTTATTTTAGTTAACTTGAACAATTTAGACGTTTTTATATATGAACTAGCATTTCAGCCCGGCGTTGCCCGGGTGTTTGGATGTGTATGTTGAGCAAAAAAAAAAAAGTGATGGTAGGAAGGCAGGCTCGAACCCGTACCGCAAAGGAGGAAAAAAACGGGGGTAAAACCTAACGTTTATGCTGTTACAACCACCGCCAAATCGGAAGCGACATTTTTTAAATTAAAGCTAGACAATCTAAAGGAGAGGATAACTTTAAAAGATATCGGCGAAAAAGTGACCCCCCCCTGTAGAAAAGTGCCTAGTTGAAGGGGAAGATATTGATATTTTAGCCAATTTTTTTATATTTGTCGTATGAATGGTCGAACTTTAAAACGATACTGATCTTGATAAAATCCGTCCCTTCTATTGAAAGTTTAAGGCAGACATGCAAATATACATACATACATACATTTTTATATTGGTAACTAAAAATTTTCGATCCAAACTGATGAAAAATCCTGCTCTATCTCTGAATACCCTTTATTTAAAATTTCAAATATTTAGACCAGAAATTGTCTGAGTAATTTGGAAAAGACCGCGGAGGTCAATTTTTTTAACTTTGACCCCTATTATGACCCCTTAAAATTTATTGTTTTGGGCTCAAATCAAGTTATTAAGTTAGATCCATATCCAAGCAATCTATATCTAAAATTTCAAGTGCGCAGACCCAAAATTGTCGGCGGAGTTTGGTAGAGTTCTCAAAGGTCAAATCGTTGAACTTTGACCCCTTAATCGCAAAATTTCTGTCCGCAAACCAATCACATCGATTTTCCCAAATCCCAGTACCCTGTATATCAAATTTCGAGTCTGTAGACTAAAAATTGACAGAGTTATTGCGTAGAGAAATGTACACAGACACACACACACAGATACGTTCACTTTTATAGATAGATAGATAGATAGATAGATAGATAGATAGATAGATTTGTTTAACAAAAATATATACGTATACATAAATATATATGGAAACAATTTTGTGTTTGCTATAAACTTTTTTCGCAAATATTATGCAAGTATAAATCATGTAGAATATCTGCATGAATATAATTACATGTAATAGTTAACTAAAGATGATCATCCCAAAAGAAAACCGAAGCAACCAATAGGGAATTAATTAAAATGAATGTTTAAAAGAATGTGTAAATTAGTATGATCGTTTGCTAGTGAATGCAATTCCACAACCAAGATATAAGAAAATTGTATTTTCTTTTTAAATAAATAGAAAAGAGTGGTTTACACACAAAAGAAAACCGAATTTAAAGGAGTATAGATAGATATGAATATGAGTGAGAACCTTGGTGAAGCATGATTATTTTCAGTCATTTCTGACGGAGGATATGCACTCATATAGTATAGATATCTTTGTATATTTATGAAAAACAAATTGAAGTTGAGACGGACTTTGGTCTTTTCTTTTTTTTCTTTTTTGCGTTATGTGCTTTTGTATATATTTAAAATGTCTAACTGAATTATGAATAAAAAACAATGGTCTAATTCTATCCAATATAATTAATGTTATTAACAACTACAGCTACATTAAACATGCGAAAACAATAAGATGCCAACCGAGCAAGAAGTTAAAAAAAAAACAGTTGTAAAAACGACCTCAACAACCAACTGGGACCTAAAAATAGAGACAAAGCAAAGTGGAAAAAAAAACGAAGACGGGTTCCTCTTCAAACAATAATTAATGATCCCTAATAATGAAATTTTATCCTCGAAAGAAAGTTTTTTTTTTTTAATTTCTATTCGTTTTACGTCAAGATTTTGGATGAAAACATTTTTGTAATTAATATTTTATTTTTATTTTTATTTATTTTGTAATTAGTAATTTTTATTTTTTAATTTATTTTTATTTATTTTTTATTTTGCAAACATCATTTCTGTAACTCATCACGGGTGAGGAAGATATTTACGTTTTAAAATCATGTTTTTTATATAAATAAAAGTGGCTATACACAATCACAGGAGGGAAGGTACTATTCAAAGGAATCGACGTATTTGTAGGTAAATTTTATGGGCATTATTTTCGAGAACATTAGCGATTAATTGTAAAATTAAGTAAACGAATAATTTGTGCAAAACCGGTTCTCAAAAGATAAATGGAATTTTGATTAAAATGAAAATTTAATAGAGATTAAATGCAAAAAAAAAAAAAAAAAAAGAATCGTTTTATATTATCATTAACTAAGAACGAACATTCTCGAATCATCTATTGTAACTAGTTTATTTTCTGGCACAACAACAATAATAATTGGAGAAATAGAAATATTTGTAAATAATAATAATAATAATAATAATAATAATAATAATAATAATAATAATTATTATTATTATTATTATTATTATTATTATTACTATTATTATTATTATTATTATTATTATTATTATTATTATTATTATTATTATTATTATTATTACTATTATTATTATTACTATTATTATTATTATTATTATTATTATTATTATTATTATTACAAAAAAAACTACATTATTTCCTGTACCACCGTTCCTAGTGTTATTAAATGTAAGGGTGCATTTATAGTGAACTTTTTTTATTTTCTCAAATAATTATTTATTTGTTGTTAATAAGTTGAAAGTTAAATTAAATCATTCCAATATCGTGTTCTTATGACAAGAAAATAAATGTGCTTTCCTATCCAGACACGTGTTTTTATTACACTTTTCATTATTTTAATCTCTATTGGATGTAAAATAGATATTATGATAAAATCAAAACACATTTTGCAAACCTATAATACATAGGCATGATTATTTTCGCCTCCTAACATACTACCCCACTTCCACTCAAAGCCCCATCAAATAACATGTAACAGCACACGCAATTAATAAAAGAGACTAACTACAAAATACTAACTACAAAATACTAACTACAAAATACTAACTACAAAAAATGCAATTCTTGCTGTTTGAAACTGTAGCCACCACCTTTCCATCTAGGAAACACTATTCATTCGATCACATAAAACTAAGATCAACCAATGATTTTAAAATATTTTTAATCAATCTTAATGAATTCACTAATTTTAATTTGAACGAATATCATCACGAGTCAAAAGTATTCGTAATTATGGTGAATTCCTGTTTTCAATGATCAGATCGTGAGCCGCCAATCGAAAGGAATGTTTAAAAAAATGAACACACACTTCTATTTAATCATGTGTACATATTGTCGTATAACCTCACAATAAGATTATGTATTTAAAAGAGAAATAAATAAATGAAAAATTTAATTTAATTTTAAACTGAGGGGGGATGTATCTTATTTTATTTTGACTTATCATCGACGTAAAAATATATATGAATAGAGAAAGAAAGAAAGAGAGAGAATCTATAATGAAGAAGAGGCCGAGCAGACATTTGCAAGAGAAACAGTGGGTTAGTTGGTCAGCGTTTATACGCTGGTTGGTTGTTTTTGTTTTACGGCATATCAACCCTTTTCAGGCTATTTAATGCCGAATCCGGTGATTTTGAAGTTTTTTTTTTTAATAAAATATATTTGTTTTTTGCAAGTCGGTTTCTATTTAACCCATAGTTGGGACCCTAGCAGGTACTACCACTCCGGGTTAGAGTGGACCTGGGAGCAATGGCAAGTAAAGGGTGGCTCCACGCTCCCCAGAGCCCGTAAGCTGGAGCCTCACCATCGGATATAGTTTAAGGTTATATCCAGGACCCTCAGCATTTATACGTGAAAACATGTAAAGAGAGAGAGAGAGAGAGAGAGAGAGAGAGAGAGAGAGAGAAGGGAAGAGGGGAATACATTAGGCAGCATGCATACAAGATATGCGCCAAGAAGAAGAAGAAGGTATTTATTTGCTCCCCCACCGAGCAAATTAGGCACAAGGCCGATTTTTAATGTGAGGAGTGAAGGGGAAATGGGGACCAGCTCCCCGGGGAGTAGGGGAGCTGGATAGTGACAATTGGTATGAAGGGTTGCCCCTACATTGACCAAGGTCTTATATGTGGGGTCGCCCCCACATATGGTCTTTGCTTGCAGTCTCTGCCGGAACAGATATTACACTTTGATCTCGGCCCGAAGGCCAAGAACCAAGATGGATAGATAGATAGAAATTCTCGACATGCGCCAAGAAGAAGAAAGAAAGAAGGCGATAGCTGAAGTAGGCCGTTGACAAATGACAGGAGTTGGGCAGGCCGTGGTAGAAAACAACGAAAGTTCCGCTGTCTCCAAGTAAGATGAAGAAAATATGCGACAGAAGAAATAATAATATGACGAAATAAATGAAAATAACTTTTGACCAGAAAAACTAATGCTGAGGGCCGAACAGCGAATTTCTATATTCCAATACTGCGGCAGACGAGAAGAATATGAATGAACAGGCGAAATTTATCAACGCAAAGTTGCTGTGATGTAAGATGGTGAAAATGAAAGAAACTGCGAAGAGAACGAATCAAATAAAAAGAATAAACAGTTATTGCAAGTTTTTAATATGTTAGTGTTATTTTTTAAAAGTTCTTTGTATTGTTTGGAGGTGGTGTTTATTATGTTATGTTCTTGTTCGAGGTGTTTCCAATAATTACCAACGATTAACAATGCTAGAAGCATTAATAATAAAAAGTAAAAACCCAACCATTAATAAAATAAACTTTGACAACAGCAGCCGAATTCTCCACCTATTCTAACACGATAAACGTGAAGAGGAAGGGGGGGAAAATCAAATTGGGCGAAACTACACATAGTAAATTAGTAATAAAAACAGTAAAACGACAGAGAACAAATCAATCAATAAGTAGGATGCACAGGAAGAACAACGCTGACGATGGTCAATCGAGACCGAAAACGTTCGGTAAACTAGGGGACTTTATAAGAACTTTGGATCCCACAACAAAAATACTTGTACGAAAACAAGAAAAATTCGAAAGAAAGATCATAAAAAGAAGAACGAAGATCCTCTTCAATAAAATATGCGCGAATAATGAAATTCTGCCTAAATATATATATATATATATATATATATATATATATATATATATATATATATATATATATATATATATGTATAACAACAGACGAAGTTTCATTTGTGCATATATATATAATTCTTCAACCTTTAAAACTACACGAGAACTACCTTTCATTACTTTACTTGAAATACAACTAATCTCTTGCAATAACTACATTATTTTTCGTCCGCGAATGTACCCTAATCCTAACATTATTTTTAAATAAAAAAGATGTTTCGGATATTGTTATGGACGGCACTTGACAAAACAAAGCAGTTTTTGTTTCATGGCTCCCAATGTTACGAAAGGGGAAGGTGTGTCTGCTTATATTTGAGGAGTTTATAAAAACGAAGCAGAACGTACTTTTTATATCTTCTTCGCATCTCTTGACCGTATCGGATATCCTGGAATAAAAGCTATCTCATGCATAACAACAAATGGAAGTTTATTTTTTTCTGGACAATTGGAACTTTATTCAGTTCCACGGTCAAAGTCACACCCCTATTCTCTGCTCATCCATAAAAGGAGGGTGGGAATTTTCTAGCGATTCATCTGTCATACATCGCCATCTCTCGCCGCTTCCACAAGAAGTCTTTCATCTTCTCAGAATAACTGACGACTGTGGATTATTAGAACTCCAACTGTCTAAACACATGTGCGTCCCTCCTTTATACATTATGGGATGTGGTTTTTATGGGTGTTCTCCAACCGGATGTATCTGCAAGTCAACGCGTCCACAACATGTCAGAGTGGTAATCTTTTGAACCTCATTGCACTCAACGCAATCCTGCATTAATCGCATTATTTATGTTATGGACTCCATAACACAACAGTGTTCATCAAAAACGACCTCCCTTAAAAAAAAAGTTTCAAAAAGAAGGAAAGTTCGTTTGTAGTGTGGCAATGACGAATACTTGTATATGTTTGACAAAGAGAAATCAATACTAGTAGTTTTATCATGAATGTACGAATATCACCATTGGATCCATGTGTAGCAATTGTGTGGCATTGTGGCAAATGATACAACGAAAAAAGTATTACGAGACGTGTTCATTTAATGGGAAAGTACAAGTGCCATCATTTAAAGACCAGAACCTTTAAAAATGCAATTACTAGACATATCCCCTAACTTTTAGCATTGTTTAGAATATATTGATTCTCATAAATGCAAATTCCGAATGACATATTGTCACATCTGGGGTGGTGCCGTTTTGAACGCTTTTTCTTGATTTGGCAAAGTATAACACCGACTTTCTAATCTTCTGTTCTCACAGAAAGGAAAACGTTGATAATCTTTCTCTGCTCTATATCCTTATTTCTATAAAAGGTGTTCGATCGAGACCCAGTGTTTGGTTCCTCCTCGTATCTCTAAAATTGTGATACTATAAAGTGTCCCTGAGGTAGATTTGAGCCACTAAGTGCTGAGGGGGGGAATAGACAAAGGAAGATGAAATAGCTTAGAATAAACAAAGAAAGAGGAAATATCCTACAATCAACAATAGATAGGAAATAGCAAACAATAACATTAGAAACCTACAGATAAAACAGGGAAGGGCAGCTTCCGGTAGCCAGGGTGGGGTGGGCGGTCTAAGATACCAAGACAGAGGAGACAGTCAGTTGACATCTAGATGCCCGTCGCGACGGATGGAAGTTGGACAGTTAGAGTTGACAACTAGATACCGTTGACGGTGGATGGGAGTTGATAACGACAGCAGTTGGACATTTATAGTTGATTGTGATACAGACGAACGTAACATCGATAGAACAGAGGGAAGACACACACGCACACACACTCACACACTCACAAGTCCAACAGTGAATTTATATGTGAACATTGGCGTTTGTGTTTTTCCTTTCTTTGTTTATATTTGTACTTTTGTGAAATCACACGTATGTCCCCACTGATAGTCGCCAGCGAGAAAATGACGATCCGGCCATGAACGAAAAATCCACGATACACGACGTAGGGAGTCGGCGATTTGTCGAGGGGGGCGCACGGCGGGTTACAAAATCAAACGACTTTCAATTCTACACATAAAAAAAATTAACAATAAAATATCAAACTTAATTGCCAACAGCAAATGGTGTTCCATGGACAACCTGAACTCATCGATATGATTTCAAACCGATCACTATAAAAAAATGAGGTCCTCAGTTTGGGATTAAAAATCACGACCGGGTTTTACCCCAAAACAACAACTAACATGGTCGCCCGAAATTACAAACATAAAGACATCAATTCCGTGAAAGACTTCATTCAGGGGATCATATCTACAACTACCACCCACACCATCTTACCAAAACGATATATAACTGCACTAATAAACTTAACCAACGACCATAGCACCATCATATCACCTGCAGAATAGGGTGGTGGTGTTGTAATAATGGAAATGTCTGAATACAAACGACGTTTCGGCCAACTATTACTCTGGCCTTCGTTAGGTGGTAACCGCGACGGGATAGGAACTCCGAATCTCCTAACTGCATTCTTAGCAATTACTGTCATCCATAGTTGTTGCCGTCTCACCACGTTTTGGCCAAGTAAGCCTCTGGCCGGCTTTGGGTTATTCATTCCGTACGGACCCGACCATGGAAGATCATATAATGAACGTGGATTTATAAAACCAAAAAATCCAACCTTGATCGCCCCTTCGGGGTCTGTGGCACAGTGGATAAAGACGTTGAATCTCTATGGTTCCAGGTCAAAATTGTTTGAAGATAGCAGTTTCGATCCTACCCAAAGCCGGCCAGGGGCTTACTTGGCCAAAACGTGGTTAGACGACAACAGCTATGGATGGCAGTAATTGCTGAGAAGCAGTTAGGAGATTCGGAGTTCCTATCCTGTCGCGGTTACGGAGGTCAGAGGAATAGTTGGTCGAAACGTCGTGAAACAACAACTAAGAAAGATAAGGATAATAGTCCGCAATAAATAAATTTACTACGTTTCTGTTTTTTAAGTTTTACTCTGTTCATTATTTTTTAATCTGTTGTTGGTGTATATATATATATATATATATATATATATATATATATATATATATATATATATATATATATATATATATGTGTGTGTGTGTGTGTGTGTGTGTGTGTGTGTGTGTGTTTGTGTGTGTGTGTGTGTAAATGTATATTTATTTTATATAAATATATACGTGTGTGTATTTACGTGAATATGTATATATATATATATATATATATATATATATATATATATATATATATATATATATATATTATGTATATATATGCATTTTTATGTTTACAGTTGTGTATGTATTTACATATATGAATATGTACACGTGTGTATTTATGTCTTTGTATGTGTATATTTATTAATGTGCATGTGTGTATGTATACATATATATTGAATACTTCTCGTAGCAGTAGTAGTAGTATCATCACCGTCACAATCATTCTAATGTTATTAAATTTGTGTTTGTATGTTAACGCATAATTTTCTTCGCTTTTACTCCAGCTTACTTCTGAGTTACGTGTGTCTAAATGTTTTGTTTAACACATGTTCTTTCTGTTTGTACGTCACGATGTCTGCCTCCTTGTCTAATATCTGCTCTATTTTTTCTTTTTCTTTTTCTCTTTTTATTTATTTTTCTTTTCTCTTTTTCTTTTCTTTCTCTTCTTTTTTTTTTTCTCCACTTTCGTTATAATTTTATTCTAATTTTCTTTTGAATATCTGTTTTTACATTATCTATTATTCCCTATTTTAACAGCTAGAGAATTAGTTACGCCGTTTTAAATTGTCCATAAAAGAAAAAAAAGCTTTAACGAATTTAAATAATGTTTACTCGTGGACTGTTTGCAAATAGAATTTTCTGCAAACCTGGATTGCACATATTTGGATTATTACAATCTTTTTGAATTATTACAATCTTTTTGAATTATTACAATCTTTTTGAATTATTACAAACTTTTTGAATTATTACAATCTTTTTGAATTATTACAATCTTTTTGAATTATTACAAACTTTTTGAATTATTACAAACTTTTGGAATTATTACAATCTTTTTGAATTATTACAAACTTTTTGAATTATTACAATCTTTTTGAATTATTACAAACTTTTTGAATTATTACAAACTTTTTGAATTATTACAATCTTTTTGAATTATTACAATCTTTTTGAATTATTACAAACTTTTTGAATTATTACAATCTTTTTGAATTATTACAAACTTTTTGAATTATTACAAACTTTTTGAATTATTACAATCTTTTTGAATTATTACAATCTTTTTGAATTATTACAAACTTTTTGAATTATTACAATCTTTTTGAATTATTACAAACTTTTTGAATTATTACAAACTTTTTGAATTATTACAAACTTTTTGAATTATTACAAACTTTTGGAATTATTACAAACTTTTTGAATTATTACAATCTTTTTGAATTATTACAAACTTTTTGAATTATTACAAACTTTTTGAATTATTACAAACTTTTTGAATTATTACAATCTTTTTGAATTATTACAAACTTTTTGAATTATTACAATCTTTTTGAATTATTACAAACTTTTTGAATTATTACAAACTTTTTGAATTATTACAAACTTTTTGAATTATTACAATCTTTTTGAATTATTACAATCTTTTTGAATTAATACAATCTTTTTGAATTATTACAAGCTTTTTGAATTATTACAAACTTTTTGAATTATTACAAACTTTTTGAATTATTACAATCTTTTTGAATTATTACAATCTTTTTGAATTATTACAAAATTTTGAATTATTACAAACTTTTTGAATTATTACAAACTTTTTGAATTATTACAATCTTTTTGAATTATTACAAAATTTTTTCATTATTACAATCTTTTTTAATTATTACAAAATTTTTGAATTATTACAATCTTTTTGAATTATTACAATCTTTTTGAATTATTACAAACTTTTGTAATTATTACAATCTTTTTGAATTATTACAAACTTTTTGAATTATTACAATATTTTTGAATTATTACAATCTTTTTGAATTATTACAATCTTTTTGAATTATTACAAACTTTTTGAATTATTACAATCTTTTTGAATTATTACAATCTTTTTGAATTATTACAATCTTTTTGAATTATTACAAACTTTTTGAATTATTACAATCTTTTTGAATTATTACAATCTTTTTGAATTATAACAAACGTTTTGAATTATTACAATCTTTTTGAATTATTACAATCTTTTTTAATTATTACAATCTTTTTGAATTATTACAATCTTTTTGAATTATTACAATCTTTTTGACTTATTACAAACTTTTTGAATTATTACAATCTTTTTGAATTATTACAATCTTTTTGAATTATTACAATCTTTTTGAATTATTACAATCTTTTTGAATTATTACAATCTTTTTGAATTATTACAATCTTTTTGAATTATTACAAACTTTTGTAATTATTACAATCTTTTTGAATTATTACAAACTTTTTGAATTATTACAATCTTTTTGAATTATTACAATCTTTTTGAATTATTACAATCTTTTTGAATTATTACAAACTTTTTGAATTATTACAATCTTTTTGAATTATTACAATCTTTTTGAAATATTACAAACTTTTTGAATTATTACAATCTTTTTGAATTATTACAATCTTTTTGAATTATTACAAACTTTTTGAATTATTACAATCTTTTTGAATTATTACAATCTTTTTGAATTATTACAATCTTTTTGAATTATTACAATCTTTTTGAATTATTACAAACTTTTGTAATTATTACAATCTTTTTGAATTATTACAATCTTTTTGAATTATTAAAAACTTTTTGAATTATTACAATCTTTTTTAATTACTACGCACAGTCTAGATTTTTATTTGGATTCTACAGCAGAATTCCGGATTTATCCTACGAGGAAATTATCTCCAATCATCTTTTCGTGTTGATAATGCTAGAAATGTTCATATCTTTTCATCTGGCTTTAAAATTCTTAACTTATAATGGATCCTCTGATTTCATAAATTTGTTCCCCATTTTATAAACCCTTTGCACAAAAAGTTTTTTTGTTTATTGTTTTTTTTTTTTGCATATATGATTAGTTTTCATGTAATGCTGCTTCATTTCAAGTAAATTCATAGCTTCTCTATAATATTAATTTGCTAATGTCTTTCCTCTGATGAATATTAATTTGCTAATGTCTTTCCTTTGATGAGAACACATTCTTTGAAACTTTGCGGATTAAGAAACCTTTTTTGAGTATCCTGTCGAACACAATAAATTAATGTAAATATATATTTTACAGTCTTTAATTTTTTTCTTCTATAAAAAGGTTTATTTCCTATTTTTGTTGTACTAAGCCTTTTTATTTGGTTGGGATTAATATATAAATATATTTATTGATATTTATATTTACTGAACCTATTGGATTTTAAACTTAATCTTTACTGACTGCCTATATATATATATATATATATATATATATATATATATATATATACTAGCTGTACCCTGCCACGCGTTGCTGTTGCTCAAATTGGCGCAATGGAAAAAGGTCCAAAATGAGAAAAAGCATATTTCGTATAGGTTTAATTTTCCATTTTGCATGGGTACACAGTTTTTGTTGTTCCATTTTCTTAGCTGATATAGAGATTTTCCGGTTTGGTGACTCTTGAATACATAACATAAATTGTCCATGTGTAAAAAAAGTCAGTGTGTAACTGTAAGGCCCACAATTGTAAAGATTGTTCCCTGTGCTTTGTTGATGGTTATTGCAAATGACAATAAAATTGGAAAGTGCAATTTCCTAAAGTTTAATGATGTATCCGGTGAAATCATAGGAATGCATGGAATGAAGATATATTCATCTGTGAAAGGTCCTGTTAAGATTGTTGTTTCTATGATATTGTTTGTTATTTTTTTTTTACTGCAAGCTATGTTCCATTGCAAAGCTTGGATTGGTTTATATTTCACAACATGATAATTAGTACACCAAATTTCAGTTGCAATACATGCGGTGGCATCCCTGGCAAATATAGCTGTTGGATAATTAACCACTTTATCTGCTTTCACAACAGTGTCGATGGATTTGTATTTGACTACCTCACTTGGAATTTTACATTGAATAATAGCGTTAAGTTCGTGGGCATCTTTGTATTGACCTGCAAGAATAGCTCATCCACTCAGTCAAATGGAATTCTTATAATTTGAATATCTGCAAAAACCTTTTAAACTATTCTTTTGATGAAATAAAATTACAGAAATTACAGAAGTTAAAAGTCAAAGAATTTTGCCCTTAACTCTGATCAGCTGGCATTTTTTCGTACCCAATTTCCCACAAGTGATGCAAAAGTTTTTGTGCGGATCGAACAGTCTGCAACTGGACATACATATTTTGAGTTAAGTTTAATGTCTTCACATGGAACAAAAAAGTAGAGTATTTGAGGCAAGCATTTATTTCATCTGCTGGTGTTGATTGAAGAATTACAGGTAACATTTGTCTGAAATCTCCTGCAAACAATATTACTGCATTCCCAAATGGTCTGACATTGCCATGCAAATCTTGCAAGGATCGACCAAGAGCCTCAAGTGATATTTTGCGTTCCATTGTGCATTCATCCTAAACAATAAGTTTGCATTTTTGCAATATTTTTCCCCATATTGGATGTTTTGGAGATGTCGAACATGAGATTTTTGAAAAATTGAATGTTTTAAAGTAGAATAAATAATTCTTCTACTTGGCAGCAAGGTCGCAAGTATTCCTCATAGAGCAAGGGCTAAGGCTATGTGATTTTGTTACTAAATGGCTGCCAAAATCAATTTAATTAGAAAGGTTTTACCAGTTACTTCTGGTGCTGTTCAAGGTAGCAGTAATTTCCAAATAACTTCTATTCTCACAGTCAGTAAATTAGGTGACTAAAATAGGATTTATCCATGTTTTTACAATGCGTTATTCACTGTAATTAATTTAGGAGACTAAAATAGGATGAGGGATTAGAGATGGACAGATAGAGAGGAAGGTATATAGATAGAAAAGAGAAAGTGAGAGGAAAATAGAGAAAGAGAAGGAGATAGAGAGATAAAGGGATTGACAGAGAGAGGGGGAGAGTTAGAAACAGAGAGGGATGAGACAGAGGAAAGGAGAGAGATAGAGGGAGGTAGAGAGAGAAAGGGTCTCAAAGAGAGATGGAGAGGGTGATATAGAGAGAAAGATAGATTGAGAGAGGGAAAGGGAGAGATGGATAGAGAGAGATATTAAGAGAGGAAGAGAGGGGGGAGAGAAACAGAAGGTGAACTACACTTCACCGTTTTTTTCCTCGTTCAGTAGAGAAGAAATCTTTCGAGACTGAGGCAATTTTAATGTTTTGTTATTATCCAGAGTACCCCTTTTTTTTTGGGGGGGGGCTAGATTTCCCTCACATTAGAAACCGACCGGGTTATCTGTACTTTCACTTAACAAATTAATAAAAACAAAACATATTGGAAAATTTGAATTTAACATGAAAATACTATTTTAAAAAATAGCACGATAACATAAGTGCATAAGTGCCACTTTAGGTACTTCTTGGGCGTTGAGTTCCATGGCGACCAGCATAATTATTTAATGGTCGCTCCCTTAGCCCCCCCTAGTCAAGGCTAATGCATGCGCACATAACATTTTTTTATTTACTGATGTTGGCTTAGTAACTAAACGATTTATTGATAATTTCGTAACCCTTAAACGCATGCCGGAAGATTTAAATTGGTTTATTATTGTTGTAATGAAAAAAAAAAGTTTCATTAAACACAAAACCAAAAACACATATTAATGATAAATGATTCATTGAAATTTACTAATTTTTAAATAAAAAGTAAAAAAAAAAAAGTTAATAAAAATAGTTGCTTATGTGCGGATAAAAAACTTGTTTTTGTTTTGTTTTTTTTAGATCAGGTCCACCTTATAATCACCCCCCCCCCCCCAATATCCTCATCTTAAGAACAGCTTCCGGAATAAACACCACTTTTGGAGGGGGGGGCTATTTGCAAAATTTAACTGATATTTGTTGTCAGCATACCCACCCGAAAATACTACTAAAAAAAAGGAGGGGTTCAGTGCCCGTGGCAGAGAAGTAGATTTATTTATCAATAAAAGTTGCGGAGAAGTAAATTTATTTATCAATAAAAGTCGTCATTTAAACAAGAAAATTGTGGAGGTGGACCTAAATGTAAATATTTACCCAAAAAATTATCTCGAAGTTTATTACAAAAACGTTTTGTTTTCGCACTATTCAACAATTTGTTCATCCGAGCATGTAAATTAAAAAATATTTGTAAAAGTGAGAAGTTATCAGTAAATGATTTTTTTTTTAAATTTATTTATTCATTTTTTTTTTTAAATTAGTTCGACCTCCACAAATGTTAAGAACGGCTTTCAGGATAAACACCCTGAACCTCTCCATGTTAACAACGGATTTCGGAATAAACACCATTGGGGGGGGGGGGATATTTAAAAAAAAAAAAGTCGATAAAAGTCGTCATTTAAAAAGAAATTTAAAATCAAATGTTTGTAAAAGTGAGAAATTATTAATAAATGTTTAGTAACATTTTTCGGTGCTAATGCAGAGAGTGATCCGCGCTATTTTTTAAATCGTGTTTTTTTTTTTATTCGATTGCAAGGTTAAAGTACAGAATATGTACAAAACACCCTCCCCATGTTAAGAATGGCTTTTTAAATAATAACGTTATTATTTCAGCATGGATCACTCTCTGCATGAGTACCCATTTTTCTTTTAATATTCATAAAAAGTAAAACTTTTTTCAAAATAAATAAATAAATAAATGTTTGTAAATGTGACAAATAATCGTTTAGTTACGGCAACGTTAGTAAATAAAATATGTTACGTGCGGGGTGGGGTGGGGGACTAAGGGAGCGACTATTATTTTTTCTGCTGGTCACCATGAACTCAACGCCCAAGGAGTACCAAAATGTAATTTTTTTTTGTCAAATAAATAAATTTCAAGCAATTTTTGCAATAAATAATAGATAGCAACTTCGTTAATTTTACGACTCGCCCCAGCTTATTATAAACACCCTAACTTCCCCATGTTAAAACGGCTTTCGGAATGAACACCCCCAACCTCCCCATATTAAGAACGGCTTTCGAGATTTATGGAAGGGCGTTTTTTTTAATATGGGGAGGTTAGGGTTTTTATAATACGTTGAGGCATGTCGTAAAAATGAAACAGTTTAGAAAAAGTTTAAACAAACTTTTTTATGTAAACAATGCCGTGAAAAGAAACTAAACAATTAAAACGTAATGTTTCATGATTGAAAAGCCTTAACATAAAATTGGTAAGTACATAAATGAATTTAAATTTTTAAAATATGGGATTTTTTTTTTTTTTTTTTTGCGAATGCAGAGAGTGATCCGCGCTATTTTTTTTTTAATCGTATTTCCACGTTAATTAAAGTTTTATGATATGTTTTTATTCAATTGTAAGGTTAAAGTACAGAATAGGTACAAAACACCCTCCCTTCCTCATGTTAAGAATGGCTTTTTAAATAATAACGTTATTATTTCAGCACGGATCACTCTCTGCATAAGTACATTTTTTTTTACTTACTTACTTTGTAGTAGTTGAAACGGAAGTTACCAGAAATAAAATCGGACAAGTCTCGCAGAAACGACTTCGAAAAATATTTATATTTTATTTAATATTTTAATAATTCGCGAGGTAAATTTATTTTAATGGCATAAAAACATGCCTCGACTTTAAAGATGAGTTGTCTGAAAATTTCAAATAAATTGGTAACATAGAAATATGGTTTTATTCACTTTTAACGAACCAAATTTACATTTATATATATATATATATATATATATATATATATATATATATATATATATATATATATAGTGAATAAATGTCAAAAACTATATTACAAAATTCATGATATTGACCATCTTACAATTTATTCCTATAATTCAGTTGACATTTACAATTCTTTCATTTCAATGTCAACTGAATTAAAGGAATAAATTATAAGGTGGTCAACATGATGAACTTTGGAATATAGTTTGTGTCATTTATTCACAATATTGTTCTGTAATTACGTTGAGCTTTTTTAATAAGGATTGGTATATATCATAACAAAAAATATTTCTACAGATATATATATATATATATATATATATATATATATATATATATATATATATATATATATATATATAATTGATTGAGAGATTCCAACGAGAGAAAAATGTATATTTAAATAAGAAAGGTCAACAACAATTGCTATGTAATTTTTAACATTATTTTATTATTCCGTGTTTTGATTTTTCATATAAAAAGGTATTATATTTAGATCATTGTAATAATGTTTTGAAATCAAAACACGGAATAATAAAGTAATGTTAAAAAATACATATTTTTCGCGTTTAAAAAATGTAAATAAAAATAAAACTGTAATTCTGTTTTGCTTTTATTTACATTGGCATTTTACAAATTTTATTTGTATTTTTATTGCAAGTTGAAATCGTTTTCAAACAAAAACAAAACCAATATGTTTACGATTATCTATTTTAAAGTATTTTATATATTCTGTATTTGACAGTTTAAAGGTGCTAAAATGACTTAGTTCAGCTTGTCAAGTCATTGAAACCATGTTAATAAAAAGGAAATACTGAACTATCAACACATAATAACATCAAACGTTTTATAAATGCAACATAACAAAAAGGCGTACAATAAGTAACTGTTACCAAAGTGATATCTCATAGTTACCTTAAGTTGCTTAAGAAAAAAACGCAGAAATTAAAACCATTTAACCAGTAAATTCTATTTCTCACTGTAACTTAACCAAACGCAATAGCAGTTACATTTCTTACGTATTTGCTTTTGTTGGAATTTTTTTTTGTACGAAACTCCCTTTAATTTGAGAAAATGGAAATGCTAGCTCTGTGATGACGTCACGAGCCCAGCGCGAGATTCTTCCTCTTTTGAAATTTTGCTGATGTGGAGATTGAACGTGTTGTTCATTGTCCGGCGCTGAAAATGGAATTTTGACGAGCCTCCTTCAAAGAAGAAAACCCAGCAAGAAATTAATACCCGGAAACGTGACGAGACGTACTTCTGGAAACTATTTACGTGACTACGGTTTTGCAATTATTTTAGAAGGAGTGAAATTATTTTTAAAAAAATACCTTTGTTTTACGTGACAAGGAATTTTGGAATTTCCTATTCGGACAAGCGACGAGATCTTGCTTCTGAAATTCATCTGTGTATCTACGGTTTACACGCAAGCTTGGAAGGAGAGAAAATTCTAAAAGGACTTTAAACAAAAAAAAAAAGAAAGAGGCACGTGCCTGACTGGCTTTCAATTTGTGAATACGCTCCTAAAATTTGTTCCATATGCGAGTGTGATTAGGAGATACTATTTTGAATATTATTATTGAATTCGTTAATGGATACACACATCTTTATAAGAACCAGTGTTGTTGTTTTTTTCATAATATGTTACTTTGGCGTTTCATAAGTTTAATGCCCGCAAAGGGAAAAATTTGCAACTTATTATTGTAAATAAAATATCTTCTTCGTTTCAAATCAAGACCTTTATATTTTATTCTTTACCTCCTCCCCCTCTTTTGTTTCATACTGTTTATTTTTTCAGGTTAGTTACTTTAGCGTCGAGTTTATCTGGAAGCAAGATAAAATTCCGACATTTTGCAAAATTTTCTTTGCGTAAAAGTAGTTTGGGAAATTTCTGCTTTTATTTAAGAGCATTTTTCAAATTGTCTTCCGACAATTTGCAAATTTCTCCCATTTATGTAAAAGTAGTCTGAAAATTTCTGCTTTTATTTAAATGCATTAGGCAAATTTTTTATTCCCTTTTTCGGAACTCTTTGAAAATAAAGTGTATTCTTTTTTTTATCGAGATACGTTAATTTTCTTTCGGTAAATGCATTTTGCAAACTTTGTCTCTATATTAAATACATTTAGCAATTTTTCGTCCCTTATTTGGGACATTTTGAAAATTAAGTGTACGCTTTTCCAATCGAGATACGTCTTAATTCCTTTACTTTCAAGTTAGGATTAAAATTTAACCTCTTGAAATCTTTGTTACCTCCACTGCCTGACACTATTAACTTGTCTCTTATATTCGTTCGACTACTGTGAATTTCTTCCATTATTTAAAGGCATTTTTCACATTTATTTTCCCTTATTTAGAAGCATTTTGTAAGTTTACTGCTTTTATTTGAAGGCATTATGTAAATTCATATTTTTTATTTCAGAGTACTTTTCAAAATTAAGTGGTCTGTTATTTCAAATAATTTAACGAACTAAATTACTATACGCCTTGTATGATACGAAGCGTGTCCCCTCCCCTCTCTATTTCGAGACCCGTTTTATTCTCATGCTGTCAACGCGTTACTTAGCTAGGGTTAAATACACTCCTATCTCTGGCCCACTTGTTGACTCTTTCTGTAACCTCCCCGCACCCCACGGCCCGTACAGATATTTCAGCTGCTAAATTCCCTCCCCTCTTAAGATGTAAATTGGAGTGTATCAAAACGTCCCCCTAAAACATTCGACGACTGCTACGCCCTGAATTTAGAAAACGTGTAATGTAATTTAGTGTTTCCAACGTTCGACATTCGCTTAACAAAAATTCCCGAATTTCGCATTTTCTGTCCCTAGTCAGCGAATAAGAAATCCTACTAGACTGAGGTAATTTTATTTTTCGTCCTAATTCAGCATGTCCGATATTTTTTGGAAGCTGGAGTTTCCCCACTTTAAGAAACGACTTTTTATCTAACTATACCCTCGTGGGGAGCTTAGTAAATAGAGACGCTGTGTCCGAAGCCGGTGTTAGTTGTATGTACGTATTTTCCTCAATATATTAGGAAAATAAAGGAATAAGTATATTTTGATTTAATGAACACGTGCGTTCTCTCACATGTGTTAAATGTTTCTGGGTTGTGAATTCACCAGACAATATTATTAGAAATATTGTATTACACGTTGAAGATATTTATTATAATTTTCTATAGCGAGTTTATACCCATTTGTCTTGTGGACTGTGTTATTCTGAGAATTTGTGAAAAGACGAGTTTCCTTTTCTTCGCCTTGGTCCGTATTTGCATTTGGTTATTTGGATTCCTTTGAAGATACACATGTGACATTGGTGGCATGTACCCTCCCCCGACGTAGTTGTTTATTTAAACTATGTTCCCACTTTTTTCCTAGGTTGTATTTCAGTGAGGATACTGCTATAAAGAGTGTTAAACGTTATTCTTCATTTCCAGTGAATTAACTTCCATATAGAAGTTTGAATTTGAAAGCCACTTAATTTTAATTTTAAGCCATAGTGACCCTTCTAATTTGTAACTGGGGATTGTATCCCTTGATATTTTCACAGCTCAATATGCTTTATTATTGGTCTTGTTTTGTTTGTGCTATGAGGAAGGAATTTTATGCAAATACCTTTGTAACCTTTGTGTGTGCATTTTTTTTTTGTGTATAATATTTGAACGCCTATTTTTTGTATTTGTTTGGATTTATTCCATATTTTTGAAAAGAAAATGCTGCACGATGTTGGTTACTCGTTCTTCCGGATTCCTTGTAAGGAAACGAAAGTTTTATTTAGGGAAGATTATCGCCGTCTTGGATTTATTGCGATTGCAGAAGGAATTACCTAAACCGTATTTTATGACAATGAAGGCCGATGTCGATGAATGGTTGTCATCGGTAGATAATATAACAGAATTGTTGGGTGATCGTTCCTTGCGTGAGGACGTGGACTGTTCGCTAGTAGAAGCGGATGCTGTTAATGTTGTAGTGTTCTCGTCCCAGGTTCGATTCATTCTTTCGAGGTTGGCAGATGGTGTATAGTGTGATTCCCTATGCAACCCTGAGATATTCGAAACCCCTGGGGATATGCTTGGCGAGTTACCGACTACTAAGCCCGAATGTCCAGACTCTGAAAACTGTTTGCTGAGTGCTGGCAAGTTTGGCTTGAAAAATGTTGTATCACGGTCTGAAAGCAGTGTTGCAAGTGCCACTTCAGAGGATCTGCGTAGTCAGGCGCTGAAGTTTGATTTTTCTGGCGGGCAGTTTGCCGGTAGTATTTTAAAGAAAAATGTATTGGGAGTGAGATTCCCAGGTATCATGAATGATACCACTCGTGTCCACGACTTGTTAAGCGTGGTCATGAATATTGTGGAATTCATGGAAGGATTTCCATGGGATGTTGGAATTGTTTTGCCCTCTAACCATGTGAGTTCGAAAACTCGCATGCGTGGTTATCTTCCACAACCTTGTCAGAATACGGAGGAACTTAATCATGACGGTGGGATATTACTCCAGTCATGTGGTTCTGACAATGGTCAGTGGTTAAAGGACAGGAGTCTATCCTGTGTGAAAGTGCAAGCTTTGTGCACTTCTTTAAGTGCTAATGTTAGCACTGGGAGAGAAATTCTCCATCAAGGGTATAGGGCAAAAAGTACTATATCCACCTGTGAAGGTGTAAAAACCAAGAAGAGAATGGTTTTTGAAGAGTTACGTGACTGGGGCGTCCAGATTCAGGTTGAGTGTAACTCGATGAAGAATCCCATGAGGGATCCTATCGAATTTGCTGACTACATGGTGTGTAGTTCAGTTTCTCCTCATTCCTACGAGAATGTAGGATATGTTGTTCAGAGATCGCTTGCAAAACCTTCATTCTATGAAGTGGCTCCTTTAAGTAGAACGGTTCCTGCTTGGAAGTCACATGCAGATGTCATTGTTTTTAAATGTTTTGTGAATATCTGCCTTGACGTAGCCTACTGCAGTATTGCAAGAGCTTTCGAAGTCAAACTTGATTTGTCTAGGGGTGTTTCTTAGCCGCTCAGAAGCATCTTGTACTTAGTTGGGAGTGAGCTTTCTGATGCTGAGATGTTTGTTTCAGTGCTGAACACAAGATTGGATCTCTTCTTGATAGGATTCTTCCATAAGTCTTACATCTCCAGCTGCCTAGGTGTTTCTGACACCTATATTCAACTTTGTTTGTTTGGCTACATATATATGGCTATACAAACGTTTAAAGCTGTAATTGCCTTGAATAATTTGTGCAGAATTTGCATTTCAGTTTTATTTCATTCCACCAAGTTGAAGAACTTATCAAAGCATAGGGTTGCTTGGATTCGTCCCTCTTGTAGCACCGGTGTTGATCTCACTGGGCTCTTGTGGTTACGAGGGAGCTGAGATATTTTGGTGTTCGCCAGAGATAATAGAAGGATGAGGAGGGTGGATGGTAAGTGAACTTCTCAAGCCTTTATACTCTTATATGCAAATAGTTAATTACCTGCCATAATATTCTCAGTTCAAACTTCTGTTGTGACCTAGCATCGTAGCATTAGTTTAAATTTGTGAATTTGGTTATGTACTCCTCTGTTCTAACCTAAAACATGAAGGTTTTCGTGTGAATTTTTATAAGCCTATTTGAATTTTTCTGCTTTTTTGTTCTGATATGTGTTTCCTGGAGTTCTTCTGACCATACATTGTGGTATATGTATATATAAAGAAAAAAATTTTTGTATTGTAAATTTTACAGGTTTCATCCAACTGTAGGTTGACTGCCATTTCCTGTTGGGGGAGAATGTTGGAATTTTTTTTGTACCAATAATGGTGCATTCCCCCTGTTTACATTTATTATTTTTTATCTGGTTATGATTTTTTGTATTTCGTATCCTTTATGATTTTTAGTTTCGTATATTTTGGATTTGTACGAAACTCCCTTTAATTTGAGAAAATGGAAATGCTAGCTCTGTGATGACGTCACGAGCCCAGCGCGAGATTCTTCCTCTTTTGAAATTCTGCTGATGTGGAGATTGAACGTGTTGTTCATTGTCCGGCGCTGAAAATGGAATTTTGACGAGCTTCCTTCAAAGAAGAAAACCCAGCAAGAAATTAATACCCGGAAACGTGACGAGACGTACTTCTGGAAACTATTTACGTGACTACGGTTTTGCAATTATTTTAGAAGGAGTGAAATTATTTTAAAGAAAATACCTTTGTTTTACGTGACAAGGAATTTTGGAATTTCCTATTCGGACAAGCGACGAGATCTTGCTTCTGAAATTCATCTGTGTATCTACGGTTTACACGCAAGCTTGGAAGGAGAGAAATTTCTAAAAGGACTTTAAACAAAAAAAAAAGAAAGAGGCACGTGCCTGACTGGCTTTCAATTTGTGAATACGCTCCTAAAATTTGTTCCATATGCGAGTGTGATTAGGAGATACTATTTTGAATATTATTATTGAATTCGTTAATGGATACACACATCTTTATAAGAACCAGTGTTGTTGTTTTTTTTTTATAATATGTTACTTTGGCGTTTCAAAGGGAAAAATTTGCAACTTATTGTAAATAAAATATCTTCTTCGTTTCAAATCAAGACCTTTATATTTTATTCTTTACCCTCTCCCCCTCTTTTGTTTCATTCTGTTTTTTGTTTTGTTCAGGTTAGTTACTTTAGCGTCGAGTTTATCTGGAAGCAAGATAAAATTCCGACACTTCAGTTTTTTTTTTGTGCTTGTCTATAATTGGGCCTAAAATTTTTTTTACAATCTGCAAAAAATCTTTATAATGTACGTACTTGTCACTGCATGAAGATATCATACTCCATAAATCACGTAAATCAATCAAGTAGTTTTTTTTATTTAAGAAAATCAAAATTATCACACATTTTAGCGAAGAATTGCTTCGCGCCATCTTGTTTGAGACTGATACGCTACTAACGACACCTGTCGGAAATATAGGATCAACAAGGGCAGACAATCGACTTGGAAACAAAAATGGCAAGCCGCAAGGAAAAGAAGTCGTTATGTTAATTTATTATTTTGTATTTGTATTATAAAAAAAGTGTTTGGGACATTTAAGAAAAAATATAAAGGGTTTTGCTATTTTTGTTTCCAAGTCGATTATCTGCCCTTGTTGATCCTATATTTCCGACAGGTGTCGTTAGTAGCGTATCAGTCTCAAACAAGATGGTGTGAAGCAATTCTTTGCTAAAATGCGTGATAATATTTGATTTTCTTAAATAAAAAAAAACTACTTGATCGATTTACGTGATTTTTGGAATATGATATCTTCATGCAGTGACAAGTACGTACATTATAAAGAGTTTTTGCAAATTTTTCTTGTAAAAAATTTTTTAGGCACAATTATAGACAAGCACTTTTTTTTACAATTTAACCTATTTTTAAGTCTTTTTTATTAGATTAGATTTCGTAATCGGCAGTTTAAAGACGTTACAATTACTTGCAAATGTGTATTATTACTTTTAATATTATGCAAACAATGGACTAAAAAGTTAAAACGGGCAAAATTTATAGCCGTTAACTTAAGTGATTTATGCCATACTCGCTTTCGTTAAGAGTCGCACTTCTTTGTTTACAAAACCATTCGGCGAAAGTGACGTCAGACAAAGTTTAAGACATAGATGATGTATGCAATATATAATGTAGCTTTTTTTAAGCAAATATAAAAATAAAAGCTTTGGTAAATTTTAACTTGGTTTCCACCGCAACGTTTTCTATTAAAAAAAACGACTATAAAAGTTTTCAGGTATGCTGTAAACGAATATCGCATTAGATTTCTACAAATAAGTAGTTTTACGGATATTAAGCAATGTAATTCTTTATGTTAAAAGTGGTGGCCATCATTGTATGCACAAGCACGCATATTTTTGGCATAATTAACTCGCTATTCCATAACTAGTTATAATTAATATACTCGCTATTCCATAACTAGTTATAACATGCACTGACCCAACGGATCACGCATAGTCTAGTATATTATATGTATTGATTACATACTTTTCTATTTATGTTCATATAGATTCTTTTTACTGTTCAATGTTTCAAATGAGTTTTGTTAATCTGTAACGTTCAAGTTTGAAATAAAACGCATAGATTGAACGGACACAACTTATTTTAGATGCGTCCAAACATGTCTATAACGAGCTCTGTCCATCAATTGTTTGCCACTTTTGAGTTTTAAGTAACATTTTCGTTATTTGTTATATTAAGTTAAAATAGCATTTTCGTTAGTCTGTAGTGACCGCTACATACGGCCGGAACAAATTCCCGACAGGAACATTTTCATAGAGATCACCATTTTCAACGCCCACGCGTATGAAGAACGCGTAAGTACACAATGTTGTGATGCGACGAATGCACACATAAAACAAAGGAACTATGCTACGTTTCCTCGCGTAGAAATACAGTAAATAGATTGGAACGTTTGAGAACATCTGTATATAAAGATTTACTCGCGAAAAATCAAACTTCTTTCTCTCCATATTTCTCCAGTCTGACATGTGCCAAAGAAACTCCGTTTTTGAGATGTTGAATCACTCATCGTGGACATTACGCGTGCTACAGACGAAAAAATACCCATCATGGAAAGTTACCACATTCAACGAGAATTTAACTCTCCTTTAAACAATTTTATTTCGAACTACTATTCTTACAAGGTGAACACTAACTTACACCCTTACACCCTTACACCCTTACACCCTTACAAGTAGTGACTCCATAGTGAATCCTACAAGTCTCTCACACTAAAGTTTAAAATAGCATTTTCGGTAGTCTGTCAGGCTTACAAATTAAATAGCATTTCCGTTTTAAAGTTCCAAATAAAATTTTCTCTTTTCCATCACGCTTAAGTTTTTAATCGCATTTCCATTTTGTCTGTCACACTCAAGAAAAAAACGGAAAATGCTATTTAAAATCTGAATGTGTCAAACAAACTTAATCATGACTGAAAAAAGAAAATAGTATTTCAAACTTTAATATAGCGATGTACAACCTGGCGTGTTACGAAATAACGAAAATGCTATTGCAAACCTGAGCTGCGTTGGTCTGTCAAGCTAATTATTAATGCACACCTTAAAAATATTCGGGGTTTTTTTTTTGTTTTTTTTTTCATAATAAAAAGATCTGATGTTTACTTTATTTTCTTTATTATCTTTTATATATACTTTATTATTATTATTTGATCAACCTACCCTCCCCTGATTCAATCTTTTCGTTCTGTTCGTGTTTGTTTGACTGGTTCTTTTATTTTTTAATTTTATCAAGAAAACGCCGAAAAGTGATGATAAAAGAGAAAAAAAGAGAGAAAATTATTGTTCAACTCTGAACTGTGACACGTGATCCTCCTATTGTAGGTGGCGCTGTATCGCAGTGGCGCGAAAGACATGTACGTCATCTCTTCTCCTCCTTCTACACCCACATCCCATATTACCTTCTGTTACGTTCTTCTTATATTAAAAAAAAGACGTGCTTACTAGCTGTTATTTTTCTCTTTTTACTTGGTATCCAAGGCGTTTTATATCTGGCTTTTCAGATCTTTAACTATTCCACTTGTACACGAAGAAGACAAGGAAAACAGCAGCCATTCAATATTAATTTTCAATATTAATTTTCATCATACACGAAGCCCATCATACACATTTCTACACTTGTACACACACACACACCTGTGCATATGCGTGTGAGTATTCAACTCTATACGAAGACAAGATGTGACACAAAGTTGTTTTCATTTGGGGGAGTTTGGCCCTTCGACATCACTTTGGTCAGTTTCAAATAAAAATGTATTTTCGTTGATCTAAATTAGCTTTTTCACAATTCAGTATGAAGTATTGTAGTTTTGAGGATTAAGGGTTGGCTGTCATCTACTAACTATCCGAATCTTCATCATGGCTCATTTCTGTCAAAAATATACCTTTCAATAATCGTCCATCACACACTTATCGTTTGTATATATACGGCATAATCACGTTGACACATCGGTTCTCATTAGATCACCGAAGTTAAGCAACGATGATCCTTGACAGTACCAGAGGGGTGACCATTTGGAAATTCTGGCGACTGTAGACCACTTGTGAACTTCGTATTCCCATGAAACTTCCTAGTCCGAGGGGAAGTCGGTTCAACGCACCCATGCTGAATGCTGCTAGCATTTGTGATGATAGAGAAGGCAATAAAAACTAGCCAAAAAGAAATATAACAAAATAAATGAGACGGATTATGAATGAAGAATGTTCAGTTTCTCGGTTTAAGACTGAAAACAAGCGAGCTGCTCTTAAAATTGTAGTTAGTTCTTAAGATTCTGGTAGCGACCCGAGATAAGTAGTATCCTTTCAAGATGAAATCAATTGTTAGTAACAGGAGTTTGGAATTGTCTGATAAAAAAGGAGTATATGACTTAATTACTCAATTAGTTGAGAGACACTCTCTAACCATAACCAGGTTGGGGGTTAACAAGATTAAGCGTATGCAGTGAAGACATGCTCTCATTTGGTTCTGTTTCCCATGACAAAGTTAATGACTTTCACTCACATTTTATCGATTTTACGTTCTGTTGATGAAATATTAGAAAACATTTTCTACAATGTATCTTTCATTGTTGCATATGCCAAACTTGAACACGTGATTTTTGCTAATTTTTCTTTTTCCTCCGATTTGTATATGCATCAATGAAAAATACATTGAAGAAAGTGTTTTCTGATATTTCATCAATGGGACATAAAACCTTCCCTGCTATCAAAGAAGTTGAAACAGTAAATTACAATACATAAGTATTAAGGAACAGCAATATTTCTGCGGATATAGAATAGATCCTAACCCGACAGTCAAGCTACTGTGTTGTCTTAAATGAAATTCGACTTAACATTTTGTCCAGGCTTGTATGAGTTTCAATTCTAGAAATTATATCAATACTGTTGTGAATTCAGACCATTTGATTCTAATGTTAAAATGTTCAATTATGTGAAAGAAATATTGGGTATGGCAATATTAGGTTCTGTTTGTTCACAATCAGTTGCTGGAGAACTTTGATTTAACATATTCCTTGATACATTGAATGACCGCGATAAGCGGTTGGTGGAAATTGTTAGGTCTAACAGAATATTTTGTTTTGGAGATGAAGTGGAGGTAAAATCTATTAAAACAGTTAAATTCTCAATAACAATAGAAAGTATTAAAGGTGTCAAAGGTTATATTGAGGCTGACTTCATTAACATGATTTACTCTTGTTATTAAATCATAACTCAATGAAAACTGTTAGAATACCACTAGATTTTAAAAAATACGTGTCACATTTTTGAACGAAATTGCAAACCACGACTTCTAAACATTATAGTCTACTATTAATATGCTTTTGGGCTTTAAAAATGCACCAAGTGTAATGTTAAATTATGAAACTTAAAAAATATGCTTTCGCGTAGAAAAAGGTGAAAGCTAAGAAATTACATAAAAATTTGGTCATGTATCTAAAGGGAATTTAGAGACATTTTATGATAAGGAATTTCTAGATTAGATCAAACATGCTTGTAATTTTTGTTACGTTTGCCACATGTCTTTTTTAAGACCCCCTACTTCTTAGACCAGTTGTAGGATTGGCTCTTAGTAATAAGTTTAATGGCACTATATTTGAATTTAAAGGAACATGGATATAACGAATGCACCTACTAAATATATCTACTAAATAGTCTGCATGCAAATAAATTAAGACCAGAAAAAGCAATGAAATTATTCACAACATACTTTTAATGTGGACATCTTATTTTAAAGCTGTCAGCGGTTTTTAAGTGAAAATGGAGGAGAGATTGATAATGAAAGCTACTGAGCGATAAATGAAAAGCTGAATATTGAAACATTCACAACAGATACAATAAGTCTATTCAGCAATGATCCTATGGAACGTCACAATTTAATAGTTATTGAAGCAATGGAAAAGACATTAGATGATGAAAAATGTAAAATAGCTTTAGCTTGAGCTGTTATTAGCAAAAAATCTCTTCAGAATCATTTCCAAATGAACTTCTATTTGGATTAAATATTAACACTCCCTCAGTTTAGAATGATCAGTTATCTGCATTGAAAACTGCAACAACCAATGATATGATTAGACAAATTGAAATGCGCTACATACAGTGGAAAAATCTTCAATTCAGAAAGTTTTTAGGTATAATGTAAGGACTTATGCGGATGAAGGATATGTGACGGGTGGCAGTATCTACAAATTGCAAAGGATAGAGTGGACGTGCTAAAACTTTAGAGGAGGAAAATGAAGCACAATATAATAACAATTGTAACACGAGTAGAAAGAAAGGACAATATAATAGCAATTGTAACACGAGTAGAAAGAAAGCGAAAGATAACAGAAAATTTTTATAACTTATAAATATTCTCCAAATTGCTGCCATGAGGCTATATGTCTTGTATTGTTAGCAGCTTCAGTTATGTTGTGGTAGGTGAAGACTCTTAATTGCTGGAAAGAGAGGTATTTCTTAGACCACCATCTGATGTGTGTCCACAATCACAGGTATGAAAGTTAAAAAGATGCATTTATGGTTGAGATGTGAGTTAATCATGCTTGAAACTCACCTGAAAGGAATGGTGATTGCTTACAGCAATGCACGGTTTCTTTGTTATAATGCCATGGATGACATTTCAATTTGGGGAATTAAATGTTAACCAAACAAAAAATGGGATCATTTTAGATGAAAGTCTATATGCTATATCCCAATAAAGGTCATTAAGAAAAAACACGATGAATTGAATCAAGAAAAAGCTAGAGATTGACGATCAGGTGTATCATTTGATGTGTGTAGAATGAGTAATATTGGAAAATCTCCAAAAGTGAAGTTACTTTTCAAAGCAAACATATCTATCTATATATAAGCGAAAATGTATGTATGTATGTATGTGTGTATGTTTGTGTG
The DNA here is from genome assembly GCF_053919585.1 of Euprymna scolopes. NCBI lineage: Eukaryota > Metazoa > Mollusca > Cephalopoda > Sepiida > Sepiolidae > Euprymna > Euprymna scolopes. The sequence continues at coordinate 5,012,804 of NC_136507.1, read as the reverse complement.
TCTGCTAAAAACTTTCGACAGACACGACAAAAATTCACAAACTCGGTATCATATTGAAGCTCTATCCTTCGCACGAAAAATATCGAAAAATTGGCCAAAACGTTTATTTTTTTCACCCCGAAATCGACAATTTTCGACAGGGGGGGGGTCAACAAAAACGGTATTCTTGTGACGATGACCGGTTCTACGCATGCGCCAGATGACATCATGACCTGATTTACTTTAAATAGTTGAAAAACTGACTAAATTTTATGTACGTCGCGTTAGCTCAGTTGGTTAGCGTGTTGGTTCGTTATCTAAACGTTTTGGGTTAGAATCGTGGTGGGAGATGTCTTTTTTTTTCGATTTTTAAAATTTAAATATTGAACCAGTGTTATTTAAGCCATTTTCACGTAACTATTTTTTTTTTTTTTTTTTTTTTTTTTTACATCGCTTATTCACCCCAGACCGCACACAAAAAACACCCGGGTACCCACCGATTTTTTTAATTTTAATATTGAAACAGGCTTATTTAAGCCATTTTCACGTGTTCGTTTCTGCTTTCATCGTTCGTTTGCCTTACATTAGTTTTTTTTGTGTGTGTTTTTTTTTTCGATGTTTTGATTACGCCCCCCGCTTAAGTTTTAACGTTGTTTTCTTTTTTTACTTCGCTTATAACAAACAAACCTGGTCATTGACGTCGTCGTCGTCATCGTCGTAACGCTCTACGACTTCCGTGCGCGCACCTGTCAATTTGGTTCTTACTTAAATAAATTCAAGCATCTTTCAGTAACTCATTCTGGCTGGCCGATTTTATTTTCAAACTTCGCCTCAGGGCTTCGAGTTCGATCCTACCCCCCCCCCCCCGGTTTCTTTTTTATTTAACACCACACACACCTACAAACACCCGGGCAACTCCGGGTACCCCCGCTAGTCATTAATAAAATTAAAATTGGGGACAAATGAGAAACTTTCTGATTTGAATATTGTTTATTATTCAGATGCCACTCACGCTGGTTCAAAGGATGGATCTTCACAGGGTGTTTTTATCATCCTTGTTTGTAGCAAGATAAACATAATGGTTCCTATATGCTGGTCATCCAAAAAAAAATATATATAACGATGTAACAAAAAGATTCTTGCTGTTGCAACTGATGTTGACATATTGATAACCACCATCTTTCAAGAAATATTCAAACTACAGAGATTGCCTGAGGTTCATTGTAAAATGGACAATGTGTCTTTTTAAAGTCATCAAATCTTGTGAATGACCAGCATCTGATAGTTGATGGGATCAGAGTGAAGGAAATAATGATGAAGATGGAGATCTAAACTAAATGGCCAAGAACAGGTCGCAGATTGTCTGACAAAAACAGGAGCCTCTTCTGAAACTCTTAGACTTGTTGCAATGATGAAGTGTCTTATTTTCATTGTTTTATTTATTTCTTTTTTGTGTTATCTCCCTTATAGTTCTGTTCCTTTGTGATAACTTTTCACGGTAATCTATCTTGTTGTTGATGATGGTGGTGGTTATTTGACTGAGAGAATGAAGATGGCGTCTGTCCATGACTGGATTTATGTAACTAACAACATCAGCCGAAAAATGGTGAAAATAACATTCAAAGTAGTCTGAATAATCCAAATATTTTATTGTAGAAATGTGACTCTTCATATGTTTTATCATGAGGATTACATATGTTTCAGGCAAACAGACCCTGTAACCATTAAAATGTATCATAGGTGAAGAAAGCATTAAACATTATAAAACGTATATCGTAGCAGCCATGACGATACCTCAGAGAGTAATCTCGATTGCATGATATCATGACGGATAAAAACTTTTCTCACTTAAAATACCTCGCCACAAATTCCAACTGTTTTATACTTTTTGCTTCTATTTCTGTACTATGTTTATGCTACTCCCAAATTCTAGTCCATTACTCGACGATAGTGTCATTCTTAATAATATATACTCCTTTAAACAAGAAATACCAAACATTAAAACTACCGCACGTCAAACAAAACGCACAAACGCTATGCAACGAACGAAAGTTCATAGACACACACACGCACACATACATACACACACACACATTGTCTCACTAACAAAATAAAGGCACATTATTTAAAGCCTATCTTATTTACACACACATAAATGCGTATGTGCATTTAATTTCTTTTTACATACAAGACAATTCCTCTTTCGTGAAAACGTTCCTTGGATTCTCTGAACTTTTATATGCTACAAACTCTTTATCTTTCGTTGTTAAGAAAAATTCATTATTTTGTATAGAATTTCTCATTCTTTCTGATATTGACTTTCTCTAAAAAGTGGTGAGGGAATTTGATAAACATTACAATTAAAAACATGTACACATATCTACAGAAAGAATGCATGGAAAGAGAAACAAAATTGCTACTGACAGCTGCACAAAACAATGCGATTAGAATTAACAACATAAACTCCTGATATACAAGGTTTAGGATAGTAAATGTAGACTCTGTGGATAAAGAGACGAAATGATAAACCACTTCATAAGTGAACGCAGCAAACTGGCACAAAAGGAGTATGTGTATAAAAGCAGATATGACTGGGAATTGTGCAAACGACTATATTTTGAACATGAAGACATTAAATGGAGAGAATACTGGAAAATGAAAAACATAAAACACTCCAACAAGAAGACCGGACATGATAATTGTCAACAATAATTGTCAACAATAATTGTCAACAATAAGGGGAAAAACCTGCCAGAAAGCAAATTTTGCTGTCTCAGCAGATCAACGAAGCAGAAACACTAAGCAAATGCATGAAGCTTGTCATAAATCTAAAGAGATAAAGATCATGAAGAAATAATTGTAGGAGCACAATAAACTGTTAAAGCAGGAAAAAAAAAACCATGGAGAAATTGGAATCAAAGGGATATTGACACCATACAAAACTCAGCACTGATGAAAACAGTGAACATATTATAAAAATCCTTGTGTGCAGATGCCACCCTGCATAATGAGATAATACAGATCAACCACATGTAACTTGAAATAGAATAATACTCCATAAATACGACAAAAAATTGATGAAAAGACTTAACATGGACCCAAAGGAACTGAGACTGTTAAAAAACGCAACGATCTTGTAACCTGATGTTGCCTGGGAATATTTTTATATTTGTTTTTATTTTACTTTTTCTTTCTTTCTTTAAATGTAAAAAAAAAAAATAGATGACAAGTCTTTGGGCTTGAATCAAAATGTAATATCTATTCTGACTTTAGTTCGAGAAGGAGAAATCGTTCTCATCTGGGGCAATTTTAATTTTTTATCTCAAATCGTTTGCTGAATTAAAAATTAACTTTAAGCAGAGAAGCATGAAGTAAATAGGTACATTCTGATCTTTGTTTTGGGTTTGTTTTTTTTAACCCAATTATTATTTTTAATCATGTGGACGGTCTAGAGTAATACAGAAATTTGTTGAACCTTTTGAGGGCATGGTAAAAAAAAAAAACGATTTAAAAGTTGGGGCTAATAAAAAACATACTGCTGTAAAACAAGGAGAAATAAAGAAAAAAGCGTTGAACGAATAAAAAAATATACAAAAGAACAAAAAGTTTTGGAAACATATTCCACCTGCAACCATGTAGCATTCTACAGTGATCGGGTGGCCATTGTACAAACGTATTCTAAGAATTATTTCATTTCTTTATGTTTGGAATAGTTCCTAAATGTGTGGCATAAAGATAAGAAGAAATTAGAATCAGATGAAGGATTGACATTATGCAAACCACAAAACTGATGAAAGCCTAGAGCGCGGAAACCAGCCCACATAACCAGATCATATTGAAAGCAATTGAAAGAAAATGACATTTGAACTAACATTAACTCATAAGAGTCATATTAAAATTCAATCTGTTCAAAATCGACTTTGAAATCTAGTGGTTCATTACTCCATCATTATTTCCATAGAATGTGCCACGATGAGTCTCTATCTTTGATTTATCATGTGAAACATTCGCAGCAAGAACTCATTTTCTACCACAATAGATAAAAACTTTCCTTTCTTCTCCCCGTGTGCCTATTGTCAGATGGAATTACTACAACAAAAGTTTCTTCACAGAGGATTGCCGTCTGTAAAACACATAGCCACGGGACTGCATTCCCATGGGTTGCAACATGGTCGTTTTTAAATCTAATGTCAACAGATTCTTGTTATGGACCATCGAACTTGTCCAGCAACCATCTCAATCCGCACATACTTTTAAAAGATAAATTTTATATATATATATATATATATATATATATATATATATATATATATATTAGCTGTATCCTGCCACGCATTGCTGTGGCTCAAATTGGTGCAATGGAAAAAGTTCCAAAATAAAAAAAGCATGTTTCTTATAGGTTTAATTTCCCATTTCGTATGGGTACACAGTTTTTGTTGTTCCATTTTCTTAGCTGATATAGAGATTTTTTGGTTTGTTGACCCTTGAACATGTAACATAAATTGTCCTTGTGAAAAAACTGTCAGTGTGTAACTGTAAGCCACACAATTGTAAAGATTGTTCCCTGAGCTTTGTTGGTAGTTATTGCAAACGACAATAAAATTGGAAAGTGTAATTTCCTAAAGTTTAATGGTGCATCCAGTGGAAGCATAGGAACGCGTGGAATGAAGATATATTCACCTGTGAAAGGTCCTGTTAAGGTTGTTGTTTCTATGATATTGTTTGTAAATTTTATTTTTACTGCAAGCCATGTGCCATTGCAAAGCTTGGATTGGTTTATATTTCACAACATGATAATTAGTATGCCAATTTTCAGTTGCAGTACACGCGGTGGCATCCCTGGCAAATTTAGCTGTTGGATAATTAACCACTTTATCTGCTTCCACAACAATGTCGATGGATTTGGATTTGACTACCTCATTTGGAATTTTACATTGACTAATAGCGTTAAGTTCATGGACGTCTTTGTATTGAGCTGCAAGTGAAATTGATATAATTAATTTGAATATCTGCAAAAACCTTTTAAACGAACTCTTCTTTTGATGTAATAAAATTACAGAAGTAAGAATTTCGCCCTTAACTCACATCAGCTGGCACTTTTCCGTACCCGATTTCCCACAAGTGATGCAAAAGTTTCTGTGAGGATCGAGCAGTCTGCAACTGGACATACATATTTTGAGTTAAGTTTAATGTCTTCACATGGCACGCATATATTTCATTTGCTGGTGTTGCTTGAGGAATTACAGGTAACATTTGTCTGAAATCTCCTGCAAGCAATATTACTGCATTCCCAAATGGTCTGATATTGCCATGCAAATCTTACAAGGATCGACCAAGAGCCTCAAGTGATTTTTTGCATACTATTATGCATTCATCCCAAACAATAAGTTTGCATTTCTGCAATATTTTCCCCATACTAGATGTTTTGGAGATGTTGAACATGAGATTTTTGAAAAATTGAGTGTTTCAAAGTAGAATAAATAGTTCTTCTACTTTGTAGCAAGATCGCAGGCATTCCACATGCAGCAAGGGCTAAGGCTATGTCATTTTGTCACCAAATGGCTGCCAAAATCAATTTAATTAGAAAGGTTTTACCAGTTACCCCTGGTGCTGTTCAAGGTAGCAGTAATTTCCAAATAACTTCTATTCTCACAGTAAGTAAATTAGGTGACTAAAATAGGATTTATCCATGTTTTGACAATGTCTTACGAGACTAAAATAGGATGAGGGATTAGAGATGGACAGATAGAGAGGAAGATATATAGATAGAAAAGAGAAAGTGAAAGGGAAATAGAGAAAGAGAAGGAGATAGAGTGAGATAAAGGGATTGAGATAGACAGAGAGAAGGGAGAGTTAGAAACAGAGAAGGAGCGAGACAGAGAAAAGGAGAGAAGGGGAGGAAAGATGGAGTTAGAGAGAGAAAAGGGCTCAAAGACAGATGAAGAGGGTGATATAGAGAGAAAGATAGATTGAGAGAGAGGGAGAGATGGATAGAGAGAGATATTAAGAGAGGAAAAGAGGGAGAGGGGGAGAGAAACAGAAAGTGAGCTACACTTCAACGTTTTTTTCCTCGATCAATAGAGGCGAAATCCTTCGAGACTGCGGCAATTTTTATTTTTGTTACTACCCAGTAGTAGTTGTTTTTTTTTTTCGGGAGCAAGATTTTCCACACATTAGAAACCGACTGGGTTATTTGTACTTTCACCTTACAATTTAATAAACAAAAAGATATTGTAAAACTTGGATTTAACGTGAAAATACTATTGTAAAAAATAACATAAGTGCATAAGTGCATCAGCGCCACTTTATTTTAAATATTTTTTTCCAAAGGACTGTTTGAATAAATCCACAATGAATTATTTTCTCAGCGTTCGGCTCGGCTTAACGCTAGGAAAAGTAAAATAAAATTTTAAACGTAGAAACATCAGCAGAAAAAAAAAAAAAAAAACAGGAAAAAAACCCAAAAAACCCTACCGTTCATGTGTATTTCTTATTAAATGTTTGTAGAAAATATCATTTTTTTTTTGTCAAATAAATAAATTTTAAGCAATTTTTGCAATAAATAATAGCAACTTTGTTAATTTTTACGACTTGCCCCAGCATATTATAAACACCCCAACCTCCCCCATGTTAAAAACGGCTTTCGAAGTAAACCCCCTCACCTCCCCATGGTAAGAACAGCTTTCGAGGTTGGGAGGGGGGTTTAATCCGAAAGCCGTTTTTAACATGCGGAGGTTAGAGTGTTTATAATATCCTTGGGCAAGTCGTAAAAATTAAATAGCAACTTTCTTATTTTTTTATAGTTTAGAAAAGATGAAACAAACATTTTTGGGTATTTTTTTATGTAAACAATGCCGTGAAAGAAACTAAACAATTAAAATGTAATATTTGATGGGTGTTTAAGATAAACAAATGAATTTAACATTTAAAAATTGGGAAGATAAACAAATGAATTTAAATTAAAAAAAAAAAAAGGGATGTTGTTTTTTTAGTTATCTTGTAATTCGAGAGTCGTTGAAACGGAAATTACCGGAAGTAAAACCGAGAATCGTCTCGCAGAATGGACTTAGGAAAAATATTTTTGTTTTAATTAAGTTTATAATTTGCAATTTTAATTTATTTTAATAACATAAAAACATCTCTCGACTCTAAGGATAGACTGTCTGAAAATTTCAATTAAATTGGTAATGTAGAAATATCGTTTTATGAATAACTAACGAACCAAGAATTATTTTAAGTTGTGACTATAAACCATATGATGTGCCATTGCTGACACACGTACCATGGGTTCGCTATCATAACAATTGATAACATAAATAAAAATGTGTGAATAGGTTGATTGTGCTCTCAAAAATAGACTTTTGGAGATATGTCTCAATAAACGTTTATTATTTGGATCTCTCTCTCTCTCTCTCTCTCTCTCTCTCTCTCTCTCTCTCTCTCTCTCTCTCTCTCTCTCTCTCTCTCTCTCTCTCTCTCTCTCTCTGAACACTAGATATATGATCGTAAGAATAATTACCTACACAGTTTGAGTTAAACCACCGTTTGCTCAAAGATGATCACCCGCCACTCACTCCCCTCACCCCAATGCCAATCGTGCTGGTACCAGCTCTGGGGCATTAAACACGATTGATTTCCGTGGGAACCCCTACCGCCTGCATCTGACTAAACGTAACAACATGTTTAAACAACGTGCCTATCGAGGGTATACAACTGCATGGGGACATTGAAGGGCATGGGCCTGCGGGGATGGGTGGATCCTTGAACAACCCTGTCTGCTACCAGTCGGTCCTTCCACCCCTAACCCTAACCCTAACACCTTGTTGTATAGTGTTGCCATTATTCTACTTATCACAAGTCATTTTCATGTCTTTCGGCGTGTTAAATGCTTAAACAGATTGTAGTCATGACTTTTCTATAATAATAAACGATACCTAACCATGAAGAAGATACATTAGATATAAAAAAAAATAAAAGAAACTCATACAGTCTTTTAAAAAGAAGCTATTTTTAAAAGGAAAAGAAACTACATAAGACAAACACGTTCCGGTCGACCTTCGGACTTTGTTCAAAGTAAAATATCTGTTCTGTTCTTAGAGGAAGAGAAATCCTTCTCAACTGGAGCAATCTTTATTTTTTCCCCCCCCCCCAGATCTAGTGTCCCGTTTGGTGGTGCTAGATATGCATCTCATTAAAAATAGATCTTGTGTCCAACTTTTCCCTCATTTGGAGAGGCAAGAATGCAAAGTGATAAATAGATGTGTCGTTTTTTTTTTTTTTTTTTTTTTTTTTGCAACATATTGCATGAATAAAATGAACTTGGTTGCGGTTTATAAAAGGGACTCCTTTTAACACCCACCTCACTCGATTAATACTTGTCATTATCTTGTGAATATTTGTTAGTCATGTGACCTTTCACACATGATCCAAGTGTGGTGTTTGTGTCTTGTCACTGTTTTTGTTCCAGAAACGTTGGCTCCTTAGATACCAGCTCCTTTTTTCTTGTCGCACACTTGTTGAAATTTGGCAAACATACAAAAACAAACTTGTTGAAATTTGGCAAACATACAAAAACAAACTTGTCTAGTTGTCAACTTGGCAAAGTTCCTCTGGTTGTTCATTACATCACCCTTGATCCAACCCATACTAACATTTTTTCTTGGTGCTTCCAGTTAGTCACAAAGGAGACATCCTTAGCTTAGTGACATTTATTTTAACTTATTCGTCCAGTAAGTCACAAAGAGGGCATCTGTGCTTCAAATTAAAACTTTCCTTTTTCAAATAACCTGCTCTTCCTTTTGATCTTGAACCTTTTTCAGGATCTGATTTGGATCACACATTTCTGAAGAGATTACGCAACAATCTAGAATTGCTGGAATCACCAGGCTCCAATCCACATAATGAATGTGTTCCTGGACATTTGATGCCATTAACGTATCCAAAAAAGTATTTTATGGGATACGTTAATGTAATGGAATCAGTTGGAAGTGTCACTTGAGATATTTCCAAAATGTCTTAAAGAGCTACTAGTAGCTCTTCAGCTTCTTTCACAGCGAGCACTACTGACACCATATCTCATAGAAGAGACAAGAGAGATACTGAACTCATCAGCACTTCAGTCTCTAAAAGTGCTATCACTTGTAAATGCTGCATCAAATAATACATCTGACTGCTGCAGCCAGTAGCATCCTTATTTGAGCAAGGTGAGACTATGCGTGGTAGCATCTCAGGCCAAGCAGAAAGTGCTGTTCTCAGCATCACTTCATTCTGAGCAAGGAGGAATACTACATAGTTCTCCATCTTTGGTAGGGAGACTGATGTTCTTTTTGTTTATTTGCTTCACAACGATATCAGCTGCTCATTGACGGGCATAAACTCATATTCTTCACTCCAAAACATCCCTAGAAGTTGTGAAGGGAGGGGCTACTTCACTCTCCATGAAGGGAGCTGTGGGCTCTGCCATGAGGACTACTAAACCAAGCCATCCAAGAGGTTGGAGTGAGCCATTTATTACACACATACATAGCAACACCTGGAAACACTAATCAGCTCAGAAAGCTGAAAGACATCACAACGAACATGGGCAAAATGCGGCAATGCCATAAAGTAAATTCCAGTTGGATAATAATGGAAGTTTGGAAGGGGCAACATTAAAACCACGGACACAGATAATGTCTGATCATAACATGTAGGTCATATGTATAATATACGCATACACAAAATATTCAGAGAGCAATATCATGAGAGAAGTACGAGAAAAGAGCTCCAACAAAGGACTATTTCAGTGGTAGTATGCCATAAAAATGTTCACACCAGTTCTTGCTAGATCACCAAAGTTAAGCAACGTTGAGTCTGGTTAGTACCAGATGGGTGACCATTTGTGAATATCAGGCACTATATGTTGGAGGACATTAACACCTACCTGCAAGAACTGCAAAACCTAACATCTCTCCTGACCGGGATATACATGTGAATGGGGACTGCTTTGAATTTAATGTTTCCTGAAAACTCCCTCCTTTGGAAAAAGCTGGCTGAACCCACTTCATATTTAACTGCTGAAATGATACATGTTTGTATGGAATGCAATTTCAAAGGCAAGCAGTCTGAGGAAGGGAGCTATTCAGATAATTTCCCAGCATCTAGAGACCTCTACAGTGAAGGGGAAGGATTTTACTGCTAGTCGGATTGGTTGTGCTAAACCCAATACTTTCAACTGCTAACATAATTAGGAGTGCTGAAAATATACCTGATCCAAAGTGGCCAAACATGTTATTAAAAGTTAAAGCATTTGTGATGACTGGTTTATGTGACAACAAAATGTCGCTAGGTTATCTGGTGTCAATTCTGTGTTGGCTGTTTCACTCTGTAACAGATTAATGTTTGCAGCCATTTTTTTTTTTCGTTTAAATAAGTATAGTTCTTTTTTTTATTTTATAGCATGAAGACTCGACGTTACTCGAGACTGAATTGTTCTTTTTCATTATACGCATAACACCAACAACTTTTTTTTTTAAGGCTCTCCCCCTCGATTTCGCTCCCTAAGAAGAAAGAAGAAGCAAATTAAATTTTAGAAAAATTTCTGTATTAGTGTCATATAAATGATTTAAATTTCATAAAATTGGATATGCATCTTTGACGCTTGAAGAGTGTCCTACTCCCATAGAGATTCAGTACATTTAGAAGCATATAGAGATTTGGGACCACTTCCATTATCTCCCTTAGAAAATTTTATACATATGATTTAAATTTCATAAAATTGGATATGCATCTTTGACGCTTGAAGAGTGTCCTACTCCCATAGAGATTCAGTAAATTTAGAAGCATATAGAGATTTGGGACTACTTCCATTATCTCCCTTAGAAAATTTTATACATATGATTTAAATTTCATAAAATTGGATATGCATCTTTGACGCTTGAAGAGTGTCCTACTCCCATAGAGATTCAGTACATTTAGAAGCATATAGAGATTTGGGACCACTTCCATTATCTCCCTTAGAAAATTTTATACATATGATTTAAATTTCATAAAATTGGATATGCATCTTTGACGCTTGAAGAGTGTCCTACTCCCATAGAGATTCAGTAAATTTAGAAGCATATAGAGATTTGGGACCACTTCCATTATCTCCCTTAGAAAATTTTATACATATGATTTAAATTTCATAAAATTGGATATGCATCTTTGACGCTTGAAGAGTGTCCTACTCCCATAGAGATTCAGTACATTTAGAAGCATATAGAGATTTGGGACTACTTCCATTATCTCCCTTAGAAAATTTTATACATATGATTTAAATTTCATCGAAGTAAGAAGTTTTAAAGAAGGTTCTGTCTCTGTCTTTTAGATTCGGACCACCTCCGTTGTCTACCCTGGTAGATTTTAGTTTCTTAAACCTTTCTTTCTAAAGGGAACAGGCGAATACAGATATTATATATACTTCATGCAAAAATAATGACAAAAGCAAAATAAAACATCCTCACCCTTACATCTCTTGAGACAGGTCAACATCTGCGTTTTTTTTTTATCTTGTTTGGGTTGGTGTGTGAAATTCAGCTTTTTTATTCCTCAATCCAATTGGAGTGAAAACTTACTCTTTAGCAAGAATATCCAATAGAACAAGCTCAGCCAGTCTGGGACAAAGTCATTGAATTTTTAGATAATTGTTGCATGTTGAATTTTTGAATTATTGAATTGTTGCATGTTGAATTTTTGAATTGTTGCATGTTGAGTTTTTGAATTGTTGCATGTTGAATTTTTGAATTATTGAATGGTTGCATGTTGAATTTTTGAATTATTGAATTGTTGCATGTTGAATTTTTGAATTGTTGCATGTTGAGTTTTTGAATTGTTGCATGTTGAATTTTTGAATTATTGAATTGTTGCATGTTGAATTTTTGAATGGTTGCATGTTGAATTTTTGAATTATTGAATTGTTGCATGTTGAATTTTTGAATTGTTGCATGTTGAATTTTTGAATAATTGAATTGTTGCATGTTGAATTTTTGAATTATTGAATTGTTGCATGTTGAATTTTTGAATTATTGAATTGTTGCATGTTGAATTTTTGAATGGTTGCATGTTAAATTTTTGAATTATTGAATTGTTGCATGTTGAATTTTTGAATGGTTGCATGTTGAATTTTTGAATTATTGAATTGTTGCATGTTGAATCTTTGAATGGTTGAAACCCAACTTGTAATAAAGTTAGCATCTTTTAGGATTATAGCCTGACTACTAGAGCATTGCCATATCATGATTTTGATAAAGTGATAATTAAGTTATTGTATTTGCTTTTATGGTTAGAAGTCGAGATACAGTGCTTCTGGCTATTTGTGTGAAGATTCGTAAAATTGTGATTCATCATCATCATCAGTTTAACGTCAATTTTACATGCTAGCATTGGATGGATTGTAGAAATTTATCTATCCCATCATCCTCTAATCACCTCCACCCATGTTTTTCCTTGTCCTTCCTCTGTGAACTGATCCTGCTACCTCAACTGGTCTACATCTACTGAACCAAAAACTCTCATCCATTCTTTTAATGTGGCCATACCATCGAATTCTTCTGCTGTGTACACATCTATTTGTACTGTCCAGATTAAATTTCTTTATGAACTCATCAGATCTAAGCCGTCTTTAAGATTCACATTATATTACATTCATCATATCATCCTAATATCATCGCATATCTTTAACCCTAACTGGCCAGGTTTCACTTCCATACATAATCACACTTCATACACATTAAACTGATAAACTATTCCTTGGTGCTTATTAATTTCATTAATTCTCTCTATTGCTCCATTTTGCGCTTAATTCTTGCAATCACACAAGCACCACCTCCTCTTAGTGCTCCGATAATATCACCAAGACAAAACTTCTGAACAACTTCAATAATTTCATCATTCTCTAGGATTTTGATTTTCCTTTAAGATTTAGACAAATGGGCTGTGAAAAAGTGGATCACAAAGCAATGTAAATTTTTTTTTTTCATTTCCCAACATAAAAAAATATGTTTTCCAAATTCACAAAATTAATAAAAAGTAATTCAATTTAATGTTAATAATAATTTCAGTTTTGTTCATATTTTTACTTTGTTATTTTATTTTATAATGTGCTAAAAACAATCAAAATGAGAAACCGAAAGTAGACAGCTCGTTATTTTAGGATGCAAAACACACAGTCAACCGGTGGGAAGTATTATTGGAAACGACAACTCTGACAGCAATCTTAAAGATGCTTTTATTTTTGGTGGATAAATTACATAACAAATAAAATCAATAAATTCTGTGAATCTGAATTGATATCCTTTGTTGCGACGATATCAGGTACATTGAAATTAAATATTCATTCATGTATGATAAATTTAACAGCCATTTTCATAATGAAAGTCTATCAAGAATATCGAGTATATAATTGTCTTTTTACAGTTAAGTATAAATCGTACTATATTTGCACGGACATGTAGCAGTCACAAATAAAGATTTATTTTCTCTTGTGAACCAATACCCCCTTCTCCTAACCTGATCGATCAGCTGATAAGGTGCATTGATTCATATCCTCTAAGGGACTTCTTTTAGCCCTTTTTGAAACCGTCCGGTTAGGAAGCAGAGAGAACACAGCAAGCAGCAAAAACAGACACCTACTTCCTCTTGTCCCCGTCCATTGAGACGAAAGATAACTGCTGGCCAAACCGGAACTATATAAAGAACTTTCTATTCTTTCTTTTCTCAACCCAACCTTTGACTTTCTGAATCCTTTATTGTTTTTTTTTTGTTTTTTTTTAAGTTTTGTTATTTATTCAGTGCTCCGTATTCGATTAACAATTAATTATTTTGTTAGGGGTGTTAATAGTCGATAGTCAATCCTCCTAAAAACACATTTAAATGAGAGTCTGTATATATTGAAAATACCCATAAGTTATTTGGAATTGCATTTAGTTTTTCTCACATGCCAGTTTTGTCACAATTCAAAATGCAATATCATTTACTATTGTGAGTCCGACAAATCGTTCCTGGACTAGTTTGAAAGAAGCACACTTGCCAGGATGTCACAAGGTTTATAGATGTGTGAAAAAATTTTTTTTTTCTTCATGCTATGGATTATGTACGGTCTTGGATTTGCTGTTGAAATATGGGAAAAGTAAAATTTTGCACCGAAAGGCACTGGATATTCTTTCAATTTGAGTAAAGTGTTGAAGAGAATATTTGCTGGGTACACAGTCAAGGTTAATGGAATGCTGACCATTCTGAAATGTCTCTGATCTATTTGTTGTTATATTCTTCAGGCATTTCAATATAAAAGTTCTTACCAGCAACCTTAACAAGAAAACCTCTAGACTTTAACTTTTCAATTTCTTCCTGAAAATGGTTCACGCCCATAAATATAAACTAGTGTCACTGCATGGAAATTTCACGTTGTTTTTTCTATCAATAATTTACTGTTTATAATATTAGGTTGGTGCAAAAATAGTGTCGTTTTCTTACATTAAATTACGATGAAAAACGACATTATTTTTGCACCAGCCTAATAATATTCCTTTTGAAAAGAATAAATGCTTGTCAGGTTAAATACTATTAAAAATGACTTCTTCCATAAATATAATTGCTATCATCAGTGAAATATTCTTTAAATAAGTAAAACAAATATGTCTGCTACTTATTTAAAATTGTAACAATTTAATTGTTTAAACACTACATGTTCTCGTATAAACTAAATAGTCAGTTGGATTTTTACTACAAAGGTAACAGATCGATAATAAAATTTAAGTGAAGGAGAGACAAGAATGAAAATGATAAGGAAAGAAAACCGCTTTCTGAAATGAAAGAAAGAAGAAAAACAGAAGAGAGAGTCATGGAAACATAGGTAGAATGAGGTTAGATGAAAAAGAGGTAGAAAAAGAAGAGATAATCTAAAAGAAAAGAATAAGTAAACAAGAGAAAGTGAAAAAGAGAGTGAAAAAGAGAGCGAAATAGAGAGTGAAAGATGTAGTCTCCACCTGTCGGTTGCAAGTTAAGTTGTTTTAACCTGTGATCAAGTAAAGTTGTTTTCCACCGATTGTTTGTCGACGATAACTCTATCGATTTTCAATTGTCGATTTATTTGTTTGAAGAATATAGAGTCAAGCGGTAAATATTTATCTTTTTCTCTTCTTCATCATCGCAAAAGGACACATTTATCTGAAAACGTGTTTAGAGTTAAATACATTTTCGAAATAAGTCATTCATTATGCCAACCATTTGTGTACAATCCAATGGTTGGCATAATTAGTTTGTCTTCAACGCATTCACTTTTGAAAAGTTGGGATGAGCTTATTGATTAACAATAATCTCATTTCATCTTTTAATAAGAAAAATAAAGATTATCTCCAACTCTATTATTATTGTGCGTGTGTGTGTGTAAGTGTGTGTGTGAGTGTATGTGTGAGAGTTCCTTATACGTTCCCAAACGGCTGAGCTTATTCTTTGCAAATTTCACACAAAGATAATTTATATGTATGACAGATATGTTTTGTACAAAAATTCATCCGAGACGAATAAAATCTTAGCAAATTATTTCTTTTTAAAAAGACCAACGTATGGATTACTATGGTTTACTTTGTGAACAAAAATTGAGGAGGGCATTACTAACAATGTCTGAAACAATGGCTTTAAAGGTCTACAGAAAACAATGTAATCATGTTGAACACATCTGCAGCATAAGTAGACAAAATTTGAGAAACAGCTTTTGATGCCAGTTGTAGCCAAAAGTGTTTTGACGCTCATGTGCAAAGAAAAAAAAAATGGAACAATTAAATTGTAACTATATAATTCTGAAGGATAAAAAATTGAGCACTCCAATTAACAAGCATTTCTCTTTGCTGATATTTTTGCAAATATTTTCAAAATTGACGACGGCATAGAACCCGCAGTGATACACATGATTACACTGACAGTGTGGTTAGGGTTACCATCACTTAGGATGAAGTCAAGATGCAGCTTTTGCCATTAGATATGAATAAGGGACAAGGTTACATCCAGCAATTCTACAGGCTGTTGCACCTGAACTATCTGAACCTTTAACATCCCTTTTCAACCTGTTACTAACTACTGGAGTTGTACTTGTTGATTATTGGGTGGACACAGTCTGCCCTATATAACCCTATGGGCTGTGTTGCCCGTCGCCGGGAGCAGAGTTGGGCCACACCTTAAAGGTAACCCCACTCCCGATGGCTCGGGGTTACATTTTTAAAAACAAAATAAAATAAAATTCAATAAACTTGTCAAATAAAATTCAATAACTTTGCGTCTGGTCCCTTCAAGTTTCCACCGACTTTTAATCTTCTTCAGAACTTTTCAAAAGCCTTCGAAAACATTTAACTCTCCAACTCCTTGCGAAGACTTATTCATAACTCCTTGTCGTGGCTTGATCATCTAGCTTTTATCTTTGTCTTCATCTTTTCTTCGTCTAGTGGTTAGGTCCTTAATATCTATGCCAGACGCTTGCTGGTTGCTGAAACTCATCGCTTTTCTACTTACAACAAAAGAAATCACAAAGGCTGTATTTTTAGTAACATTAATTATTCAACGTTGTTACAGGTATAGTCTCAGTAAAGACATGAACTAGGAGCCTTTATAAGCTTGGTAAATCAGACTGACTTCTGGGTGCAGGATTATAATGGTTTAAATTAAGTTTTTTCCACCCAGGCCATTGGACGAGATGTCCAACGGTCTGTCAACGGACTTACCTCACCAACGAATTCTGCCAAACTGGCTAAAAGACGTCTTTATATTATCTCTATAATTTCTACTTTATGCCCCCTTTCTATTTGGGGCTTTGTCTTTCTTTCTCTCTCTCTCTCTCTCTCAATCTCTGCCTCTGTCTGTCTGTCTCTCCCCCTCTGTCTATCTCTATACCCTTTACCATTACTCGTGGGAGGGGTTTCCCAAAGACCATATGTATAAGGTGGGATAAGTGAATCGGTCATCATAGTTAACCTCTTTCCAAAGTGATTTCATGGTCAATCCAATTATTAAAACCACTTGACCATTTATCTACTTGACTTGCTGTTCTGGTGGTCCCTCAAAGTGGTCATTTCCAGATTCACAATCTTCTTTATTTTATGATCCCAACTGAGGTCCAGCTTGCGGGGGGGGGGGCATTTTGATTATCTATTAAGGAAACAGATTTATTCTTTTTATCATCATCACCATCATCATCATCACTGTTACCTTCAACAATGGGAAATCTGGATTCGTGTTAAAAGGACCACCCAAGAGAACTTAGCTTCTTGTCGCAACAAACAAGACAACCCAACGACGTTGTCCAGTCCACAGTCTTTATCACACTATCTTTAAAAAAGATGACAAAGAGGATGAATTAGAGACCAGTGAGCCTCACCTCTATCATCTCAAAAATATTTTACTCAAACGAGCAATTAAGGTTCATCTTGCATCTACTCCTACCATCTACTCCTACCATCTACTCCTACCATCTACTCCTACCATCTATCAAAACATGGTTTCATTCCAAAACGTTCATCTCTCACAAATTTACTTGTGATGAAGAAGAGGTTTAGAATAGATGATGGAGATGCTGCTGACATTACCTTTTTGAATTTTGCCAAAGCCTTAGACTTTCAATCATCGTTTACTTTTACATAAACTCATCGCATCTACACAGATGGATGCTTGTAAGGGTGTTCCTCAAGGATCTCTGCTGGGTTCTATTATCTTATTATTTTTGTATCCTCGTGTGTTAATTTCTATCAGCTTTTTTTTTTTTTTTTTTTTTTACACAGTGATCACCACTTATCAAGGCCCGGAAGCCACTCAGGGATAAGGGTTATAGCAAGTACATTACGTTAGTGTGGAGATTTGATGAAGTGTTTACTTAAGGGGGCGGTTCATTAAGAATTTGTTAACATTGGACTTGAACACATCCAAGTTGTAGTCCGGTGGGAAGCAGGCAGACGGAACAGAGTTCCACAGGTGTGCAGTTCTAAGAAAGAAGCTTTGTTCATGGAATCCGCGTTTTGATTTAGGCACAAATAAAGAGTGGGGGAAACTTTTGACAGTGGATTCAGCAAGACGGGTGTTTTTCGTGAAAGATTGGCGAGGGGGGACCAGAGATTGGAGTTCAGACGAGCACCTGCCATGGAAATAACGATAAAACAAGGATAGGCTCGCAACGTCTCTTCTGTGGGAGAGAGGTTGCAGGGTAGAGAAAAGGGCATCCCCCACTAAGCCACGAAGTCTATTTTGTACTCTGTCAAGGCAGGATAGGCTGTTTTTAGCAGCTCCTGCCCAGATATGACAACAGTATTCCATCCTTGGACGTACTTGGCTTTTATATAGATAGAGAATTGCATCAGTAGTGAGATATCTTCTGGAGCGGTAGAAGGATCCCTTCATCTTTCCAGCGACCTTGGCAACAGACTTTATGTACGTGTTCCATTTCAGATCAGGAGTAAAGGTCAAACCCAGAAGCTTGTCAAAACACAGGGCCTCACCCAGACGAGAGCCATCCATCACAATTGATGCCAGCTGGGGATCAGAGCGTTGATGATGTAAGGATAGGAGTTTGGTTTTGGATGCATTAAAGGTAACCAGCCACGTCTTCCCCCACTGAACCACGCGCTCGAGATCAGAGGAGAGAGAATCAGAGAACTTTGTCATTTACAGCCTTTGATGTTTTGCCGTAGATGGTCGTGTCATCAGCACAGATGTCAACGAATGATTTAAGTATGTGTTTAGGGAGGTCATTGATGTAGATCAGGAAGAGAGTTGGGCCCAGGATTGACCCCAGCATTTATATTGCAGGCCTCCGATTTTTGTCCATCTACCACTACTCTTATGAGCCTATCGGAGAGAAATGATTTAATGATTGAGAAAACATTTCCAGTTATACCGTAGCTGGAAATCTTGTGAAGTAGACCCTTATGCGATACCTTGTCGAAGGCCTTTGATATGTCAAGAGCAATTGCCCTAGAAAGGAAGCCTTTGTCAAGAGATTCACTAATCCTGTGGGATATAACCGTCAGCACATCTGCAGTAGATCTTGCAGAGCGGAAACCATATTGTGTATCACTAAGAAGCTTATTCCTGCTGAGGTGGTTGACTATTTCTCTATTTAATATGGATTCCTGCAACTTACTCATAACACACAGGAGACATAGGTCTGTACTGAGAGGGAGATGACTTATCACCTAAATTCTTAAATACAGGGCAAATCGATGAGGTCTTCCAGGGAGTCGGAAAGCACTTCTCCTTAAGGCAGCGCTTAAATAGTTTTGTAAGTATGGGAGCAAGTTCTGGTTGAAGCTTTTTTAACACTATAATTGGGATGCCATCAGGGCCAGTTGCTTTACTGGAATCTAGGTTCTTGATTAGCTTGGCGACCTCATGCACGGATATTTGTATGTTACCTAGCTTGTTCTGTGTTATAGGAGGAAATATGGGGAGTTGATGGCCTTTGTCGCATAGGGTAGAATTAGCTGCAAAGTTCTTTGCAAATAGTTTGGCCTTGTCTGACGCTGACGAGATGACCTCTGGTCCATTGATAATGGTTGGGATAGAACGCACACTTCTGTTCAGGATCCTATTTGTTATTTACCAAAACTGGTGGGATCCAAGCCACTGATCAGCTACCTTGGATTTAACAGGCTGGGCATATAGCTCTCTTGCATTTTTTATTACTCTTTTACAGTGGTTGCTGGCAGTCCTGAAAGCAGCTTTAGTCTCAGTGCATCTATTACGTTGGTAGCTATGGAAAAAGTGATTTCTGTGCGAGATAGCAGCAGCACATTCTGGGGAGAACCATGGCTGGCTGTTAGGTTTTTGTTGGAATTTTTTAGATGGTATGAATTGGTCTATGCCTACAATTAACCATTCGGTCAGATCTGATACTATAGAGGACACTTCCTTTTTAAACATGGAGTGCAGAGGTAATCAGATATGAATGTATGGAAGCTATCCCAGTCAGCCATAGAGTATCGGTATACAGTACGGTGGAGGGGTACGTCTGGAGTCTTCTTACATTTCGTTTTTATCTTAACTGATACGACGGAGTGGTCGGAGAACCCTAGAGGAGAATGAACGGAACATGAACATAGCTCAGGGGAAGTTGAGAGAAAAAGGTCTAAGAGGCTTGCATATTGACCGGGTGTATTGGGCACACGAGTGGGTTCGCGAACAATCTGAGTGAGGTCATAAGCAATGGCAAAATCATGACAAAACCTCCCCTCATCATCTGTCTTATTTGAATGGGTCAGCCATTCCACGTTATGGACGTTGAAGTCACCACAGATGTGGATGTTAGCCGAGGGATGTGAAGACAGTATGTGGTCTATTTTCTCAGATATGCTCTTAAAGTTCTTCTTGTTTTATTTTTATTACATCATAAATGTCCATTTTGTCAAAATTGAATAAAAAAATTTTTTTTTTTTTTTTTAATGTAGAGGGGATGTCTTCTTTATTACAGAACAGAGGTTAATAGTCTTTCTCTACTTGACTGAGCTTCAATCTATGGTTCCACCCTGTAAATCATTCATAGCAAAAACTCATCTAATTACAACCACAGTCAATAATTTTTTTTTTCCTCTCTGTGCATGAAATTAAACAGAAACTTCATGAGCAAAGTTTCTTTCCATCTATGGAACATGATACCAGGGGGCTTATTTTTTAAAATTTCTTTATCAAATGTGCAAATAAAAACTAATTGTATTATTTTTATAATTTTGTTTTTATTTGTATAATTTTCAATAATTTTCAATAATTTTCAATTTTCTTCTATTTTATTTCAGTAAGTTGTTTCACAATATAAATACTGACGAACAATTTAAACGAAGGAACTGATTTGCCTTGTCACCACTTCCGGTAGCCCTATGCTGGAAATTAAGTATGTTAGCTGTTTGTCAGTTAGCCTTGAAGTCCATACTGAACGCAGCTCATCCAATGCAGTCCATGCTTTTGAGATGCGGATTTCGATATCTCTCTCTGTGGAAACAATGTTGCTGCCCAGATACGTAAACTCAGCGACTTCTTTCAGCGTTGTTCCAACCTGAGCCCTAATCTCTCCTTGACCATTGACAGTCATAACCTTTGTCTTATCTGCATTCCTGTGATCAAGGTCATCTGCAGATTTTTCTAGCTTGCGTAACAGTGTTTGTGCATCAGCAGTGTTATTCGCGAATAAAGCAAGATCGTCTGCATCCGTTATGAGTTATGTGTACTGAGTCATGACGTCTGTTTTGGATTCATTTAGAGTGAAGCCTAGCGTGTTGTGTATATCAACAGAGGTGCAAAGTACAAAGTCAAGACAGACAATGAAAAGAAAAGGGGGCCAGAGTATCTCCTTGTAGAACCCCGATGCGGATGTCGAAAAATTCAGTGTACTCATCTGGCGACCTGACCATTGCTGGAGTGTGCTCATATAGCATCATGATAGCATTAATGACTTCATTTGGTATGCCATATGCTTTTTATATGCTGGTCTTTTTTCCTCTATGTATGGAGTCAAACGCTTTAGAGAAAACTACAAAGAGCATGACTGCCTCAATGTTTTTGGCTTTAACTCCTTCGATTAATCTCCTAACAGTAAGTATTTGACTCGTAGTAGAACGATTCTTTCTAAATCCATTCTGGTTCTTCCTGAGCACTTCTTCGATCTTTGGTTGGATACGGTTGAGAAGCATGGCATTGTAGATTTTTGCTGCAATTGGAGTGAGTGTTATTCCTCTGTAGTTGCTTTGTATGCTTAGGTTACCCTTCTTGGGGAAGGGAAGTATGCATCCTTCCCTCCATATATTAATAATTTTTTTATTATATACAGAATTGCATGAATTAAGAAGGATGTCATTGAAGCCACATGTCTTCCATACTTCAGGAGGTATGTTATCTAAACCTGCAGCTTTACGATTCTTGGTATTCAGTTACAGTTAAAAGTTCTTTCATTGTAAAATCACCCTTCTCAATATCAAGTTCCTGTACAACAATCGGCTGAATTGGTTGGTCTGTCACTTCTGGTTTATTTTCAAGTAGCTTTTCAAAATGTGCTTTCCATTTTGAACATGCATTTGCCAGGGGGTTTGCCTTTAACTTAACTTTGGCAGGTCGTTTGCGCCCAGATATCTCATCTATTACTTGCTAGTTTGTTATCCACAGCATTCTGGATTCGATCTATTTGTTTTTGAACATACTTCTGTTGTTCTGATAGGTACAACATACTAAGCTTTCTTAGTTTTGTATTCTGTCGAGTAAGTATTTATGTTGCTTCTTGTTTATGTTTTTTAACTCTTCTCGTTTTGATATTATTTTGTCATTTTCCCACGGTACTTTTCCCTTTACCTTGGGCTTCAGTGGTATACACTTCTTTGCTGCTCCTTGGTGCAATCAAACAAAGTTTTCATAGGTGGTATTAGCAGTTGGTTCCTGCTCTTGAGCTTGGAGAGTGTCAAATCTGTTTCACAATTCGAATATGAATCTGTTTGATCTGATTGTCGTGTGACACTGTTGACCAGTTGTAGGGTTGTCTAGATGATTTTTTTTAATTTTGTTCGCCTATAGACTTATCTTCAACTTAGAGGTTACAATCCTATGATCAGTAGACATACCATAGAAACTGCTGAAAGCTTCCCAGTTATGACAGCTATTGATCCACTTATTCATAAAAAGATAGTCCAGTTGTGTCTTATTTCCATTTGGGGATTGATGGGTTCAGAGCTTACCAGGTGTTTTCTGAAAAGGATATTCATGCATTGTAGGTTGTTTTTAAGGAGAAAAGTTAATAGATACTCTCCATTATAGAAAGTAAGAAATATATTGTTTGGTTGCATTATTCATCATCTTTGATAACAGTTTTTATATAATAAATGTCCATATTGTCATGTTATATGCAAGTGAATGTTGGACTCTCACTAATTTGTTTCTTCTAAGAATATAGAGGAATAACATGCTAGGGTTCAGTGGATTTGTAGCATGCATTTTTTACTTCTTCCCTACTTAAATTTCCCAGAGTGGAATCAACTGTGTTGCAGCTGCTTACTGTGGTATGGACATGTTCAACAAAGCTCTGGTTAGGTGAATAGATGTACACATAACTCAGTGGAAGGTAAGCAAAGAAAATGTAAAAACTTGGAATCACTCAAAGATGATCTCCAATCAATGGCACATTATAACCAGTTTAAATTGTAAAGTTTCAGAGAGAAAATTAGTTTGTACTGCCACATTGAATGTGCA
Organism: Euprymna scolopes; assembly: GCF_053919585.1. Taxonomy (NCBI): domain Eukaryota; kingdom Metazoa; phylum Mollusca; class Cephalopoda; order Sepiida; family Sepiolidae; genus Euprymna; species Euprymna scolopes. The sequence goes on along the minus strand of NC_136507.1, from coordinate 4,989,605 downwards.
AAAGACATTAAATGAAAAAGAAAATTTTATATACTAGCATGGGTGCCTGCCGTTACCCGGGTGTTTTGAGGTGTATGCTGAGCAAAAAAAAAAGGTCAATTTTTTAACTTTGACCCCTATTATGACCCCTTAAAATTTATTGTTTAGGGCTCAAATAAAGTTATTAAGTTAGATGCATGTCCAAGGAATCTATATCTAAAATTTCATGTGTTTAGACCGAAAATTGTAGGAGGAGTTTGGTAGAGTTCTCAAAGGTCAAATCGTTGAACTTTGACTCCTTAATCGCCAAATTTCTGTCCGAAAACCAATCACATCGATTTTCCCAAATCTCAGTACCCTCTATATCAAATTTCGAATCTGTGGGCTTAAAATTGACAGAGTTATTGCGTAGGGAAATATACACAGACACACACACAGACACTTTCACTTATATATATATATATATATATATAGATGTGAGAAAAGAGCTTCAAATTTATTTGGCCATGTTTTGAAGATCTTGCGGCTTATCCATGTACATCAATGACACGATTGGAGAACAACTAACCCAAAACAAACAATCAACTGATTTTGTTTTTGTCACTTTTAGAAAAATATAATTTTATTTTCAATAACAAATATTAAAATTACAAATTTATTAGCAATTCAGTTCTCAAGAATTTAAAAATCTTCTGTTTTCATTATTTTCCCATATTAAAAATATTTTTACTGTCATTTTCCATATTAAAAATATTTTTACTGTCACTTTCCATATTAAAAATATTTCATTAATGAATGAAAAATATGAAAAAGAATAAATTAAAATGCGAGATAATATATATTTCAACAATTTTTTTCCGATTCTTTTTTCATTGCAATTGTTAAATTGAAAATACTTAGTGTTTAGTTGTATTTTAGTCATATTATTTGCTGATAATTTGGAAAAATTAAAAAAAATGTTTTCACTTTTTTAATAAAAACCTGAGCGATCGAAAGAAAAATATTGCTGAAATATGATGTGATTGAAAAACTATTTTATGTTTAGAAAAAGATAAATGTTAAATTTTAATGTTTATTTCTGTTTAATTTTCACATATTTTCTTTGGCTTTGGTTAAATGTTCCCGGGAAATAATCAACCTCTGGATTTGTGCAGTTCCTTCATAAATCTGAAAGTATAAAAAAAATAAATGTAAAACAAAAATATTTTAAATAAAAAACGTACCAATATTGGTAAAAAAATATTTTAGATTCCATTTCTTTAAAATTGAAAAGTCGCCCCCCCCCCCAAGAACATGATTTCTTATTTAGAATTTGACTTAATTAAAAAACAAACATACAAAAAAAATGCAGACATCTTTATATACATAGCTATACGAAAACATGTTATGTTCCAAAAATTATGTAAATTTATCAAGTAATTTTTTTAAAAGAATCAAATTTTATTACAAAGCAAGCTGCTAGTTTTTAATCCATTTTTTCAATTCGACCGATTGAGGTCAAAATCAGCCTTGTACAACTTACTCTAAAAAAACAAAAAAAAAAAAAAAAACTACTTTATCAATTCACATCATTTTTGGAATAAAACATCTTTGTTTTCTGACGCGTATGTACATAAAGATTTTTCTATATATTTTTTTTTTTTTAATTAAGTCGAATTCTAAATACGTACCAGAATATTAAATCATGTTTTTTGTGCTATCAAATTTTCATGAATCTTAATTTTAAGCCAAATACGGGAAGATATTAAAATTTCAACACATGAAATACAAAATAATTTAAAATAATTATTTGCTATCAAAGTGTTCCAAGATTCTTGGAGTTTATGTTTATTGGAGTATCTAGCACAATATTTGACCTTTATTTTTTCAGGGGAGTATAATTGTAAGCAATTAGCAAAATATCTTACAAAAAGAAATTTTTTTAAAAGATCTTTTCATTTTATTTCTATGATAAAAATAAAATTAATCCATAAATTTTTTTCTCACCTGATAAATTTTTGCATCTCTCATCAATTTTTCAACTGGATAATCACTATTAAATCCATTGCCTCCAAATATCTAGAACAAAAAGTCAATATTTTTTTTTTTACATTTTGAGCTAAATCTATTTTGAATTATTAGCTTTCAAATGTGAAAATATTACAAATATTAAATGATTAAAAATTCAACAAAATGTTTGTTAATAAATTTTCTAGTGAACATGTATGGTATGGTTTTCAAATTTTTTTTATAGACATATTTGGAAGAAAGAAAAATTAATGAAAAATAACTTCAATTATAAATGTTAAGAAACGACTTCTCTTTCAATCTACAAACCATGAAATAATGGATCCCTAATCTAAATAGTTTTTTTTTTTTATTTCAGTAATCAAAATCAGTTTTTTTTGGTTTTTATTTCTCTATATAAATAGAAATAATTTTCTTTAATATTTTACATTTGTACTTAATCTATAAATATATTTAATCCAAGAATTTAATTAAATAAAATCTGGAATAATTATAGGTTTCTGCATAATATTCTTTATCATCCAAAAAGAAAAAGAAATCATATTAATATGAACTGTGGCATATTTTTAATTTTTTTATAGTTTGTTTGTAACATTTGTTTAATTAAAACATAAAATTCTCTTCCTATTTTCCAATTAGAATTTCCAAAGAACTATAATCAGAAAATAAGTACAAAGTAAATTATTGAAATAAAATAATGTTTTCCTTTAAAAACAAGAATTCACTATTAAAATTACTATTTTCTATAAATTTAAATCACCAACTATTTAATTATATTAAAACAATTATTGGATTAAAAAATTACTTTTACAACTTAGGGAGAGAAAAAAATATTAAATATTCTTCTTGAATTGATAATAAATATACTAATTGATAATAAATATACTAATTGATGATAAATATACCAATATTCACCGGGAAACTTATTTTGTGTTCACATGAACATGTGAATTGGAAACATTTCACACAATTTATATGCATTATTTCAGTACGGTAAAAGAAAAAAAAAAAAGAAAAAAATATGCATTTCCTACATTAGATTCATTAATTAATGAAATCGTAATTGTTTTGTTTTATGAAGTGAGGCTGGTAGGTAAATTAAGAATTTACCACCACCCCCACTTCATAAACCGAACAGTACTTTCATACATATTATAAATAGTTAAAAACGAAATGGTTGATGATGTGCCTGCACTAAAGTTGGTTTTTTTTTTTTTTTTTTACACAGGCATCATCACATTATCAAGGCCAAGAGGCCACTCGAGGATAAGGGTTAAAGCGTGTACAGTAGAAATTGAACAATAAAGTAATCATTAGTAATGGAAATTCGGTAAATTTGTTAACTTATATGGAACGGCTCATCAAGAACTTGTTTACGTTAGACTTGAAGACAACCATATTGTAGTCAGCCGGAAAGCAGGAAGACAATTCCACAGGCGTGCAGTTCTAAGAAAGAAGCTTTGTTCATGGAATCTACGTTTAGGTTTAGGCACAGATAAAGAGTGGGGGGAATTATTGATAGTGTTTTCAGCTAGACGAGTGTTTCTTGTGAAAGTTTGGCAAGGGGAGGGACCATAGATTGAAGCTCAGTCAAACACTTTCCATGAAAATAACGATACATCAGAGACAAACTCGCAACATCTCTTCTGTGGGATAGAGGTTGCAAGGAAGAGAAAAGGACATCTCCTACGAGGCTACGAAGTCTATTTTGAACTCTATCAAGGTAGGACAAGTCCTTTCTAGCAGCTACTACCCAGATGTGGCAACAGTATTCCATCCTTGGACGTACTTGGCTCTTATATAGATAGAGAATTGCATCAGCAGTGAGATATCTACTAGATCGATAGAAAGATCCCACCATTTTTCCAGCGGCCTTGGCAACAGATTTGATGTACGTATTCCATTTAAGATCAGGAGTAACGGTCAAGCCCAGAAGCTTGTCAAAACTTGAGGCCTCCTGAAGACGAGAGCCATTCATTTCAATTGATGCCAGATGTGGATCAGAATGTTAATGATGTAAAGAGAGAAGCTTGGTTTTAAATGCATTAAAAGTAACCAGACACTCCTTTCCCCATTGTACCACATGCTCAAGATCAGAGGAGAGAGAATCGGAGAGAACTTGGTCGTTTACTGTCTTAGATGTGCCACCATAAATGGTAGTGTCATCAGCATAAATGTCTACAAATGATGTAAAGATGTGATTTGGAAGATCATTAATGTAGATCAGGAAAAGAGTTAGGCCCAGGATAGAACCCTGAGGAACTCCAGCATTAATACTGTGAGCTTCTGATTTTCGTCCATCAACTACTACTCTTATGAACCTATCAGAAAGAAATGATTTAATAATTGAGAAGACATTTCCAGCTATACCATAGCTAGAGATCTTGTGAGGTAAACCTTTATACCATACCCTATCAAAGGCATTAGATATGTCAAGAGTAATTGCCCTAGAAATGTTGCCTCCGTCGAGAGATTTGCTAATCCTACGAGATATAACTGTAAGCACATCTGCTGTAGATCTAGCAGAATGGAAACCATATTGAGTGTCACTAAGAAGGTTATTTTTGTTGAGATGGTTGATTACTTCTCTATTTAACACAGATTCCAGCAACTTACTCATGACACACAGGAGACTTATTGGTCTGTACTGAGAGGGGGATGAGCGATCACCTGAATTCTTAAATACAGGGCATACTGATGAGATTTTCCAGGGTGATGGGAAGCTATTCACCTTAAGACAACGTTTAAACAGTTTTGTAAGTATGGGTGCTAGTTCTGGTTGAAGTTTTTTGAGTACTATAATTGGAATACCGTCAGGGCTGGTTGCTTTACTGGAGAGTTTTGATTAGCTTAGCAACATCACGTACATATATATGTGTATCACATAGCATGTTTTCTGATAAAGGAGGAAATATTGGGGGTTGGTGGCCTTGGTCGCAAAGGGTAGAATTAGCTGCAAAATTCTTGGCAAAGAGTTTAGCTTTGTCTGATGCTGACGAGATTATCTCAGATCCATTGATGATAGTTGGGATAGAGCACACGCTTCTGTTCAAGATTTTGTTTGCTATTTGCCAAAACTGGTGGGAACCAAACTGCTGCTCAGCTACTTTGGACTTGACGGATTGAGCATACAACTCTCTTGCGTTCTTTATTACTTTCTTACAATGGTTGCTGGCAGTCCTGAAAGCGGCTTTAGTTTCCATACATCTATTACGTTGAAAGCAGTGGAAAAAGTGATTTCTGTGCGCAATGGTAGCAGCACATTCTGGAGAGAACCATAGCTGGCAGTTAGGTTTTTGCTGGAACTTTTTCGAGGGTATGAAACGGTTTATATCTACAATTAACCATTCCGTCAGGTCTGATACAGAGGACACATCCTTTTTAAACATGGAATGCAGAGGTAGATCCGATATAAATGTACGGAAGCTATCCCAGTCAGCCATAGTGTATCGATATACTGTATGATGGAGAGGTACGTCTGGGGACTTATTACATTGCATTTTTATCTTAATTGATACAGTAGACTCGCATACGGGCCGTCATTGTCAGGCACACGGGTGGGTTCGTGAACAATCTGAGTGAGGTCATAAGCAATGGAGAAATCATGACAGAACCTCCCCTCATCATCTGTCTTGTTTGAGTGGGTCAACCATTCCACGTTGTGAACATTGAAGTCTCCACATACGTGAATGTTAGCTGAAGGATAAGCAGATAGGACTTGGTCAATTTTCTCAGATATGCTTTTAAAGATAGTAACTCCGCTGTTGTGGGGGCGATAGAGAGTAAATATAAATGCAGAAGTGTGAGCTAATGCAACCCGGAAGCACATATAGAGTAAATTAGGATCTTCTCTGGAAATGTCCCTACCACATGGAAAGCCATCTTTTATATAGGCACATATTCCATGGCCATGGCGATCTTGGCGGTCAGATTTAGAAGTTTAGTTAGAGTATCCTTTAATTGCGAACTCTTCTATGGAAATAACCTGTCCAATGCCAGTTTTGCTTAAAAATAAAAGGTCTGGTTTAGTCTCCTGCAATTGGGTTTCAATCTCTGGAACGTTAGAATGTAGACCCCTGATGTTGGAGAAGGAGACATGGTAGTAGGGGTCTGTGTTGGAAGTGTATTTTTTCTTGAAACTTGTCATGATGGAATTTTGGAATTTGTGGACTAGGTCGTCAGATTTACTTAGAGCAGGACAGAGAGGGGAAACTAAGAGAGAAAAAGAAACAAAGAATGTTTTTTTTTTGTAGAACATAAGGTAAAGCCTGTATAAAAATGAGAATTCTCCCCTACCATCACAAAAGAAAGATTAAATGTCTATGAAGAATATTGAAAAATGCTTAAGCAATTAGTTCTAAAAGGAGAAATTATAGACCGAGATAATTTTGTTAAAAATTGAGATATGCATTTTTGTGTTTACTACATGTGAACTGGAAGCATTTAATATAATTTGTGCACTATTCCAGTGGCCGAAAGATGTAATTGCTATTTTTATCTCATCAATTAATGTAATTAATGACATGGTCAGTTAAGAATTAAGAAACCCTCTCATGAAATAAATGAAAAAATTGTACAATATGAAATATTATTTAGTTGATGAAAACAAACTGCCAGCCGCCAAGTTTTTCATTAAAAATTTTATTTTCCATAAAAGAGTAAATCTTATGGAATAAGTATTTTAGAATGTTGAAACTATGTTTTTGTTGTCTCTACTCTTTCTTTTGAGAATTCCTCCTAGACTGAGGCAATTATGAATTTGTTTGAATGACCCTTATTGTTATAACGTGACTGTTACTTTTTAAGTGTTGTGACAGTTCAGAGCTCTCGGACCCACACACCATCTGACATAGTTGCAAAAGATCAAACAAAAAAAAAAAAGAAATAATAAATTGAATTTTGCAGTATTTTTAAAAGTGCAAATGATATGCATTTATTCGTGGTTCTTCCCAAACAATGCATTTCATTATTTTGAAAAAGTCTTTTCACACACACATGTGCTTTTTAAAAGTCTCTCTCTCCGCCACCTGATGCCAGCCATAGCTAGCATTTTCTTGCTTTCCACATCCACAGTATACATTTTGCTTCTTTTTTGTTCAAGCACGTACTGTATTTTTCTCACATTTTCTTGTGACACAAGCGCGTACACACTTGCTAATTTGCTGTTGCTGCTGCTAATATTGTTGCAAGCCAGCTATCCTACAGTTACTGATTTTTTCGCATGCTACGTGCTCTGTTACATTGTGAGATTAGGTCGGTCACTAGGTATCACAGAATTACCTCCCTTATATGTAAGACGATGTAACTAAGTTAAATTATCAAAACTTTTGTACTTTTCAAAATAAAAACCATTCAAAATAAAAAACCTAAAATAAACTGGTAATGATATTTTAAAATATTTTTCAGCATATAAAAATAACAAAAATACAAGACTAATATTGTGTTTACATTATTGACATCTTAAAACAACATTCCTATGTAGTAGCCATCTTTAAGCTGCGTATATACTAGAATCGTTCCAAAAGTGAGGCCTCCTATTTTTTTAACTCAAAAACTAAAATGTTGAAGAGCTACAAAGATGGGAGTGGTACCATTAAAACAAGTGATGTTTTGTGCTCCACAATATATTTTTCTACATAATCAACACCATACCCAATGCATTTCTGCCAGTATCTGTTGATGCCTTTGTCATAAAAATCCAGAGTATGCTTTGTCAATCACATTTCTGTTACCACTCTGAAATTGACAAATCCACCTCCTAATTGTGCTGTATTGTCATATGAACTGCATCAGTTTCATAAACAGTCAACAGTTGCCAGTGAATATTAATTGGTTCGATTTTTTCTGCATCAAAAAATTCAATGATACATCTCTGCTTACGACGCATGTCCATGGCAAGGATTGCTTTCTTAAAGTCTCACATCATCAATATCTGCAATAGAGAGATGAAACTTTCAGATCATGAATGCATCATAACAATGAAATTTGCAATCCCCTCTGATCCATTCGGGCGAAATAAAAGAGGCATTACTTTTGAAACATTCCTTCGTGATGTGTTTAATAAATATAGTAAAAATCAACTTATGGTAAGATTTTCACAAATTTTTGGATATTTAATTACTTTTGGATTAATTTATCTTAAAAATTAAGTTTTCGAAAAATATGTGAACAGAAATTTTTTTTGTACATGATCCCCCACATAATTTTATGAAATCTGAGCAAAATATGTTCTAATTGATGGAAGTACAAACGAAGAGTTTATGAAGCACATAATATTTTTTTTATATTCAATCAATCTATTCTTTCGCCGTTTACCATGATTTGTAAAAATTCAAAAATAAAAATAGAAATAAATTCAATATTCTGTTTTGTAAAATATTTTTCTTATTAATATATCCATAATCTCTTTAATAGCAACATTTTTTTTTAAATTCTCAAAAATAATTAATTTTTAAAAGATTAAAATGATTTAAATTCCACTCTTCCGGCCAAAATAAATTATGGGAGCTCATAATTTACAAAATTAATACATTGGCTGTATAAGTTCCCTTGTTAAACTACTTCTGTCAGTAGTCAACATTCATATTTTATGATTTTTATCCATCTGTAGATATTGAAAACATCATATAAAATTTTTATTCTGTATGTAAACCAACACCAGCTGGAAAAAATAGATTTTATTTACTTATTTCTCAAGATACTGATAAATATTTTTTCGCTGTTTGATAAGTTAATCTTTAAATAAACTATTTGACTGTAAACTAAATTCCTAGAAATGTTAACTTCAATTATTGAAATAACAAATAAAGAATTGCTTGTTTTGTAATGTATGCACAAAATGATGATGTCAATAATTCTGTGGTTAGAATTGGAGGTCTCTATCGATCACACAAAGGTACGAATCATTATTGACCCTTCACCCTCACTAAAATGAATAGAAAACATTTTTATAGATTTCATTCTACAAAAAAAAAAAAAAAATTCCAGTGCTTATTTTTTTGTTGCGATATGGCTAATAAAGTTTAGGATAAATTCATATGTGAAACGTATGTTGTCAATGTAAATTCATATGTGAAACGTATGTTGTCAATGTAAATTCATATGTGAAACGTATGTTGTCAATGTAAATTCATATGTGAAACGTATGTTGTCAATGTAAATTCATATGTGAAACGTATGTTGTCAATGTAAATTCATATGTGAAACGTATGTTGTCAATGTAAATTCATATGTGAAACGTATGTTGTCAATGTAAATTCATATGTGAAACGTATGTTGTCAATGTAAATTCATATGTGAAACGTATGTTGTCAATGTAAATTCATATGTGAAACGTATGTTGTCAATGTAAATTCATATGTGAAACGTATGTTGTCAATGTAAATTCATATGTGAAACGTATGTTGTCAATGTAAATTCATATGTGAAACGTATGTTGTCAATGTAAATTCATATGTGAAACGTATGTTGTCAATGTAAATTCATATGTGAAACGTATGTTGTCAATGTAAATTCATATGTGAAACGTATGTTGTCAATGTAAATTCATATGTGAAACGTATGTTGTCAATGTAAATGATTTAGAGAGCAAATCAAATGGTGAAAATATTAAGACACGTTCATAAAAAAAAATAATTAAATTGTGGAATGGAATGTAAGCAAACAGCAGATGTTGAGGTTAGTAGTCTGTCTCCAGACACAACCTAACATAAGCCAGCAGAATAATATTCAAGTGAAATAGAAATATCAACTGTTAATGTATATGATCATCAATCCAGAGTTCAAATGAGTGAAAGATGTAGTGTATGGCATTACAAAATGATGTCTTCAGCTAAAGAGTTAAGTATTCACTAGAAGTGAAGGTCAATAAATGGACAGTTTAGTATTTTATGTTTTGAAGAAGCTCTTAAAACTATGTAGTGTTCGCATTAAGCAGTTTGAAAATTTGTTTCATAGTATTGTATGTGTGATAACGTTTTTTGATGCTTTTATCAAAGTGAATGTATGGATGGATGCCATGTTTAATTTTACAAAACTGATTTGAAAAATGTTCATAAAATGCAGTCTGTCAAACAAATAGAATGAATCTCAGCAGTCAATCAAATTAATGGAAGAAAAAAATTCATAATCAGAAGAAAGGTGATCATTTACATACTAAATAAGAGTTAGAGGAATGTTAAGAACACAAAATGATAAAATGAACTAATGACGGACATGTGTAATAAATGAACACTAAATATTTTTAACAGTGTACACTGGGAGAGTGAAAGGACATAATGACCAAGTAAATTATCCTCCTATCACTTGTAAGTAGGACTTGCTTTGACAGCTCAAAAATGTAAGAATGTATGAATTTGAATTACACTGATTGAAAATTTGCAGAAAACATCCAGCAGGTAGTGATAGCTAACATCACTATTTTGGATTTGTGTGTGGCACCTGTGCTTATATTCTTATAAATTCTTTTTGTAGAGTTTCTTATAGTTAATCTATAAATTATATTTTTGCTACAAGGATAAAACTATAAAATAGAAAATGAAAAGTTAGATTTATTTTGGATTTATTCGCATCTGGATTAGTTTTCTCTCTTTGTATTTATTTGCTTTCCATAGAAGTTTATTTTTTCGATGAAATTCAAACTGTTTCAAATTAGCTTTCCACAATCTACTTCAAAATCATTAGGATGAAAACTAAATTCTTACAAAGTTTCAAATCAATCTGAATTCATTCTAAACATTTGATAAGGACTAACAAATGAAGTCCTTATGTAGAAGGGTCACCTACAAATTCCAGAATTTATGAAGATTTCCAAGTCATGACTTATGTAACTAAACATGTAGCGAACTGAATAGACAAAGGGGGGGTGGGCTGATGTTATTTATTTGAGAATAGGCACAAATCAGAAATCTGCAAAAAATAAACTGTCAAAAGATCAGATTTTCAAAATATTTGTCTCCAAAATTTGTTTACATGTCTTGGCAAATTCTGTAAAACTTGATATCTGTTAAATTCTTTGATGACTATTCTGCATGTGTACAAAAGTTTTAATCAATTTTTTTTTTTTTATAAACTTTTGCCTTATTCTATGTGTGCTTACGAATTGAGCAGTTATTTTATAATATTCACTTAAGTTTCAGTAGTTTAGAGAAATTTTAAATTCTAAGAAAAGATGAGGATGAGGAAAGAAAATCTACTTACCTGGACAGCATCAGCTGCACATTTATTTGCAACATCACCTGCCAAACATTTGGCAATTGATGCAAAATAGGTGTTCCTTTTACCTGCATCAATCTCCCAAGCAGCCTTGTACATTGCAAGACGGGCAGACTCAATACCGATTGCCATGTCAGCCAACATAAATGCGACAGCTTGATGCTATGATAAAAAAAAGGGATGTTATATAGATACTTGGTTAAGAATAAGAAACATCTCAACAAGCAAGATTAATTGCTTGTCTCTGGAATTTCACAAACATATAGGCAATTTTTTAGGCATTTTGATTCCTTTTTTTTATTGGAGTTAGGTGGTAATCAAATGAAGACTCGATTCATAATTGAAATTTCTCAACCAATAACTATCATTTTAGCTCTCTTTTTAAAAACATTAAATAAAACAAAATCTATTTTGATTTTAGCACAGTTTTACAGTTTAGCCATGTAAATGTGATTTATTCTATAGTAATATTTGGAAACCTTTGAGGAAGCACGACCTCCCCCCCCATTCCTGAATCAAATGTAAAGCAAATCGATGAGAAATTAATTCAACAAACTTTCTACAACAATATCTATTTTCACAGTTTACACGAAAAAAATCAAAATGTTTTTGATTGCTTTTTCAAATATTGAGGAGGGGGGGGGTCCTACATTTATTAAAAGGTTCGAACTACTGTGGGTCTCAGTATTTAGAATTTGTTCTAGTTCAGATAGTTTATAAAATATGAAACTAGTATAAAAGTAACTAGTTATGCACTATCTAACCACCACAATATCATTTAAATGGCAATAGGTTAGACCAAACTGCCTGCCCAGATTTTGGACTTCATAAATTATTATCCTTTATTTTCTATCATGAACGGAAAACCACATTAGATGATCGAATCATCACCTATTTCCATGTCCTAGATAATCATAAAAAACCTTGACAGCTCCAAAACGTGTAGACCAGATTTTATCCCTGTTACAGTGATAAAGAAATGCTCTGCTGAGCTTGCTCATCCTTTCTAAGCTGAGGCTGAAGTGTTTGTCCAATGGTTTACTTTAAACTTCATAAATCATTATCTATATCACATGTAAAATACTGAATATCTTTTGTGTAACTAAAAAGAATCGTGCTAGTCTTTTCTTGCACTGAGTGTTGGTACACACTGGATATACTAATGTAGACATTGTGTCTTTGAGGAAGGAATGACCAAAATTTTAATGAAGAAAAAACAAAACTTACTGTACAAATTGGTTTACCCATGGTTTTCCTTTCAAAGGAATATTTTGTTGCTTCATCCAAGGCCCTTTGTGCCAATCCACAAGCTCCTGCTGCAACCTATTACAAGAAAAAGAAAAATCATTTTCTTTCTCATAACCAAGTTTGTGTATCTATAAACAGCAGAGACAGTGTTTTACTTTATTTTATTTTGAAACCGTAAAAATTAAAAAAAAAAAAAAAAAAAATGATAATACAAGATCTTCCAGGGGAGGACAGGAATACATAGGCATTCTGATTAACTACTCATCAATGCTTGCTCGTGTTAGGGTCATATAAACTGAAATAAAAATGATAGAAAATCCCAATTCCCAGAAAATAACAGCTCAACAACAAAACACAACATGGAAACAAAATGTTTTCAGGATTGAACAATAGGAGAGAGGGAGGCGAATTATAAAAACTGATCCTGCACCTACAATGTGTCAGTGTCATTACTGCACTCTTTAAAGTAGGAATAAGCTTATTAGATATCAAAAAAATCCATCATGCCCTCCAATACCAATGATTGGATACTCAGAAATGAGCTTTTGTTGGTAATATGAGGAGCATTCAATGAGTAATGCCCCTGGCCAACTTCTCATAGTAGTAGTCATGAAACTTAACAGTCTTTTTCTACATAGGAACCACCCGGAGTCACACATTTCTATCATTTAATGCAGCTCTGGAGACTGTCTTTGTAGAACATCACAGGTTGATCCTCCAATCACAATGTGACTTTGGAAACCAAGACTGCATCATTTGGGAAACATTTCATGACTGGAAGAGGTAAAAGTCAAAGTTCAAGGTCAGAAGAGTAGAAGGAACAGGGGAGGATTCATTGCCACACACACACACTTGATCTGACAATGTGCACGTTGTGAACTAGAGCATTGTTTTGCAGGAGGAGGATACATGAGTTGATTTTGCTCAGTCTTCTGATTTTGATAGCTTCTTTTAATTTCCTCCAAACTGAAGCATAATAGGCTTCTATAATTGTGTTACCCTCTGCCAAGAAATTTGTCATCACTACTCCATTTTGGTCCCAGAAAACTGAACATGACTTTGCCTACTGAGGGCTGCACCCTTGCTTTTTTAGGATGTGGTGAGTCCACTGCATTGACTGAATCATAGTGATACACCCAGTTTTCATCCTGTAAAATCAGTCTTCTGAAAAACTTTGACTCATCTTGGCACATCTCCAAATTCATCCTTGAGCAATAGACACATTTTCACTTCTAAATGCTGTCAGGAACCTGGAAATCTATCTCGCAGATGCCTTATGCAGAAGCAAATGATCATGAATGATAGTTTTCACAAATTCTGTACTAATCTTGACCTCTTGGGCTATTCAGCAAATATTCATGCGTCGATCTTCTAAAATGGCTGCTTCAACTGGACTGACAGATGCCTCATCTGTGGCAAAAGATCTGGGAGTTGTTTCTACAGATTTCCGACCATGTTTGAATTTATGATGCCAGCATTTTACAAGGTCATATGATGAGGCATCATTACCATACATTTCTTTCATTTCATCCAGAGTCTCCTGTGATGTGCGTCCTTGAAAATACAAAAACCGGATCACTGCACAACACTCAATAGCCTCAATTTCACACCTGACTCAGTTAAAACACTTGTAAATTAGAAAGTACTTCAGAGCTGCAATTTGCCACATAATCCATAGAGATATAAATCATTGCACATACAAAATTTTTGCTATATCAAACAACTGGGAGATGGTTTGGTTTGGTTTTGGTTTTGTTTTGGTTTAACGGCATATCAACCCTTTTCAGGTTATTCAATGCCAAACTCAGGATTAAAAAAAAAAAAAAAAATTATGTATTCAAAGAACTTTATGACGTCGAGTATCAATCAATTCTGTATAGTTCAATAGTTTTGTTTGTTTTAATATCTAACGATCTTTTTTTTTTTTTTTTTTTTAAGTTTTATATATCCTCATATATTCATTCATAAGGTTTAGTTGGGTTGATTCAGAGAATGATTTATATTTTTGTAAAGATCCTTGTTACTCTTAAAAAGGATAATATTTCCTCTAGACAGTTGTTTTCGAAAAGTTTCTTCATGCTGTTGTGTTTGAGGTATTTTTTTCTATCTTTATCTAGAGCTCTACATTCCACAAAAAGATGTTTAATGGTGCAAGTTTTCTGGCAGAATGGGCATTGTGGTTGTTGTTTTTGTTTTAGAATGAAGGAGTGTGTGAGTTTTGTATGGCCAATATGTATTCTAGTTATAACGACTTGTTCTTTTCTGGATTTGGGGGGAGTTTGTCTCCATTTTTCCAGTATGGGTTTGATTTGGTATAATTTGTTATTTGTGTTGTTATTCCATTGTCGTTGCCATTTTGCATGAATTAATTGATTAATTTTGGGTTTGAAGTCAGTATATGGTATGTTTATTGTATCTGGTTTTAAGGTTAGAGCTGATTTGGCCGCTAAGTCGGCTCTTTCATTTCCTCTTATCCCAATGTGACTTGGGATCCAACATATAAATATTTCTTTGTGTTCGGATAATGAATCAATTCTATTTGTTAGTTTAATGATTAGTGGGTTTTCAAGTTTTTTGTTATTCAGAGATGTCAAAACGGAAAGTGAATCTGAAAAAATTAGGAATTTCCTATGTTCATCTTTTTCTATAATGCTGAGTGCGAGGTCGATGGCACATATTTCGGCAGTAAAAATAGAGCTTTCTGTTGGAAGAGCTTTTTTAAGAGTTTTTTTCATTCGACACTGCAGCACATGCCACTCTATTATGGTCTTTAGAGCCATCGGTGAAAATAGGTAGATGGTCTGGATATTTTAGGAGAATATCATAGGCTTTTTCGTGGTAGATATTAGGGTGGGATTTCGCTTTTGGGAGTTCATTCAAGTTTAAGATTACTTTTGGTTTTTTAAATATCCAAGGTGGGGTTTTAGGTAGTATATGTTCTTGGATATTTTCTACAGTCATTTCTGATTCCTGCAGTATTGCTTTCATTCTAAGACTAAAGGGCTTTATGGCCTTTCTTTTTGCTTCAAATGCCTCTTTATATCTCGGATTGAATGTAGCTTCATATGCTGGATTATTTCGTTGTGCTTTTAATTTAGTGTAATATTGTGCACCCAGTTTTTGACTCCTTATATTTATAGGGATTTCGTTGGCCTCTGCATGGAGGCTTTCAACTGGGGATGTTCTAAAAGCACCGAGAGCTAACCTCAGTCCTCCATGGCAGATTGGATCTAAAATCTTTAGGTAGGACTTTCTGGCTGATTGGTATATAAAACTACCATAGTCGAGTTTTGATCTTATCAAAGTCCTATATAATTTCATTAGTGTTTCTTGATCGGCTCCCCATTCTGTATGGGCTATTACCCGTAGTAGTTGCAGTCTTTTGTTTCAACTATTTCTTAGATTCTTCAGGTGGGGGATGAATGACAGTTTTTTTGTCAAATATAAGGCCCAGGAATTTGTGTTCTTCTACGGTGGGGATTATTGTTCTTCCAAGCTTCAATGTAGGATCATTATGAAGTTTTCTCATGTGGCAGAAATGAACGCATTTGGTTTTTGATTGGGAAAATTTATATCCATTTTCCATTGCCCATTTGTCTAATTTATTTAAGCAGTGTTGGAGTTTGCGTTCGATGGTGCATATATACTTTGATCTGCAGAACACCAGTAGGTCATCTACATATAAAGATCCCTCAACACCAGGGTCCAAACATTTCACTATGCTGTTCATTTTAATATTGAACAGTGTCACAGATAAAATGCTACCTTGAGGTACTCCTTCCTCTTGATTTGTGGTGTCTGAGTAAGTAGTTCCAATGCGGACTCTAAACTTTCGGTCAGATAAAAATCCTTTTATAAATTGTGGGAGTCTGCCTTTTAGTTCAAATTCGTGCAAGTCTCTCATAATTCCATATTTCCACGTAGTGTCGTAGGCCTTCTCCAGATCAAAAAATACTGCTGATAGGTGCTCATTTCTAATAAAGGCTTCCCTTATGGCTGTTTCCAATCCAACCAAGTAATCTGTTGTGCTTCTCTTATTACGGAATCCACATTGTAGGTTGGAGATAAGGTTGTTGGTTTCTAGGTACGAAACCAATCTATCATTTATCATTCTCTCCATTATTTTGCACAAGCAGCTAGTCAGTGAGATTGGTCTGTAGTTTTGTGGATTCGAATGGTCTTTTCCTGGTTTTGGTATTGCTATTATTGTGGTTTGCCTCCACGAGTCAGGAAATTCACCTTCTGTCCATAATTTGTTGTAAATTTTTAGTAGCAACTTCAATGATTCCAAAGGGAGTTGTCGCAGGAATTCGTAATGGATTTCATCAGGTCCTACGGCTGTGTTGTGGGATCTTTTAATAGAATCTTCTAATTCAGTTAATGTTAGTAGTTTATTATAATCTTCTAGGTTTTTTGATTTAAAGTTTAGTTTGTATTGTTCGATATTTTGTTTAATTGTTATAAATTTAAAGTTATGGTTTTGGTTAGATGAGTTTTGAGAAAAAGTTTCGGCTAGTAGGTCTGCTATATTCTTTTCATCGGTTACTCTGATGTTGTTTTTGAGCAGGTGTTTAATTGGTGTTGATTGATGTTTACCTGAAATTTTTCTAATCATCTCCCATACTACTCTCGGTTCTGTAGAGGAATTTAGTTTATTGACATACTTTTCCCAACTCTCTTTTTTTAGCTGCTTTTATTACCCTACGAGCTTTAGCTCTATTTAATTTGTATTCTATCAAATTTGAAGTTGTGGGTTGTTTCTGAAATTTCTTCAGTGCAATTTTTCGCAATTTGATGGATTCCCGACATTTATTGTCAAACCAGGGTCTGTTGTACCGATTAGATGCTGAAGTTTTAGGGATGCATTCATTTGCAATTTCTACTAGTGTTTCTGTAAAAAATTCTACAGTGTTGTTTGTCTCTGAATCATTCAACTTATGTCGACATTTTTCTTTGTATAATTGCCAGTTGGCCTTATTTAGCTTCCATCTGGGAAGTTTTTCACTGTTGAATTCTGGAATTTCTATCACTAATGGAAAATGGTCACTGCAGCAAGTGTCATCATATACTTTCCAGGTTAAGTCCATATATAGTGATGGATCACACAAGCTAAGGTCAATGGCTGAATGGTTTCCACCAGTTGGGTTGATGTGTGTAGGTGTTCCATCGTTGAGGAAGCATATATCGTTTTCATTGATAAATTCTTCCAACGTTTTGCCCTTTTTATTGGTGTCTTTACATCCCCATAGTATGTTATGACTATTGAAATCTCCTAATAGGGTGAAAGGTTTGGGTAATTGATCAATCAATTTTTTAATCTCGTTTTTATCTATGTCATCGTTTGGAGGTATATATAGTGAACATACTGTCATTGGTTTATGTAGTGTGGCATTAATAGCAATTGCTTGGATATTGGTTGTTATGTTTATTTTGCTATGGGGTATATCGTTTCTGATTAGAATTGTTACTCCCCCGGAGGCCCTGCCCCCAAAGTTATGAGTAAAATTAAAAATTTCATATTGCTTAATATTAATTTTGTCTCCTGGTTTCAGAAAAGTTTCTTGAAGACACCACTGCAGGGCGCTCCTGCACTAGTAGCAGAAGCAGTTCATTCATGTTTGTTTTTAAACCGCGACAGTTCCACTGGATTATTTTTTGTTTTTTGTTAGTCATTGGTATCAGATCTTCGGTCTTCTATGTCCATTTCTTCAAATCTGTTTTGTGTAGGGATTCTTGGTCTGGAACTTGAGCGTGATCTGTCTAGTTTTGTTTTAGTTTCTTTTTTGAGTGGAGGTTTATTTCTTTTCTCTTCATGGGCATATTTTGGTGTCTGTTTTTTCCCCTCTGTAAGTGGAGATGTTTCTATGGGTATTGTATTTTGGGGTTTTATAGGTTTATTTGATTTAGTTTTAGCTTGAGAGGTTTGTTCAGTTATAGGAACTTTTTTTTCATTGTTGAATTGTTTTATAATTTTTTTAAATTCTTCCATAAGTTCCTTCATTTCATTAAGTAATTTAATAATGTCCTCGGATTTAATGTTGAGTGAATTTATTTTTGTTTGTTTATTTGGTTCGGTAGTTTGCTGTATATTTTTTTTTGTTATTTCAGAATATTTTGCATTTTCTGATAGTTTGCGAGCTTCTTGGAAGGTAATATTTTTTGTATATTTTATTTTGTTGATTTCTTTTTCACTCTTCCATTTGTCGCATTCTTTTGAATTGGCGCTATGGCCTTTTTGACAATTGATGCATTTTGGTTCTTTTTTACAATCTGTATGAGGTTCATTATCTCCGCACCTTATACATATTGGAGGGCGGGTACACCGGTCTCGATGGTGTCCGTATCTCTGGCAATTGTAACACCTGAGTGGGTTTGGTATGTAGTGTTCAACGTTTACCATTTCATACCCTATTTTAATTTTGTTTGGAATTTGGTGAGTATTGAATGTTAAAATGTAAGTATTTGTTTTTATTATTTCGCCAAGTTTATTAATTTGGACTCTTAACGTCAGTGACGTTTTGTTTTTGTAGGTTAGTCTGAATTTCTTCCAAGGGGCACAGTGATAATTCAGTACTCCTGATTACGCCTTTGCTAATGTTCAGAGATTTGTGAGGGTAAATTTTAACATTTTGATTGTTAAAACGTTTCCATTTGGAAATTTCAACAGCATATTTTTGGTTTTCTACTTCGAGAAGTAATGTACCATTATTTTGTTTTTTAACCATTTTAGGTTTGATGCTAGATAGAATCTTTTCAATTTTTGAATGGGGATATTTCTTCAGTTGCTTCTATAACTATGAAGCGGGGAACATTCTGGTTTTTTTGATGAAGCTCTGTTTCAGTGTCAGAACTACTGGCATCAGATACTTCGACGTGGTTTCTTTTTTGAGGCTTTCTGGATTCCATTAATATATTTAGTTTGTTTCATTTTTCATGCTCCCCACCCACCTCGGAGTCCTATATGGGAAGTGTTGGGGGGGATACCCATTCGCCCCAACCCAACAGGGATACAGGAAAAGTATACTCTTCTTGCTGGTGGATTCAAGCACCTGTGGTTCTTCAATTTCTTTCTGAAGGCCTCGTTTTCAGTAAGAATTTCAGTTTTTCAGTTGTGTTTAGTCCATTATTCAGCAAGTTGATTGGCCCTCCAGCCACCGCTTACTAAATCAGTTTATTGTATAGTGTGGGAAGTGCAAGCATATTTTCTTGTTATGTCTGTCTGATTTAGGGCTAGGCGTGACCAACCGCTTGATTGGATCGGGCCTATCCAACCGCCCGTCTTAGCTTAAGTAAGGGCCAAAGAGGTGTGTTGCATCTCATGTCCTTAAAATATCCTGGACATGATCTACTCAACCACCAGGATTCCGTTCGTAAGCCTTACGGGATGCCACCCACGGTCAACAGGTGGCCCCATTGAGGGACTTATACCCTCTGCAGGGGGGCAGTCGGCATATTCTAATGCCCCACCGACAGAGTCAACCGGGAAGTAGGGAAGGAAAAAGAAAGGAGGGGAGGAGGGAAGGAGGGTTGTTGTTTTTGTTTTTGTTTTTCGTAGAACATAATTAGGTTTTACAAAAGAGAATAGAAAACAAAAACAAATCAATGTAGGTGCATTTCGTCTCAGGAAGCCAATAGAACTGGGAGATGGTCAAGCGCATTGAACACCCCTTGCACATATTAGACATATTGAGGTAAAATTTGTTTCAATTATAAAAAGAATTTTTAAATGAACTCACGGGAGGACGTGTTTTATCAAAAGCACCCATTGCAATTTTAAAGCCTATTCCTTCTGCACCAAGAACATTCTGAAAATTTAAAAAATAGATAAAAGTTAAAATCTTTATATATAAGGAGATTTTACAGAAAAAAATAGAAAATCTTATTTTTGATAAAATATGAATTATTAAATCATGGGGGTAAAATAAAACTAGTAACCATAATAGTATGTATTAAACAAATAATAGTTTATATTAAACAAATAAATTAAACAAGCAAAAAAATAAAAAGCCAAAAGAAGTAGATGGACTTACTTCTGCTGGAACAACAACATCTTCAAAAGTGATACCTCTTGTGTCCGATGCCCGTTGACCCATATTCCATTCCTGGAAGTGGAAAATATAGAATTAAAACTTAATGGACCAAGATATTCTGGGTATGATACAAAACTATCTGGTGGTAAGGTCCCGCTGTAAAGAGCTTTGGGGTTTGTGGGGTCATGCCTTATATATCATATAGAATGGTAATAGCTGGCATTTATAGGTTAAATAGAATATCAGATTTGCAAAATATCTGCTGACAAAGTGAATTAATCTACAATCACATACAAAACTTACACAAGGTTTCAGCATAAACAGTTTTAAGATATTGTGGAACAACAGCCAAGCAATCAAAATGACTTTGATAAAAAAAATGATTTTAAATAATCCTGAAAGGGTTGATATGCCATAAAACAAAACAATTAAATTAATAAACCTAATGGAAGTTGGATATGCCTTGCTCTCTATCCATGTCAGTAACCCTAACCATAACAACTGTCCTGATAGGACACAAAAATACATCCAGCAGAGAGCCCCCAAACGAGGTACTTTGAGGAGTGTGGAGTCACCTCTGTTACCATTACTTGTAGATTTATTCTAATCCATAATCATAGAATTTGCCACGGTTCCATCTATTGCAGTCATATTTTTAGCTACTATTTTGATTTGATGTAAAGATGTACTGAATTGACCCATTAAAGGTCTTGGCATAGAAATGTTGGAATTTTCTAATCATTTCTAATAATACCTATGCAAGTGGTTGCCATTGCTTAACCTGTTAGAGTGAAGACATCAAGATATGTTATTTTTCTCAACTCGCCAACGACATGACAAATCTACTTAGATGTGGGGTGAACTTTGACTCGTTTTAATTACTTTTCAGCAAATCCCAAATAAAAATTTCAATATAAATTTGAAAGTCACCTGTTGTTATTCATCTTTGCAGTCAGACTTTCTATTACAACTTTAATTATAATGGAGAACACGATTCAAGCATCGCTTCATCTATTTACTTAGGGACTATTAATTATCTGCTTAGAAAAGAAAGTTATAAATTATATCTAAACAAAACTTGTTTTCAGAATACAACACAACAATGGTTGAAATGTCATAAAACAAAACTAACCAAACAGATACACATTCTATTTTGCGATAAAAATCATGTGATAATGAGTAACAAAGAAAATAATGCAACTTAAAATTAATTTGAATCTGAAGAGCCTTGGTACACAATGAAATCAGAGTCTAGATTTTGAATCTCAGTGATTGGCTAAACTTTTAAAATTGAAAGCCAACTTGGCAATTTACCTATAGTATAATTAATAGATGTAATAGTATAACTGTAGTTTCAGAGGGACAGACAAATAGTAAATCTCTGAGTAATCGGAACAGATTCGCCAATATTTGAACAAGCTTTCTACAGATTTTCAGTCCCTTTTTAAGACTTTTCAAAGCCTTCTCCAGACAAAATTCAAGTTATCAAAACAATTTGGGGTTTGTTTTAAAATCCACAGCAATTTGAAAAAAAAAAAAAAAAAAAAAAAAAAAAAAAAGATGGTAAAAAATCAAATATACAACAAATAAATGTTACCACAGGCAATAAAAGTTACTTTGTAACCTGCATCATTTTTTGGTGTTTTTAAGTAGTTTTAAATGCTTTTTATTTCATCTCAAATATTAACTCTTTATGGTTTTTAGTTTTCCAACCAACATCGCTACCGTCTTGTCCATTTTATTCGGGGTCCTGAATATGACCTTAAACTATATCCGATGATGAGGCTCCAGCTTGCGGGCTTTAGGGAATGTGGAGCCACCCTTTAATTGCCATTGCTCCCAGGTTCACTCTGACTCGGAGTGGTAGTACCTGTTAGGGTCCCAACTATGGGTTAAATAGAAACCGACTTGAAAAAAATATATATTCTATTAAAAAAAAAAATTCTTCAAAATAACTGGATTCGGCATTAAATGACCTGAAAAGGGTTGATATGCCGTAAAACAAAAACAACCAACCAACCATTTTATTCGGCCTGTCATTTTAGGTTATCACAGATTATTTACCATTGGCGAGTCCTATCTGCAGAAGGAAATATTTTTAGAGGGGGGGGGGGGGCAATCATTTTTATTTATGGCAGCAGCCACTACTCCTCTCCCCGCAAAAAATTAAATTATAAATGAAAACAAAAATAAAGGGAGATTTATTTAAATTTTTTTTTT
This sequence comes from Euprymna scolopes, assembly GCF_053919585.1. Classification (NCBI taxonomy): domain Eukaryota; kingdom Metazoa; phylum Mollusca; class Cephalopoda; order Sepiida; family Sepiolidae; genus Euprymna; species Euprymna scolopes. The sequence continues at coordinate 4,966,908 of NC_136507.1, read as the reverse complement.
TTTTACTATTTCGACAAAAATTTTTACTGGACATAAAGAATACAATTTTCAAGGCTTTTCTTTTCAAGACATTTTCCTTATTTTCAAGGATTTTTCAAGGTAATAATAGAAATAAGGCCTTTTCAAGGCAAAGGGCAAAAGTCAAAGACTTTTCAAGTCTGTAACCCTGTTGAACTGAAAATCCACCTGCTCATTCTGAACACTTGCTTTCATGCTTTTGACACTAGGAGCATGCTTAAGAGATGCCGGGTTTACATTAATTTTGTTATTGATCGTTAAACGAGTTTAATACTCACTTTTCTACCAATCGTAATGCCAGGTGAATCAGCATCGATTATAAAACCAGTGAAAGCTTTTCCTGCTGAACATTTTGGATCAGGATCCGACCTAGCCAGAAGGAAATACCAATTAGCCACGCCTCCATTTGTAATCCACATTTTCTGTCCATTAATCACATAATTATTCCCCTTTTTCACAGCCCGTGTTTTGATTCCAGCCACATCGGATCCAGCACCAGGTTCAGTCACACAGTACGCCTGTCAGCAAAAATAAGAAATTAAAAATAATTTAAATATTTTTCTCCAGATTCAAAAAGTAAAATATTTTGAATTTTCATTAATGTCACTTTTAGTTTGTCTTAGGGTTAGATGTTTTTTCCTCCATATTTTGCAAGCTCGCACTTCAATTTGTCTACACCGCATCGTCATGTCTAATCACTTGTTGCCAAGTTTCCTTGACCGGCCAAACTTCCGGTGATCCAAGACATATATCCTTTTGCAATAGTTTATCCAGGCAGATGAATGCTCCATATGATTGTACCAGCAGAGCTGATTAATCCTTAGGACAACCTCTATGCTGGGAAAATTTCATGCTGTCAGCCAATCCTTTGACTGCAGTTAAAATATGATTAAATCCTAAATTTTATCAAAAACATAATTAGTAGCAATAAACTTGAGTGTAGATATATATGTACATAGAACATCATTCTTTTCGAATCAAGTAAATCATATGACTGAAGTGAGACTTATGAAATTTTTATTTTGGCTTGTTTTACAGTATAGCAACCGTTTTAGAATCATTGAATGTCAAAACAATATCTCCTATAAATGACTTTCTTGTATACTATGACGATACATATACCAAAATTGTCTGGGAAAGTTAAGAAATGTATGAAACTTTTACTCCCACTATAAACGTCATAATATTTAGGTGATATTTTTAATTTCCATAAGTATTATTTATTGCCATCTTTTATCATGTGATGTATCATTAATAATGAACATCCTTGCAGCAATAACAATTCATATTGTAAGCAATTTAATGCATATGATCAATTGAACATAAGTTGCTATTTTAACCCTAGAAGGACAGAGGATGCCTTTATCAAGAGTATTAGCGTCCAACATATAATAGAAGATAAAGCAGATGTAGTCATGTAACGTAAAGTATTCAAACTTTAACACTTAGATTCTTGAATTATTAGCATTCTTCCGATTACTGTTCTCATCTTGAGTGTTATTTTCACGTTTTGGTCAATGTAATCACTGACCTTCAGGTGGATCTTTGTCAAACTTGGGAATTCGCACAGAATTTCAATTTATTTAATCCATGTGAGTAGCATGCATCTGACGGAGTAAAAATAAAAAGTAATTTGCAGTTGTATTTCGAGTGTCAATCTAAGGATTGTACCTTCACCTCTAGAAGAGTTTCATCGACTATATCACAAAGACTCGTGGCAATACGATTATTCAATTTTATCTAAAAAATTCAGAAACATAACTTTGGCAATGGTTCAGCCAGTAGCAATTTCTAGTTAAGGGAATGGAAATCCATTAGTTAAGGTGAATTAAATGGAATTAACATTCTAATAATTGTTGAAATTTCCTTTATGAAAATATAAAAACTAAGGAATCGTTTGTTGCATAGCAATGTTTAAACATTGGAATAAAACTAAGTAAATGGTTTTATCAATGCATCAATCTCTCATGCACTCTCATTGTACCTTGTCTTTTAAAACGGATCAGTGTCGAGACATGCAAACACCTACAAAAACCCATAACTCTGAACATGCACTTCTTCCCTCTTGTAAATGGCCACTTGAAAAGCAAGACACTGTTGATGCTTCTGATCTAGTAAGTATTAATCTCTATCATCACCAAATACAAGAGATTAAAAAAAAAAAATTAAGAGAACAGCTTCATTTTCTTATTCTCATGAAAGACAAACAACATTCATGAAAATCATTAGAAAAATGAAGTCATTTTTTATTGCCTTATCTTCAGTTTGGGTTCATATAAAGTCTAAACTGTAGAGTGCTGGTTTTTAATTTCTGATTTGTTTGACATCGGAGAACAAAGCACAAAATACTGTCTTTTGGTCTGTTCTTTTCCGTACATGCAATCCGCATATAATCATTTGACCTTTGAAATCCTTTTTGTACTCATTTTTGCATTTAGATTTACAAAAAATACAATTTCATGAAAATGTTCATGTGTTAATGTTAAAATAAACAATCTATTATGTCAATAACATGGAGGAGAGAAACAATGTTAATGTTAAAATAAACAATCTATTATGTCAATAACATGGAGGAGAGAAACAAATATCTAAATATTAATTTACTTGTCCGTACGTCCAGTGTTACAAAAAAAAAATCATTTACAAGCATTAATTAATGAGAAACAAATACCTTCCTTTATAGTCGCTCTTTATTAATTAAAAATCATTAAAACCATTTCTTCTCCAAAAATTAAAAAAAAAAAACATGGCTGTCTGTTGCGGTTTCAAATTGACTATTTTATTTTATAACTAGCATGAGTGCCTGGTGTTGCCCGGGTGTTTGGAGGTGTGTGTTGAGCAAAACAAAAAAGTGATAGTAGGAAGGCAGGCTTGAACCCGTACTGCTAAGGAGGAAAAGAACATGAAAAAAACGTGAAAAAAAACGTGACGTCTTTGCTATTATGACCACCATCAAACTGGAAGTGATGTAGGTTTAAATTAAGGCTAGATAATCGAAAAGAGAGGAAGACTTTTGAAAATATCGGCGAAAAAAAGCACCCCTCCCTGTAAAAAAGTGCCCAGTTGAGGGTGAAGAAATTAATGTTTTTAGCCAATTTTTCGGTATTTGTCGTCTGAAGGGTTGAGTTTCAAAACGATACTGATCTTGAGAAAATCCGTCGACTGTCGAAAGTTTTAGGCAGACATGCAAACATACATACATACATTTATATATTGGTAGCTCAAATTTTTTACCCAAACAGATTAAAAAGCTTGCCCTATCTCTGAATACCTTTTATGTAAAATTTCAAATGTTTAGACCAGAAATTGTCTGAGTAATTTGGTAGAGACCACAGAGGTCAAATTTTTTTAAACTTTGACCCCTATTCTGACCCCTTAACATTTATTGTTTTGGGCTCAAATCAAGTTATTAAGTTAGATCCATGTCCAAGGAACCCATATCTAAAATTTCAATTGTTTATACCCAAAATTAGCGGAGGAGTTTAGTAGAGTTCTCAAAGGTCAAATCATTGAACTTTAACCCCTTAACAGCCAAATTTCTGGCCGAAAAACGATTACAAAGATTTTTCCCAAATTTCACTACCTTGTATATCAAATTTCGAGTCTGTAGACTGAAAATTGACAGAGTTATTGCGTAGAGAAATGTACACAGACAGATACACACTTTTGTTTTGCTCAACAGACACATCCAAACACCTAGGCAACGCCGGGCTGAAATGCTAGTATATCTATAAAAGTGAAATTGTGTGTGTGTATATTTCCCTACCAAACTACTCTGTACATTTTCAGTCTACAGACTCACAATTTGACATAAGGGGTATTGAGATTTGGGAAAATCTTTTTAATCGGTTTTTGTTCAGAAATTTGGCTGTCAAGTGATCAAAATTCAACGATTTGACCTTTGAAAACTATCAAATTCCTCCAACAATTTTGGATCTAAGCACTTGAAATCTTAGTTGTAGGTTACTTGGACATAGATCAAACTTTTTAATTTGATTTGAGCCCAAAGCAATAAATGTTAAGGGGTCAAAATTCGGGTCAAAATACAAAAAAATTGACCTCCACAGTTTATTTTTGGTCTAAACATTTGAAATTTTATATAAAGTGTATTCAGACATAGGGCAAGCTTTTTAATCGGTTTTTTGGCTAAAAGTTTGGCTGCCAAGGGGTCAAAGTTCAAAAGATCTGACCTATTCGGTCTCCAGCAAACTATTCAGCCAATTTTGGGTCTAAACATTTGAAATATTATGTAAAGAGTATTCAGACATGCAGCAAGTCTTTTAATCAGTTTTTGAGCAAAAATTTGACTGGCAAGAGGACAAAGTTGAAAAATTGACCTTTGCAGATTCTACCAAACTCTTCCACCAATTTTGGGTCTAAACACTTCAAATTTTAGATGTAGGTTACCTGGATATGAATCAAACTTTTTAATACATACACATATGCACATAAAGTTATGAACAGTACATAAGGCCCGAACAAAGCAAGGCTGAACTGCTAGTACAGTAAAAAAAAAAAAAAAAAAAAAAAAAAAATCGACCTAAATGTAGTCAAAACAAAAATTAGCAACTGTAAGGAGAATAAGTTTGAATAACAATACAACTAATGAAAACTCCTAAACCTAAAAATTCGAATGAAAAGGTTTACACAACTGAAATATTTACAGACTTTACATAAAAATTAACATTTTTTAGCTAACTGCATCTTTAAGAATTTATAAACTTCTATACATTTAAAACAAAGTTTTTCATTGTTAAGTTCAGAAGTATTAAAAAAGAAGAAACAAGTGAATTAGTTCTGCTTAAAAAAAATACTAAAAAAAAAAAAATAAAATAAAAAGTCTTGGGCAAAAAAGATTTTTGCAAAATAAAAACTGATAAGTTTTTTTATACTTACACACATTAAAGGTTCTTCTGTCATTCGGCCAAGGTATTTTTTCTTTTGCTCATCATTGCCAGATAAAATTACAGGCATTTGCTAAAAACCAAAAAATTATACAAAAATATATGCAACATGTATTAAAGAAGGACCATGCAAAATTATTGTTTAATTTATAATTTATGTGAATAAATCCATTACTGCCCTAGTCCAATAACAAGACAATTCATAAACCACCATGTAGATAAGTTATTAAAATTCCTCAGATAGTCAAAGTCTACAATGAGCTGAAGAAGTTAGTTGCCAACATAAAAATCTGGATTACATCAAAGACCTAGTGTTTCTTTGAGAAGCATTCATTAAAACTTGCATATTTACCATCTATGTTTTATTTGGTGAGGAACATAATCTTCCTCATTTAAGTGTTAAAAAATCTTTTTTCAACACTTGCCTGGGAACAATCAGAGTCAAGGAATGTGGATTGCAGCGTTCCATTGTTATATATACGAATGATAGGCAGTAACTCATCTAGATGTTGTTCGAGAAAGAGGCAGATGCTGACATCTTGCTCTCAGTCTCAAAAGGAAAACATAAAAAAAAAAAAATCAAATGAATTTGTTCTAATCAAAAATTACTCAAAGCATTTTCAGGCGGTTTTTGAATAATCTAAAATATTAGATTATGGAATGTAACCTCTAACCTTCTTCAGGTATGTTGTGTCAAACTCTGGAATCTTTGTTTAACTTGAGGAATCTATAGAATTTCAAATAGAGCTTTTTATTTAATCCATGAAGGTAATTTGTTCTCATTCTATCAGCTATGACTAGGTAGAAATCATGACCATGAAGAATAGAATAAAAATACTGTTATCAATTAAATAAAGGATTCCATTTAAAATTCTATACAGATTCTAGATACATCTGAAGAAGGTCGGAGATTATATCAGCTGAAATGTAAGAATAAAATCCAAGATGAGAACAATAATGCAAATTATCAATCCTATCTCAAAAATTTCAAAATACGATTATTAAAATATTTGCCATACTTACCCCGAGAGAATTAGCTTCAATGGCTGTTTGCATACCTGAGCAGGCATAAGCAAGTTCTTCTGTCATCAGACAAGCATCCAAAATACCCAAATTTAATCCACCTAAAAACAAGCAGAGAGAAACAATAAGAAAAATTTTAACAATTGTTAATTCTCAAAAATAATTGTATCTGCTTTTGTTTTTGCATTAATTCCGAGCTATGGTGGAGTCTGCAAAATAAAGGTAATTGAAACTGCTATCTTCAGACATTCTCACCTGGGACCGTAGAAATTCGTCTATCCACTGCGCCATGGGCCTCGAAGGGGCGATCAAGGTTGGATTTTTTGGTCTTATAAATCCACGTTTATTACCTGATCTTCCATGGCCGCGTCCGTACCGAATGAAGATAGTGGTTTCAATCCTACCAAAAGCTGGGCAGAGGCTTACTTGGCCAAAACGTGGTGAGACGACAACAACTATGGATGGCAGTAATTGCTGAAATGCAGTTAGGAGGTTCAGAGTTCCTATCCAGTCGCGGTTACCACCTGACGAAGGCCAGAGTAATAGTTGGCCGAAACGTCATGAAACAACTAAGAAAGAGGAGGATAATAGTCCGCAATAAATAAAATAACTTACTGTGAAGGTTTCATTTCATAGGCAGGGATTGTCGGTCAGTAAAACACCCATCATGAAAATAATGATAGAATTCGCAATACCAGACACTATAACGTTCAGCACTGGATAAGGTGTACACTGCTATTTAATTTGACACTCATAGTCTTTAAATCAGTAATAAGTACATTTCTCCTACCTCCATCAAAATAAAACTTATATAACTGGATTCACAATAAAATTTACTTAAAAATGGTATTTTAATATTTTTATTGTGATTTGTATAGTTGAAGAAATTGCTATTTAAATCCGACTATTAATGAAACATGCCAGCATAGCATATTTTATTTAGGTAGATTACTTTTTGCAAATAAATGGTTAGGGTTTGGTCACATAAATACTTGAAGCAGAAGTTGTACCCGTCAACGACGTTTCTAGTTGTTTTAGCTAATCAGAGAAAAGAATTGTCTTTGCTACAGAATTTGAACACAACACATGTCTTTCCAGTTAAAAGTTAGAATCTCTCACAGTTGACGCTTTGTCAACTAACTTACAAAGTATTCATTTTATTTTTGTTATTTAGAAAACATAAGTTTTTAATTATGGAAAGGAAAAGAAGATTTTTTAAAAATAAATTTTTTGAAAAAGAATGACCAACAATGCTTTTAAATGAGTTAAAACGCACAAGCCACTTATCTAGTTAAATAAAAGAATAACTTTCATTGGGTTTGTTTTACAATTCACAGAGGTATGAAAAAGTGGTCAAAAAACAAATATATAACAAATAAATGTTACCAAAGACAAATTACTTTTCTACTTACCTCAATAAATTTTTAGTATTGTAAATGTTTATTCTGTTCAAAAAACATGGCCGCAAAGTCTCTTGAAATCTCCACAATGACAAAATAGTAATTTGAAGCGGTTAAAATGAAATTTAATTATCCTAATTAGTTTAATGTATTTGAAAACATAATTGTAATCTGTACAAAATTTCCTTTCATTTCATATGCTACAAGCCATAATTAGTTAATTATTTCTTTGAATTGTGTCGTAGTTGCCATCTTGGATTTTTCACAGTGTAATGATGACAAATGATAATGTCAATCAGAATGATATTTCGCTTGATGATAAAGCCTTACCTCCCATTTTTTTTTTTTAAAACTATTTTTATGATGCTTCTACTTGAAGCTGTTAAAATTAAACTTAATTATGCTAATTAGTTGAATGTACTTAAAAACATAATTCTGATATGTACAAAAGTATTTATCTAACCTAGCATGGACGCCCGGTGTAGTCTGGTCATAAAATATGCTTAATTATGATAATTTATGCAGATTTCGTATAAATTTTTATAAAGTCAATTTTTTTTTATCGATTCTTATATATTATAAAGTTGTGATTTCAAAAATTAAAAAATATGTCCACGTGATTTAGGTGCATCAGCTTGAATTGAAGCTGAAACCGAGACTTATGAAGAAAAAAAAAGATAATTTAGTTCCTTCAGCTGTAATTGAAACTGAAACCAAAACTTATGAAGAATTCTTGGCAAAATTATTTATTACAAGAAATGGTGTGGTATAGAAATAGTCACTCAGAAGAAAAAAGATGTAAGTGCGACACACAAAATAACACACACACGCTATTGTATTAATATATAGATGATATATTTCACCAATATTTGATCTGACAATTTTATTCTATAGCTGTGAATTGCCATTTCCAGAGAAAATGAAAAGGCAGGTGGGATGTACCTCAGATTCAACTCAAACACATTCATGATCTACTTAATGTAAATGTGAGAAGATGTATGAAGTAAAAAAAACAAAAAAAAAACCTACCATATTTTTCAGGAATATGAGTGTTGATAAGACCCAATTCAAATGCTTTATGGATAATAGGCCATGGATACTAAATATAAATAAAAGAAAATATTGATAATGAAAAGAAATAGTGAAAAAAAATGCAAATGGTCTATATTGTTTAAACTAGCATTGAGCCTGCTACACTCTATTGTCTGACATAATATCCAATTAAATATTAATTTCCTTTCTCACAATATTAGCTCATGAGATGTGTCGAGACCATAACCACCTGAAATATTTTGTTTTGTAATATAATGCCACATTTATCTAAGTCTATAAATATCAGGATTTTACATACGGATTCAATGTATCCACGTCTTCTACAAACATGACTTTCAGCTACCAGAGAGAATTATGTTGCAGAATAATTATTGTCATTGAAAATAGTGACTTTACTTGAAATAATAACAAACACTTAACACAAGAGAAAGAACTATATTTATAAAAGCAAAAAGATAATTTTTTTTTACATCCAATTTTTTATCAAAGTAACACAAAAAGTAAAGATATTAAAAAAAAGGAATTACAATATATTGGCCTATTTTCACACTCTAAATTTGACTGGGTTGTGATACCTACTTAATACAAATTAATTACATGTTAGTAGATTTTCTTTTAATAAACTTATTAATAAGTTTATCCAAGTCCATTTGTTACATATATTATCCCTTCCCCCAACTTATAAACTAGAACATGATGGTGGTGTCATATAGACGAGCCTTCTGAGTCTAATTTTCAAACTCCTCAGACTAAAATCCACAGGTAAAATATCAATTGAAATAAATATATAGAAAATACTGCCAAGATGGGCTCTCTCTACCAGGCTAGAAAACTTCTCACATCTGCCAGTATCCTATATTTCTACAAAGTCAGTTTCTGTCAAATTCATCCTTATCACTTCCATCCACGTTTTTCTCGTCCTTGTGAACTATTCCTGTTACTTCAACTGGTCTACATCTAGTAACTCAAGAACTAAAAAATCAAAAAAATCATAACCTAATAGAGACCGCATTGTATACCAAACTCAAGTCTCATAACTACAATGTTGCATTCCTGTGCTTGTCTTATGAAATGTGCTCCGATGAACTTAACGCACTTGTACCTTATCACTGTAAGAAAACCCAACCAAATTGATAAGCGGAAAAATCCCATCCCTTCACTGGAGAAATTCAGAGATGTCAGAAAACTTTCTAACAATCGTTTCTTTCCTCAAGCTGCTTACCTTTAGAATTTCATCCCTGCTCTATTTCCTTAACTATATCAACATGCAGAAATTTAAATGTAATGTAAATACATATCTCGCTACAGAACTTCCTGAACCTAGGATGCCCCTTACTATAAATCTGGCTCCTAATTCACAGTATCTCAGTGACAGTGTGCTTTGTTTGAGGTGTGAAATCATGGTAATTTGCTAAATGCTTATCTATATAAAAGCCAAGTACGTCCAAGGATGGAATACTGTTGCCATATCTGGGCAGGAGCTGCTAAAAACAGCCTATCCTGCCTTGACAGAGTACAAAATAGACTTCGTGGCTTAGTGGGGGATGCCCTTTTCTCTACCCTGCAACCTCTCTCCCACAGAAGAGACGTTGCGAGCCTATCCTTGTTTTATCGTTATTTCCATGGCAGGTGCTCGTCTGAACTCCAATCTCTGGTCCCCCCTCGCCAATCTTTCACGAAAAACACCCGTCTAGCTGAATCCACTGTGAAAAATTTCCCCCACTCTATATCTGTGCCTAAATCAAAATGCGGATTCCATGAACAAAGCTTCTTTCTTAGAACTGCACGCCTGTGGAACTCTGTTCCGTCTGCCTGCTTCCCACCGGACTACAACTTGGATGTGTTCAAGTCCAATGTTAACAAATTCCTAATGAACCACCCCCTTAAGTAAACACTTCATCAAATCTCCACACTAACGTAATGTACTTGCAATAACCCTTATCCCTGAGTGGCTTCCAGGCCTTGATAAGTGGTGATCACTGTGTAAAAAAAATAAATAAATAAATAAATAATAATTATATTTGATTACAAATGAAAAGAAATTACTTTAAAATAAAGATGTATTTAATTGGCTGTTACTGCACGAATGTCCATTAAATATTTCATATTTGTTGGTTCCAAAATTCAAGGGTACGCAACTCTGCTGTCTAAAATGTTTTCATCAAGCAAGATGACTTACAGATAGAGTTATTACTTTTTAAACATTAAATGACTTCCGTTTCCTCTCTCAATCGCTGTCAGCCTAGACAAAGAGTCTGAGAATATAATTTACTAGACTACCCGTGACCCATTGGGTCAATATTTTAGATTAGCTATGGAATTAATGCATGAGCGTGACACTTAAAGAAAATAGTTTTTGTGACATAACAGAAACATTTCTATGAAAGTATATTTAAATGAAAAAAGAATATAGATAGATTTCTATGAGTAGTTCTGTTTATAATTGTTTATTTTTTTGAAAAAAAATTACAACCATTGAATTATAAGTGGTTTGCCATATTTATAAGTAAATGTGCACTGAACAGATACCATACGAGGGGCGTGCAATACGTAATGCCCCTGACCCACTTCCAGTTGTCTGATTTAGCTGAAATTTTGCATGTGCAATGATTTATATCTCTACGGGTTATGTGACAAATTACAGCTCTGAACTAATTGTGGTTTCTGTTTTACAGGTGTTTGAACTGAGTCAGGTGTGAAATGGAGCCTGTTGAATGTTGAGCAGTGACCCGGGTTTTTGTATTTGAAAGGACGCACACCACAGGACTATTGATGAAATGAAAGAAACTTATGGTGATAATGCCCCATCATATGACCTATGACCTTGTAAAATGCTGGCATCGTGAATTCAAACATGGCCGGAAGTCTGTGGAAACAGCTCCCAGACCTGGTTGCCCCCCCCCCCTTCTGCCATTGATGAGGCATCTGTCCATCAAGTTGAGGCTGCCATTTTGGAAGATCGACGTATTACTATTTGCCAAATAGCCCAAGATGTCAAGATTAGTACAGGGTCTGTGGAAACTATCATTCATGACCATTTGCATATGCATAAGGTGTCTGTTAGATGGATTCCCATGTTGCTCACACCATTCCAGAAGCGAGAACGCGTCAAGTGCTCGAGGATGAATTTGGAGATGTGCCAAGAAGATGAGTGAAAGTTTTTCAAAAGACTGATTACACAGGATGAAACCTGGGTCCATCACTATGATCCAAAGCCCAGTCAATGCAGTGGAAGCACTTTGACTCACCACCTACAAAGAAGGCAAGAGAGCAGCCCTCCGCTGGCAAGGTCATGTTCAGTCTTCTGGGACCAGGGCGGAGTAGTGATGATAGATTTCCTGGCAATGGGTACCACAATTACAGGTGCCTATTATGCTTCACTTTTGAGGAAATTAAGGGAAGCTATCAAAATCAAAAGGCGGGGCAAGATCAGCAAAGGTACCCTCCTTCTGCAGAACAATGCTCCGGTCCACAACTCGCATGTCACCAGATCAGAAGCATGTGAGAGTTATGAAATCTCCTCATCCTCCCTACTCTCCTGACCTTGCACCCTCTAACTTTCACCTCTTCCCAGCCATGAAGTTGTTTTTGAAAGGAAAGCGTTTCCCAGATGATGCAGCCTTGATTTCTGAAGTCACGTCGTGGTTGGAGGACCAACCTGGGGTGTTCTACAAAAACGGTCTCCAGAGCTGCATCAAACGATGGGAGAAATGCATAACTCTGGGTGGTTCCTATGTAGAGAAAGACTAATAACTGTGCCAAGTTTCGTTGCTCTACTGCTATGGGAAGTAGGTCAGGGGCATTGCTTATTGCACGCCCCTCATAATACTTCAAGTTAAATTCAAATTTTTATATATCTTTTTTAAATGAAATTGTTAGTTGAAAGTACAGAATAGTTAAAAACACTCTCCCCATGTTAAGAATGGCTTTTTAAATAGAAAATGAAAATAAAATGTAACTCTTTTCATTTATTTTAAACAAACATTCATGACCCATTGGGTCAAATATTTAATTTATGTTAATAATAAGGTCAATAAAACTAATAAAGACAATGAATGTTTTTAAGAAAGTTGTATTAAAAAATGGAGAATAAATTAAAAAAAAAAAAAAAAGGAAGGTGGTGGGGAAATCACTGTTGTAAATTGTTCTTATGGTTGTCAACGGGTCAAAGTTGATTTATTTGTAAGAAAATTGCAACAGTATAGTTGTAATACAGATTAGTTGCAAAACATCTCCACCCTTCCCATGTTAAATAATAATTTCTAAATAATAACGCTAATATTTTAGTCCGCAGGTAAATTCTGCAAAAGTAGCAATTTGTGTTTATTTTTTTTACGCTGTTATGGGTTTATGTTTATTTACGCATGCACAACCGGAAGTCGTAAACCGGATGTGTGGTTACAACACTCATTACAAGGTCATTTGAGTTTTATAATTATATAGATTTCCCTTCCTTGGTCACTTGATCATTATAGTGTCATTTTTATAGCTTGTAATTCAACTATGTAGATAGAAGCATTATTTGGTAATCTGATTTGTTTAATGGTGTGCATGATAGCTTTTTTTTTTCCTGGTTTCATCCAGGGTTTTTAACCTGATTAAAAACAGTATGACTATTGTATTTACCAGAGTTCTCCAAATTCATTTTAGCTGAAGTGGTTGGTTATATTGCTTTTCATGTGCAATATGAATCTTAAAGAAAGGCTTAGATCCAGATTACCTCAGAAGATTAAACCTGGACAATATAGGTATGTATGTGAAGAACAGGAGACTATTAGTATAATCACATTAAAAGAATGGATGAGAGTACTTGGGTGTAGAGCAGTTGAAGTAGCAAGATTAGTTCACAAGACAAGGTCAAGGAAAACTGGATGGAAGTAATAAGGATGGATTTGAAAGAAAGAGGGTTAAATAAAGACCTATCCAGAAATAGATTAGTTTAGAAATCAATTTTTAAAAGGTGCCCGATGCATTTCAGCATGTAAAAATGGATCTTAAACCAATCATGATGGGAATTTAAGATGCACAATTTTTTTAGGAATACATTATACACAAACAGAAATCAGTTGTCTTACAAATGCTAAATATTTATGAGTATGTGTGCTAGTATCAATGTTATTTTTCTAATCAACTATGGTGTGGTTTGTATTTGCTAATATTGTTTTGTTGTTGTCATTCTTTAAGCACAACACTAACAACACAGAAAATATACTTTTATTGTCGATGATGCTGAGGGATGGTGGGTTGTTAAGACACACACAAGAATTTGATAGTTTTTTTCTTTTTTTAAAGGAATTACCATTTATCAAGGCCCAGAGGCCACTCATGGATAAGGGTTAAAGAGTGTACAGTAGTCAAAGGGATATCATCATAGTAATTGTTGGAAGTGTAAATTTGGTAAATTAGATTACTTAAGGGAAACAGTTCATCAAAAAGTTATTTACATTGGACTTGAAGATGACCATATTGTAGTCAGCAGGAAAGCAGGCAATTGGAAGAGAATTCCACAGGTGTGCAGTTCTAAGAAAAAAAGCTTTGTTCATAGAATCTACGTTTAGGTTTAGGCACAGATAAAGAGTGGGGGAAATTATTGATAGTGTTTCCATCTAGACGAGTGTTTCTCATGAATGTTTGACAAGGAGGGGACCATAGATTGGGACTCAGATGAGCACTTGCCATGAAAATAACGATACAGCAGAGACAGGCTCGCAACATCTCTTCTGTGAGAAGTTGATTCTTTTCAGGTCCAAATTGTCAACCAATTTCCAATCTTAATTCCGAATTGCTATTACTCGTATATAACAATTTGTGATCATCTCAAGCACCCCCATGCGATGACATTGTCTAAATAGCTATGCCCTCCCCTCTTAACTATTTCATTTGTTGACAGTGGTTTCAATGAACGACAATTTTGTTTTCCTTCTCACAGTGCATCTGGATTTTAGCTGCATGTATTTTTTTTTTTACTTCTTATTTAACCTGCGCAAAGTATATTGCCAAGTGAACATAAGTTACTATTTGAGGCCATATCTACAGGGGCACAATGTACAATGTCTGTTCAAATTTAAATTTCTGCATGTTAGTACAGTGAGAGAAGTAGGAGACTGGGAGAAAATTACAAAGTCTAGCAGCCCAAGAAAAAAAAAAAAAACATTTAAGTAGAATGCTTTCCAGCATCTAAAAGACCTAAACTCAAGTCGTGAAATTTTGCCACTTGTCAGGTTAGTATTTACATCAAGGGAGCACAAACGCTATGAGTTCGTCAAAGCACATTCTATCAAAATATTTGTAAAACATGCACAAGGATGCAACATTGCGGCAATGGATAATGCAGGACCTATTAGGTTGGAGACTTTTTTGAACATGTCTAAGAGGGAGAGCCTGCATGTGGTAACAATACTCTATGCATGGGTGAATGGTGGCTTTATAAAGGTACAAGATACTGTCAGGTATGAGTAATTTTCTAGCACAGTAGAGAGAGTACACATTCATTGCAGCAGCCCTGGCAATGTCTTCAAAGTATTCATTCCAACTCATGTTATCTGTGAATACTACATCAATGCATTTGAACAAAGACTCTCAAGCAGCATATTATTAGTTTTTTTTTGTTTTTTTTTACATAAGCATCACCACTTATCAAGGCCCAAAGACCACTTGAGGATAAGGGTTAAAAGTGTGTAACATGATCGACTTGATGGAGCGAATTGCCCCTCATTTAGGAGCTGGGTATGCTAAGATAGCTTTAATAGATCCCGGGCAACAGAAGATATCCCAAAGACTTAAAGTAGAAGATATAAATATATATTTTATTTCATTGTAAAAATATATACAATTGTTTTATTGTTTGGAAGTCAGAGATATATATTTTGTTATTCAAAATTGACAACAGGAAATGTTAGAACAATGGCTTGATATTGTCTGGCCTGACGAGTCAGTGCCAGGGGGTTCTGACTGACAGCTGATGACCCCTGGGGTCATGCGAATTAGATGTTGACTTTGAGCCCAGATTGCAAAATTAGTGATATGGCCGAATTGTACACCCGCAAAATTTGGGGTTTTCTCCAATTTCGTGGAGTAATTTGATTGGCTTGGAGATGTTCCACCCCGAACACACACCGATACCTAATGCTAGTATCGCGCAAAATTAGTCAGTTTCCAGCCAGAGAGTGTGTGCGAAACTCGAAGTAACAATACCGCTCTCTGAGATGTGACCGCCACACCCCTCCTCCAACCTGTCTGAGACTATCTCCGAAGAGAGACTCTTAAAAACTTACTAAGAACTGAACCATATATTTGTAAAAAAATCTGTAATATATTTTGTGAAGTAGAATAGAATTCAAGCATCTGTTGTCCTTCTTGCCTGCGTGAGTTTTGTTATTTTTCAGCATACCAGATTCAATGTGATGCCTATTGAAGTACCAGACGATACGAGCCGAGTTTTACGAAGTTTTCGAAGATTAGGGGTCCTTATGTAACTTCATAAGAGAGGGTGTTACAAGTGTACAGTAGTCAATTGAACAATATAGTAATTGTTAGTAATGAAAATTCGGTAAATTTGTTAACTTGTTTACGTTGGACTTGAAGATAATCAGATTGTAGTCAGCTGGAAAGCAGGAAAACGGAGTCCATTTTGAACTCTATCAAGGTAAGGTAAGTCCTTTCTAGCAACTCCTGCCCAAATATGGCAACAGTACTCCATTCTTGGACGTACCTGGCTCTTATATAGAGAGAGAATTGCATCAGCAGTGAGATATCTACTGTATCGATAGAAGGATCCCACCATTTTTCCAGCGGCCTTAGCAACAGATTTAATGTACGTGTTCCATTTAAGATCAGAAGCTTGTCAAAACATGGTCTCCAAGACGAGAGCCATTCATTTCAATTGATGCCAAATGGGGATCAGAACGTTGATGATGTAAAGAGAGAAGCTTAGTTTTAGATGCATTAAAAGTAACCAGCCACTCCTTTCCCCATTGTACTACGTGCTCAAGATCAGAGGAGAGAGAATCAGAGAGAACTTGGTCGTTTACTGACTTAGATGTGCTACCATAGATGGTAGTGTCATCAGCATAAATGTCTACAAATGATGTAAGGATGTGATTTAGAAGATCATTAATGTAAATCAGGCAGAGAGTTGGGCCCAGGATGGAACCCTGAGGGACTCCAGCATTAATACTGTGAGCTTCTGATTTTTGTCCATCAACTACTACTCTTATGAACCTATCAGAGAGAAATGATTTAATAATTAAGACATTTCCAGCTATACCATAGCTGGAGATCTTGTGAAGTAAACCTTTATGCCATACCCTATCAAAGGCCTTTGATATGTCAAGAGCAATTGCCCTAGAAATGTTGCCTCCGTCGAGAGATTTGCTAATCCTATGAGATATAACTGTAAGCACATCTGCTGTAGATCTAGCAGAACGGAAACCATATTGCATTTCACTAAGAAGGTTATTTTTGTTGAGACGGTTGATTACTTCTCTATTTAACAGAGATTCCAGCAACTTACTCATGACGCACAGGAGACTTATTGGCTTGTACAGAGAGGAAGATGAGCGATCACCTGAATTCTTAAGTACAGGACATACTGATGAGATTTTCCAGGATGATGGGAAGCAATTCTTCTTAAGACAACGTTTAAACAGTTTTGTAAGTATCGGCGCTAGTTCTGGTTGAAGTTTTTTGAGTACTATAATTGAAATACCGTCAGGGCCGGTTGCTTTACTGGAATCAAAGTTTTTGATTAGCTTGGCAACATCACGAACAGATATTTGTATATCACATAGCGTGTTTTCTGATACAGGAGGAAATATTGGGGGTTGGTGGCCTTGGTCGCAAAGGGTAGAATTAGCTACAAAGTTTTTGGCAAAGAGTTTGGCTTTGTCCGATGCTGACGAGATTACCTCAGGTCCATTGATGATAGTTGGGATAGAGCACACGCTTCTGTTCAAGATTTTGTTTGCTATTTGCCAAAACTGGTGGGAACCAAGCTGCTGCTCAGCTACTTTGGACTTGACGGACTGAGCATACAACTCTCTTGCGTTCTTTATTACTTTCTTACAATGGTTGCTGGCAGTCCTGAAAGCGGCTTTAGTTTCCATACATCTATTACGTTGGAAGCAGTGGAAAAAGTGATTTCTGTGCACAATGGCAGCAGCACATTCTGGAGAGAACCATGGCTAGCTGTTAGGTTTTTGCTGGAACTTTTTCGAGGATATGAAACAGTCTATACCTATAATTAACCATTCTGTCAGGTCTGATACTATAGATGACACATCCTTTTTAAACATGGAACGCAGAGGTAGATCTCATATAAATGTACCAAAGCTATCCCAGTAAGCCATAATGTATCGATATATTGTACGAGAGAGAGGTATGTCTGAGGACTTATTACATTTCATTTTTATCTTAATTGATACAACAGAGTGGTCGGAAGATCCAAGAAGAGACAGAACGGAAACTGAACATAGTCCAGGGCAAGTTGTAAGAAAAAGGTCTAGGAGACTCGCATACTGGTCATCAGTGTTGGGCACACGGGTGGGTTCGTGAACAATCTGAGTGAGGTCATAAGCAATGGAGAAATCATGACAGAACCTCCCCTCATCAGTCTTGTTTGAGTGGGTTAACCATTCCACATTGTAAACATTGAAGTCTCCACATACGTGAATGTTAGCTGAAGGATAAGCAGATAGGACTTGGTCAATTTTCAGATATGCCTTTAAAGATAGTAACTCCGCTGTTGTGGGGGCGATATAGAGTAAATATAAATGCAGTAGTGTGAGCTAATGCAACCTGGAAGCACATATAGAGTAAGTTAGGATCTTCTCTGGAAATGTCCCTACCACATGGAAAGCCATCTTTAATATAGGCACATATAATGGCGATCTTGGCGGTCAGATTTAGAAGTTAAGTTAGAGTATCCTTTAATTGCGAACTCTTCAAGGGAAATATGATAGTAAAGAAGGTTTATTGGAATTGTAAAAGGAAAGAAGTTTAGTCTTAGTAGTATTAACTGTTATGATCTATTTACATGTCGATTCCATATGACAGGAGCATTTTTTGTAAAATAGCCTTTTTGTACATTCAACAATTATTTTATCTTTTGACAATTGATTATATTATGTTGTTTCTTCCTGTGCAAGTGGTTCCATGATGCCGAGTGCATTATTTCAATTCAAATAACCTTTTGGAACATTTGACAATTATTTTATCTCTTGACCATATATCATAAGTTGTTTCTTGCATCCGATTGCCAGGTGCCTTTCTTGTCAAAATGACTTCAGTACACATGGCCTGGGTATTTAACAGTAAAAACATTAGCTAAAGTATGTTTGCTCAGATAAATTTGGTGGTATGTTGTAAACGGAAAATATTTCAGAATTTCAGAAAAATGGTCAAATGATTGATCCTGCAGAATCATGGGAGCTAGAAGTTGATGAAGCAAGTGAACATAGTGTCATCTTTTCTTGGGTTGACAACATTTTTTGGAGAAGATACAATATTGTAAGACTCTTTGTAGAAACCTCAGTGAAACAAGGCAGATGGGAAATGATCAAGTAACTGGATATCAGGACAAATAAATCGCTGATCTTTTAAGATCGTCTTAAAATTGAATTAACTCAATGGGAAACGGGTCAGGTGGCATTTTATTGCAATAAAATTATTACTTATTTTGATCAGACTATTGTTTGCATCTTGAGTGTTATTTGTGCAACGTTGCGGTCGGTGTAGCCTCCGACCTCGTTAGGTATCTTGGAAAAGAAAGGAGAAAAGTTACTGGCTTTGTAGATGGTTTCGAGATGAGACAAGTCGCTTCCTACAGATAAGGCTAGAAGAACACCATAACACTGTGACACGGGGGGGGGGACATGGGTTGAAAACTCAGGACTAGCTGATTATATGATCTGAAAGAAAAAAGAATACACTTCCCTTTATGAAACAAGATCAAAATATTTAACAGGGATACAAGATGGAAAATTAGACGATTAAAAGTGACACATATGCTTAAAAAAAAAAAAAAAAAAGGAAAGAAAGAAAAAATTACTAAAGCAGATCAAGCATATATATAAATAAAAATTGTACAACCCCTCCTTAAAATTTCAATCGTTAAAGGGAAACAATCCAGTCAAACTTTTACCTCCCCTTCTCAACCAATTTTTCTTTTTTTTTTTTTTTTTTTTTTTTTTTTACACACACACGAAACCACAGCAAAGAAAAAAAAAACAACTCCAAGAACATGAAACCATCTACAGAGCCAGTAACTTTTCTCCTTTTTACTCCAAGATGGCTAAGAAAGGTCAGAAGCTACACTGACCGAAACGTTGCGCAAATAACACTAAAGATGACAAGAACAATAGTGTGATGAAAACAAGCTCTCATCTAAAAAATCCAGAATTGTAATAAAGTTATCATCAGACAGCACATGCACAAATAATGATGCTAGCAAGCCAACATATGATTTTGATCAAAATATTAATGTAGGGTCATCTTGACAATGACCGCGTTATGCGACACCAATAGAATTTAAAGGGATTTCATGATTTTATAGAAAAGATTATAATTGTAACTTTTGCTGCTTTGCTTAAATTTATAATCTTGTAGAATAATTTCTCAAACCTAATGTCAAATGTAGTGCCAAAAATATTAGTTTTTATGAGATAAAAGATCCAATCTACCTCGCCAGTCTTGTCATAATGTGGTGCCACAGGGATCATCTCTTCTTGGGCAAATTTACGTGCCAACTGACGAAATTCTTCCTGCTGTTCTGTAAAAGCTAAATTAAAAAAAACATACAAACAATATATTTTATAAAAATCAAAATGACATATTCAGAAAGCGAACTTACTTTTGTTTTTTGTTTTTAAATTGTGATTTAAAAATTAATTCATAAAAACAAAAAATATTCCTTTTTTCTTTTTTGCTTTAGATGATTATATGTAAACAATCTGAAAACTTACTAAGTAGCAAATCAGAAATTAAAAAACAAAACATTTTAAACTTTCTCATTCAGAAATATATAATTATTACTGCCGGATGTGGTCTGGAAGTGGGTGATCATTTAAATTAAATTTATTTGCAAAAATGATCCTCTTTTCTAATATCTAAAATGTTTTTTTTTTCTTTTTAATGTCTACTTTTTATTTATTTTTAGGAGAATTAACACAGGGTACAATGCTAGATGACATTTTTTTTTATTTAAAAAAAAAATTTGATTGTTTTCTTTTCCTTAAAAGAAACTTATACCTACAGAGGAAGATCGACTAGATGATAGAAGACTCTTTGTTGATATTGATATCTCTGACCAAATCTTTATTTACCAACCTTTCTCTCAGATTTATTTTATCAATTCCTCCAATGTTTCCCTGGGAACTGGATATGGTATCTTAACTTTTCTATATTTACTAACCAAAGAACTCATCCATTCTCTCAATGTGACCACACCAACAAAGTCTTCTGTTCTGCACACACCTACCTATACTTTGCAAATGTAATCTTCCTCTGAAGTTATCAGGTTTAAACTTATCTTTAAGATTCACATTATGTTCATATCATTTCTATATATTCACATTATGTTCATACCATTTCTATATATTCACATTATGTTCATATCATTTCTATATATTCACATTAGGTTCATACCATTTCTATATATTCACATTATGTTCATACCATTTCTATATATTCACATTATGTTCATACCATTTCTATATATTCACATTATGATCATGTCATTTCTATATATTCACATTATGTTCATGTCATTTCTATATATTCACATTATGTTCATACCATTTCTATATATTCACATTATGTTCATACCATTTCTATATATTCACATTATGTTCATACCATTTCTATATATTCACATTATGTTCATACCATTTCTATATATTCACATTATGTTCATACCATTTCTATATATTCACATTATGTTCATACCATTTCTATATATTCACATTATGTTCATACCATTTCTATATATTCACATTATGTTCATATCATTTCTATATATTCACATTATGTTCATACCATTTCTATATATTCACATTATGTTCATATCATTTCTATATATTCACATTATGTTCATATCATTTCTATATATTCACATTAGGTTCATACCATTTCTATATATTCACATTATGTTCATATCATTTCTATATATTCACATTATGTTCATATCATTTCTATATATTCACATTAGGTTCATACCATTTCTATATATTCACATTATGTTCATATCATTTCTATATATTCACATTAGGTTCATACCATTTCTATATATTCACATTATGTTCATATCATTTCTATATATTCACATTAGGTTCATACCATTTCTATATATTCACATTATGTTCATATCATTTCTATATATTCACATTAGGTTCATACCATTTCTATATATTCACATTATGTTCATATCATTTCTATATATTCACATTAGGTTCATACCATTTCTATATATTCACATTATGTTCATATCATTTCTATATATTCACATTAGGTTCATACCATTTCTATATATTCACATTAGGTTCATACCATTTCTATATATTCACATTATGTTCATATCATTTCTATATATTCACATTAGGTTCATACCATTTCTATATATTCACATTATGTTCAGATCATTTCTATATATTCACATTATCTTCATATCATTTCTATATATTCACATTATGTTCATATCATTTTTTTCTATGCAGTACATCCTCAATGGCCAGGCTTTACTACACTATTTGTAATTAAATTAACTTGGATAAATATAATTTGTCTACAACGTCTTGGTTCATAATGAAAGTTGTATTAATACTACATCGAGTTTGAAGGAATTACCTCCCTTTGAACTAATGTATACATAGTGTTATGATTGTGCTCGGGAAGGAAGAAATCAAATCAAATTACTCTATGGAAGATAAAAAGACGAAGAAAGTAACTGTATATTATACATCTTAAAATAAAATGAATCCTAAATAAAATACAAACATAACCGCAGCCTGTATTTCTGCCCAAAGATGATATGCATCAAATATGAAACATCAATATAGACGTGTGGCATTTCCTATTGCTTCTCATCACTTTGAGAGGCAACAGGAAATGCCACTCACTCAACTTCCTACTATAATACATGCACGCCGAGCCAACTTGCTTTAAATTTTCCAGTTAAATAAAGTTCATTATTTATGAAAGAGAAGCCACATTATATATTTCTTGTGAATGTTACAACTCTGTTCTCCCAACAAACAGGATTTCTTTCGCATAAATTACAGAAGCTCTTCCACTTTACACACTGGTGACCATAACATGTTATGAAACAAGCAAATCTCCTGATATCAACATCTGGAAACTGATAAATCTAAAAAACAAATAATATGCAACAAGAACTTTATGTCTTATTTGGCAGTTTAAAGAGGCACTCATGTAAAAAAAAATATACAAAAATAATGTTTTGCCGCAACTTTCTGTCCCCCAAACTGGTGATCTAAAAAATATCAGCAACCTACGATACAAAAATATCAGCAACCTACGATACAAAAAATGCATGTCAACAAATCTTTACTTTGATGTTAAATGTATAAAATAAAGTTTCATTTAAGAGTACTTAAAAAAAAATATGGCCAAATAAAACAAATACATTTACTTTTTTTTATGCCTGTCAAAAAGAAAATAATTGGATATTAATAGCAAAAAAACATTTATGCCCAACAACAACTCTAAAAGCTTTTTTCAAATTAAAAAAGTCAGCCGATGTTGAATATTTTTTTCCTGTCTCCTCCTGTCCCCACATTTTGTTAAAGCAAAAATGGCAGCTTTCAAAGTTTGTGGTGCTCAAATCCTTTTGTGCCAGAATAAATATTTTTCTATCGCTCAGGATAGTGGCTTATTTGGAAACCATTATAAAAAAAAAACACAAAAATAAAAAGATTTTTAGTTTAAGGGAAATTTGTTTCTTATGAAATTCATGTTTTTCGTTTACACTTTGATTTTTTAACTTAATAAACACCTTATCGCATTCAAATGTTGCTTTTGAGATCTGCTTGTTGGAATCACATTATTCAGAGTCAATATCAGCAGCATTTTGCCCTAACTCTTGCCTGTCATTTGCATTTCTAAAACAATATGACAATTTTCGATTTTTTGCACTAAAAAAAAAAAAATAAGATGTGTCAAAAGAATTTCTTATATTAAACAATGTATATATAAGTATTTTTCTATTATGTCCCCCTCACACACACACGACAATTAAATAACTTATCAGCTTTATTCGTACATCACTTATCAGAAATATTTTATAAAATTTTTTTTACAATTTTAAGCCAGAAAAGAAAACAAACTATCAAATTTCTTGCCATTGTTATTAATTTTAATAATGTGGTTTTATGAAGGTTTAGATTTTTTTAGTTTGTAATATTCTGTTTTTGGTAATAATTTACATATTTATACCTTCCCTTATGCCCCACGTATCGTAAACCTTACTGAGAATCCTTTCCAACACTGTGGCATTATTTCTTCATGTCACTGCCGAGTTAAGTACAAACTCTTATTTAATGGAAGTTAGTGGAGGTAAGATGGAGTCATAGACAACAGTACAAACACACACTTCCATCTATGCATCATAATATAGACTAACTTCTACTTCTCCACAAGGGGACAGTACAGTCAGATTTATACTCCATGTTTGCAACAGTACAGACTAATATGTATTCCACACATAATTACATGTATACTTCAACCTTAGTCTACCTATGAACCACTCCCCCATGTCCAATATTCATTGTTGCTAATATTCTTTTTCATTTTCTTTATGCGTAGACATAAACTGGTAAAGTTACATTCTAAGTTAGCAATACCTTCGTATATCCCTTTCTTCTTTCTTAGCATTTGCAACAATATATTATCAGGATATAAACCTTGTTGAATGTACTTGAAGGCTATTTGTCTATTGGAGAACAATAACCTTCATCAAATGGCTTTGAATCATCAACTTCAAAATTACCTGCCTACAAATAACAGTAAATTCTCAGCCCTACAGCAAATAAACAGATTTTCTGGGAGACTACTTTGAATTCACCTCACCCCTGCAGTCATGAAAATCATCACAAAACGGTCTATTTTTCTTTACATGAATTGGATCACTCCAGAATTTCACCCACAGTGAAACTTATTTCAGTTAGAATCTTCAAGCTGAACATGAGATTGAATTTACTATCTGAATCCTCCCTTTTTATCATGTCATTCCACAGACAATACTCAGACACAATTTAAAGACATCCACTGAGTGGCCAAAGCTACTTGGAAGTTTTCACTTTTCAGCAAAAGAACATTCTTTACTTTTCAGCAAAAAACAATCATTTCAGATTGAAATGAACAATTTTTTATTCTAATTTTTTTTACTTTGCATGTCATTCAAAATTTATTCTCATGTGCAGCTACAATCAATAAAAAATCTATTGATTTTATTTGCTAAAAGTATAAGCAAAAAATAATGTAATTATTATGAAAGATTCCTTTTTTCTTTTATGTACAAGCAATCTATTGCATAGCCGTGATTTGGTTGGTGAAAACCAGTCCATCTAAACTCACATATTGGTACACAATATGTCATTGCGCATATACACTCGCAGTTTTATTTAATTTCTGTGCCAAGCTAGACATGCACTAAATACGACAGTTCAGGTTAAGATATCAATGCAGACGATTGTGGCATTTTCACTCACTTCATCAATACAGATGGGAATCGGCTCTACTCCAACTCTAGAATGCCTTTCTACCATAATACACGTATGTCAATCTAACTTACCGTACATGTTAAAATGTTCCTGTTAAAGATTGATTTATATTGTAGAGAAGACGGGATTATATTTCAAACTTGGGTGGCACTTTTCTTATTCAATTCAAGTCTATTTGTTTTTAATGTTACAGCCATTTGTTCAAACAAAATAACCTTTTAAAATGATCAACAGGAAGAATACACTTACTGAAGTTAAGCCCTGGGCTTGCCGCAGCTGCTGAACTATGACGTACATACTGTTTCAAGAAATGGCATTTTCGTCGAATAATCTAGAAGAAGAAAAAAAAGAGCAAACGTTGCCAACAATTAGTTTATGAAATGTTGGAAAGATCTAATCAAAACGATTCTTGCCAGTTATTTTACTTGATAAAAATTCAGGATAAAACATTAGTACATTATAATAAACAGGGCGTGTATATATGTGCGCACACACACACACAAAGTATGTGCATATATTTATCCTGACATTGTTTCTAGTCATCCTAAAATTCTCCTTGCCACTGGACTCTCAGATTGCTGCCTAAGGAGAGAAATAGTTAAAAACCTAGACATCTCGAAAGCATGTGGATTCAATCTCATCCCGGCTGTGCTATTAAAAAAATGCTCTGCCGAGGTTGCTCCAGTTTTCTCCAAATTTTACAACAAATGCCTTAACGAACCTCGCTTTCATGACTGCTTCAAAACTGCTACTGTGGTACCGGTTTTCAAGAATTCTGGCAAAAGAACTGACTCATTAAATTACCACCCGATTAGCCTCCTCCCACTTTTTGCCAAAATATTTGAGTCCATAATTAATCAAGCTCTAGTTCATCACCTTACACCTTCTGACTGACCAACAATATGGATTTAGACAAGCCCATTCCACAGCAGATATCCTAACTGTAATCTCTGAATGTAGACACCATTCACTGGATAAAACAGGAGAGGGTAGAGTGGTAGCCCTAGATATATCTAAGGCTTTTGACAGAATATGGCAAGATGGTTTTCTCAGGAAAATCAGATCATATGGTATCACTGAGAGAATACATAATGTAATTAAATCCTTCTTAAGTAAGATAAAAATTCAGGTTGTCTTCGACGGTCGTACATCTAAACAATATGATATAAATGTGGGTGTACCTCAGAGGTCTATCCTTGAACCTTTATTATTCCTAAGATTCATAAATGACCTCCTTGATAAAATAGTCTCTGAGATGGGTATATTTGCTGACACCACACTCTATAACAGGCACGAAGGGAAAACAAATGAGCACATATCTAAGGAAATGGCAGAAACACTAGAGGAAGACCTTCAATCTGTAGTGGAATGGACACAAAAATGGATGGTCACATTCAATGCTGCCAAGATTAAACTGGTTTCCGTCAATAATTACAAGAAACCTTCTTCTACCACCAATAGCAATGGCCAAAAATACATTACCTTAAAGTACTGCTTTTAAACTCCTAAGCCTAAATTTCACAGGGAACATGAGCTGGAACAGATACATTGAGAGCCAAAGCTGCTGCGAAGGTGGGCTCTCTCTACCATGCTAGAAAGCTACTTACGCCTGAAAGTATCCTGTACCTCTATAAGGTCACCATTCGCCCATGTATGGAGCACTGTTGTCACATTTGGGCTGGTGCATCTGCTTCTCGTCTCTCACTCCTGGACAGGATTCAAAAGAGAGTTGCCAACCTGATAGGTCCTGAAATGTTATCTAAGCTTCAGCCTCTCTCCCAGCAACAAAATATTGTATCCCTTTGCCTATTCTACAAGTATTTCAATGGTGAATGCTCTGACGAACTACAAGCATTTGTACCTCCTCAACATAAATACTCCCGACAAACCCAACAAGCAGCTAAATCCCATCCCTACACAGTAGAGATCCCTAGATGTAAGAAAGCCTTCTACTCTAATAGTTTATTCCCCAGAACTGCTAGACTTTGGAACTCCCTTCCGGGATTCTGCTTTCCCAACTACACTGACATGCAGAAGTTTACATGTGAACAAATATCTTGCTGCTCATCTCCTTTAATATCCCTGCAACTTATGTCCCTGATAGTAGCCCCCTACTTCAAAGTAGCATTGTGCCTTGTTTGAATTTTTAAAAAAATAATTTTAAAAAATTCCTCATTTTTGTAAATTCAAATATTTCCAGTTTTCAATGAATTTGATTCATATTCATTTTGGACACCGTTTAAGCAAGATTTCCTGGATTTCAATTTCTTCTTAAAATACCTTAAGCTTAAGTCTTAAATTTTAAATATATTTTAGAATGAAAATCATGTAATGGATTTGTATCAAAATTATAATAAGGATTTTAAACATAACATGCATTTTGATTTTAATCTCCATAAATGCACATAAAAGTGGTTTATTTTATCTGTTCTAGGCCAAGTATTTTAATTATATTAATATGTAAGAGAGAGAGAGAGAGAGAGAGAGAGAGAGAGAGAGAGAGGGAAGTAACATTATATAAAAAAAAAATTTAAAAAAAAAAAGAAAAAAAAAAAAGGGATCCTACATAGATCGATCTATGTTTTGATAAAATTAACCATTTTATCATTATATACAGTAGAACTCCAGGATATGGTGGCCCTAGGATACGTTTTTTTCAGATTACGATGTGGAATAAAATGTTTTTTCCCACCCTTGGTTACAGTCTTTGTCCCACCTTACAGTGTTATTTATAATGTTATGTGCATTATATTTATATATGGTACTGTATTTTGTTACTAATTTTTAATGCCGTATCTCAGGGTTCTAATTATATATATATATATATATATATATATATGCACACATACATACTCACAGATTTGCCCAGTATTAAACGTAACATTAAATTCCTTTGAAAAAAAAAAAAAAAAAAAAAAAAAATTAAGTAAAAAAAAGCAAAAATAAAGAAACTGAGACACGTGCATACGATTGTTTTTTCTAAACAATTCACTTCTAGTAAGTAAAAAAAAAAAAAAAAGTACTCAAGCGGAGATCGAAACCAAAATCTAAAGCCAGCGAGTGAAGTACAATAACCATTAGGCCGGCTTGACATGATCTTTAAAGTGTTTTCAAATGCCCTTATTCTTAACATAAGGAAGCTGTCATGTGAACGATTGTGAAACAGTTGACAAACAGATAAAAATCGAATGACTCCCAAGTAACAATTTTTTTCATTTTGACCCCTTAGTAGGCCCCCTTTTTTTTTTTTTTTTTTTTTAAATGAAAACCAATTAAAAAATTTTCCACAAGTCTATATTTTCCACATGCCTTATATACCAAATTTCAAGTCTGTAGATAAAAAATTTGTTGAGTATATAGGTTGAGAGTTGTCCTCTGTCTCACACACATACTAGTATACCCATCGTAGAATAGGTAAAATATATTCCCCAAACAGAACAGTTTTGCACCACTTGTCATCAACTGTCCTGTTCTTGAGTTCAGTGGCAAGGAGAAGGCTAAGATGACTAAAAATAATGTCAGGATAAATATATACACATTATAATCTTATTTTATATATATTTATATTAGTGACCATTTTAAATTTTGTAACTAATCACATGTGTTACTGATTCTATTAAATAATGAAAATACAGAAGTGAGTAGATAAAAGTAAGTTTGGTAAATTTTTACTTTCTTTCCACTTCAACACTCACCTTTTTAAAATGACAACTTTTATAGATTTTCGGTATGCTGAAAACAAATATCACATTTAAATCTTGGCTAACAAGTAGTTTTCCTGATATTAAGACATTGTTTTTTTCTCCAATGTATTACTTAATGAATTTCAGTGGTTACTGCAATTTTGTTTCAATGAAAAAATAAAAATAAAACAAAATAAAATAAAGAGAGAACATAAGATTAGATTTTTTAAAAACACAAAAAAATTATAAGAAAAGTAATGTTTGTTTAACAAGAAAAGAAAAGAACATAAAAATTACAATTTAATAACATTAACAAATTTAAAAATGAAACGAGGTTGCTTTATGGCTCTTGCTTCTCTGATCTATGCCTATATAATTTAGCCGTTTGAGAGATCAACTTATGCTGCAGTTTTGGCTTGTCAATCCTGCTTTTGATGAAGAGATACCTGGCCAAGTACTGGTGTATAAACGTGACAGAATGCTGGGCCCCTTCACCCACTGTTTAATATTTGGCCACAAGTGCTTTGTTTCATGTATGTATACTGGGGTCTTCCCAGTCCACAAAATTTTCTTTTTTCATTTTCTTCCTTTGAAGATTATAACACTGGGTATGGGGCAGCAAACATTACCCTGCTTTTTATTGAAACCAACTGAGAGCTCTTTAGTATCCTCATTGTTCCCTTAAGTGCAATTGCCTGGATCTCTTTTGCACTTGGTTCACCAATGTAATGTATAAAGTGGTGGTGGAGATGGCGGTGTGCCTTCCAAGAATCACTATAGATCACTGATAGAACACCTTTATTAAAGAAAGTAACGTCTCCTCATGTCTCCAGTTGTCTTGACCTGTCAGAGCAAGCATGAAACTATGTTTCAAAATTTTTTCTATGCCACAAAAAAGACAAATTTAGATGTGAATTCTTCTTCAGTTATATATTCACCAAACAATCAAAATTTCATCAAATTTGACATCGATCACTTCATTTTGCTCCCAAATCTGTGAAAATTGGTTGCAAAACTAAGACCATTGGGTCTTGGTTTTGCAACCAATTTTCACAGATTTGGGAGCAAAAGATCACCAGTTAACAG
The DNA here is from genome assembly GCF_053919585.1 of Euprymna scolopes. Classification (NCBI taxonomy): domain Eukaryota; kingdom Metazoa; phylum Mollusca; class Cephalopoda; order Sepiida; family Sepiolidae; genus Euprymna; species Euprymna scolopes. The sequence continues at coordinate 4,937,008 of NC_136507.1, read as the reverse complement.
TGGAACTGCTGGAAATATCCAAATTGTCTATCACAATCTTGTGACCACCACAGGTGGCTCAGAAAATGGTTATCAAACAGAATTTCCAACATACCATGATTGTTTGTTCTAGTATTATTCCCTTTACATCGACAATGAAGGAGCAGTACTTTCTTCTTTGTTTCTACACAGTAGCTTGTGCATCACTAAATAGGAACAGTTTTTCACATTTGGACAATCAATAATTCTGGGTAAGAGACCATGACATCATAGAAAAACCCAGCTATTGTCTTCTTTCTGCATAAATTCTACAATTGTCAAAAAGTACTTACAGTGACACATTTCACAAGAATTTGTGGTATTTACATTTGAATATTTGGAAATAAATAAAAATTGATGAAATAAAAAATTGAAAAGGTAACTTTTTTGAATGAAATATTTTGTGTTGATGATAAATTGATCTAAATAATTAAGTGAAAAAAAAATTTTTTTTATGATAGTTTGATAATAAAAGTAAAGTACTTGTTCAGTTGGAAAAAAATTGCTGATGTCATTTGATTTGTTTTTCATGGTTTTGTTTACACAGATTGTATACCTTTACCTGAAGTTTGCAAAGGAAAGAAAATATGGTGACAATGTATCACTTTGTAACAAAAAAAATAAAAAATACTTGCCTATCCCAGATTTAAATGTGATATTAGTTTTCAGCAAACCCGAAAACCTATAAAAATCGTCAAAGGTGAGTTTTGGGGTGGAAAGAAAGTAAAAATTTACTAAAAGTTTTTAAAATTAGTGTAAAAAAAAAAAAAAAAAAAAAAAATCACTACATTAAGATGAATGTTTTCCGTATTGGCATCTGCTGGATGCTGTTTAGAAATGGACTTCTCAACAGCTCTTCATTCATCTTCCAAATTCATCCTCATCACTTCCTCACAGAAAAAAAAGTTCTAACCTTCATGTTCCTTCATGTAACACATTCATAGCAAGAACTCATCTTTCAAACAACTCTAAATGATTATCCATTTCTTCGTCTGTGAAGCTAACATCAAATGAAAATTCTACAGAGTTTATTTAAAAAAAACTTACAATGTGTGGAACACATTACAACAGGATCGCTTCCTTGCAAACTACAAACTCAAATTCAATGTCAACAAACACTAATCATAAACCATCATCATAAGTAAAATTTTGTTCATTCCAGTCATCATTTTCAACCATATCATGTTCATCATTCAGAGATAAGTTAATTTTGAAGTCCATTCTTAAAAGTTGTCTAAAACATCATCAGCATCATTATTATTGAGGATGACAATGTGAACTTAGTCTTAACCGCTACATTTAAATTATGAAGCAATGTTGAATTTAGTGTCTCAAACTCGATCTCCACATTCTCAACCATTATTGAAGAGTTAAAATCATTATTGGGATTAATAAAGGGAACGTACTGTGAATAGAGTTTAATTTCTTAAATTATCAAAGGGCAATAACTCTTCGGCCTGCTTGAATTGAACTTTCCTCTACCAACGTTTATCCCCTCTGATCATCAAGAGGACAGTGAAGATGAAAATCTGACTACAGTAAACAATTGTATAAAATCAGAACGAACAGGAATGAATTACTAAGTCCAATCCCTCCTTTGTCAGAACACCAAAAAACAGAGCCAAAAGGTAGTTATCAACTGGGACCTATCAAAGGTGCTATAAAAAATACAAAAGAAAATCTGCTAAAGTGGAGAGACTGGAGAGGTAGAGTGAAAGACAGGAACAAGCTTCCCCAAAGTATTTCAATACAGTTGTTCCTTCTAGTGAAGGAACAACTGATAACTAGGTCCCAGAAAGATGGCCGAAAAAACTTACAGCCTTTTAAAAATCCAAAGATATTCTACGGTACTCATTAGAGGTGATATATCTTCCAATGCTTGCCTAGCTAAAACTTTTCTGTTGCACTTAAAACGTATGGGCCTTTTTTATCATAAGTTAAATTTAAAGTCCATAATTTTAGATAAATAAAAAATTGTGTGAGAAAAGTATAGAATAAAACTATCCAGCCATATGAAGCATGCCCATCAAAATGAGGATTTAGTTTGTAGAGTTGATAAGGACATTTTACAATACAAAGTTGTAGATGAAAATGGTGGGGAAAAGGACAGTGAAAAACAAAGGAACACTGCGTCATTTAACTTTCACCAGAGAAACAGGATCAGAGAGCAAATACTTATAGTGGAGGCAACTTGTGTTCTCTTAGCTGAAGATGTTGCTGCAGTTTTAACAGAATATAACAGTGTGAGATATTGTTAAAACAATTTTGGTGGACAATATCAGTACAAACACTGGCTGTGAAGCAAGACTTAATACAGCTTTTGAAACAAAATTACATACTATTGGCCATTATGAACTGCCATTTCAAACAATTTTTAAATTAATTGACAGAAAAATAAGCCCAACAATATTTATTAGTTCTTTAAGGAAACTTTGTATCAATAATTATCAAGATTTTCCTCAAGTAGAATTTTAAAAATGCAGTGGCCCTCTAGATCATCATTATCTGATGACAGAAGAAACAAATCACTTAAGTAGGGACCAGAGGTTACTTTTTGAGTATGCTGTTAGCATTTCACAAGGAGAAGTTAACCCAAGATATGCAGCTTGGAAAATTTTGCTCTAGAATAAAGCAAGATGGTTAGCATGGTTAATGTGTTTATGGAGCAGAGGTGTCTATCCTCAAACACTATAATAAATTAAACACTCTGGTCAAATTTATCATTCAAGTGTATGCAATAAGTTGGTTTAAGATCAAAATTGATAAATTTTTTTTAACCAATAACTGAAAATCTTTGATTCGGAGGACAAAACAACAGTCAACTGAAATCCAAAATACTATTTTTTAACAGTTTAAAATATAGTGCTTTTGCACTACTTTCAGAAAATATAATATCGATGATAAACTCAGATAAATTGAATTTGAGGGAAGAGACCACTAATAAGATTCTGTACATTAAATCTCAATTTACCCAAATAATAGTTTTATTCAAATTACATCACAAAAATGTAAAAAATAGTAAGTTTTTAAATAATTGTTTATTTTTGTTGTTGTTTTTTTTTGGTTTTTTTTTTTTTCAGAAATAGTAAACCACAAAAAAAAAAAAAAAAAAATTGTTACCAATTTTGCAGTCACACACTTGTCAAATTTGTAAACCTGCATTTACAAATGAAGAACTTAAGAAATCGTCAATGAAAAGAATTAAACTAGAACTTCTTAAATTACCTGCCCATTCACAAGGGGTTGAAAGGGCTGCAAAATTAACAGAAGCATCACAGGTTGTATGTATATGGGCAGGAATCAAGAGAGACACATTATTGCAAAGTCATTGTACCACCAAATTATCAAGTTTTTTGTGTAATAATTCTTACCATATCTTTTTGAATTGTATATTTTAAAATACTTAGTTGCTAATTAGCCAATTTTAGTTTCGGTTTAATCAATGCAGAAATTTTTCTAGTTGTGATTCATAAGTAAAATTATAATTCATATATATATTTTTCTTTCAATGTATTTCATAAATATATCAATTTTAACTTAATTTATTACTAAAATAGTGAAATTTCACAGTTAGTTTCTAGTAAAATGCTATGAAAATTAAAGATTTTTCAAATTAAATGCTCAATTTATATTTCAAAATAGGAATCTTATTGTTCATATCTGTTTTTATCAAATCAGCTATCATCACCAGTGCTGTGTTGATTTTCTGAAAAATAAAGTTGCAAATCAACTAAAACAAAGATGGCACCATGTTGCTCTCTTCTTCGGAGTCTAGAGAATTGCTAAAAAAGTTGGTAATAAATAAAAACAGAAAAATTGCACAATAAATGTCATATTGGGTGGATTTCTGTTATTTATTTTCAACTTTTTGACAGGTTCTGGGGACTCCAGAGGAGAGAGCATCATAGCACCATTTTTAATTTAAGCATTCAGCACTACCAACATTTCATAAAAATCAATTAAAAACACAAAAACCTTGTTCAACTAGGTAGAAAAGTAACTTATCTTGCCTTTGATAACACTTGTTGATATAGTTGTTTCTTTACAACTTTTTCAGTTTGATGTCTATTCTAAAACAAACCAGTTTTTGCTATTCATTGTGTAATTAATTTTATTATCGTTTCCCCAACTAGAACATGATTTCCTTCTATTGAAGGAACTCATTCAAGGGTAAAAGGAACATTTTATTATCAAAATGAATCTTTTTTTTCAGGAAATAGTATTCTGACTAACAAATTTTAATTTGTTATCCCTTCTTATTGGCACTATAATAATATATTTTGCTACATTTTATTTAAAGAATTACGTAATCTTACCCAGACATCTGACATGTAAACAGTTTGTTTTAATTATGACTGAACAAATTTAGCAAAAGAATAACTCATATTTTTTATTGAATAATATGTTTTCTTACAACTAACATTTTCTTTCTATTTCTCTGTAAATTTTAAAAAATATGCAAACAAAAAAATAAGATGACTTCATTCAGGGTAATGCCGGGTAGGTATCACAACTCTTGAGTTTTTGTCCATGCACAAGTGTTCACACTAAAATTCGAACAGCCTATATGGTCAGCAGTGAAAGTTCTTTCTATATGCTTACATTTGCATTATAGGTTGTCTAGAGAGCTCAATTCTTTTACAAAGGCCTGTACAATAATTGGCAGCCGTTTATATATATATATATATATATATATATATATATATATATATATATAACATGATATTTTAAGAGCAGGTTTGAGAATGTTTGGCCTGGGACCACAAATATTAGATCTAGTCATGGTTTTGTTTGGGTGGGGGAAATAAAAGATCAAGGAGAAAAAATGTTTTGAAGAGTGGCTCACGAGTTAGTAGTAGTAGTAGTAGTGTAGTAGTAGTATTTTGGCATGACACATTTTAAATGATTGTAATATTTGTTTAAAAGCTTATCAGTTTTTAATTCAGGTCAGAGGTTTTCATTTTTTTTTTTTTTAAGCTCTAGTATATCGGTGGTCATGCATGTAGGACAAAAACAAAATCGGTGTCAATAAATGAGACAAGTACTAAACTGATTGATAGTATTATTGGCTTAAATGTCAGCCTATATTTAAATATCATTTCCATTAATTTAACATTAGTTTTGTTAAAAAGTTAAAAATTAAAATAAGTATTATTCAATTTTGTTTAATAAAAATCACAATCTCTGAATAGAACACACTTTTTATATATAAATTTCTGGTTCAATTTTGTGTAAAAAGTTGTTTTTTTTCTGTCAGACTCATCAAAGTTGATATAAAAAATAAAAAACAGATTTTACTTTTTAGGGGGCGATTACATATAAAAAAAATTTTTTTTAAATGAATTGAATATTTAAAATTTTAAAGTGAAGATCATTTTCTTATATAAATTTGGCAGTCTTGCAGTTAAGTTATATTAATTATATAATATAAAAAAATATGAACATTTGTTCCATTCCCATCTAATGGAAGAGTTGTGGAGACGGCGTGAGAAAGGACACGCATTTCCACAAATTATTAAAAGCATAAGACAACAATACACTTTTTAAGAAAATGTTTAACTTTCATAGTTGTTTTATTTTGTATAAATTTATATTTTGTTACACGGTTCCAGTTCATTACTTCAGATTTTATTTTGTTCTGTTAAGACAATAATACATTTTCTAAGAATTGTTTCATTTTCTGTTAAATAGTTATAAATATATAAAAATGTTGTAGCAGAAACAAATGGAACTTTTTTCTTTCGCAAGTCAATGTCTCTCCCCTGTGTTATTTGGCCATATACTGACCATCGCATTGATCTTTTCTCTCCCCTAAGGAAATCGGACAGCTTCCGGTTTGAAGGAAAAAACTCTTTCTTACCGAGAGACGCCAAGCAGAATGGACCCTTTTCTTCGCTCTCTCTCCACCTCTGTGCTATTTCATCCGGTATCGATGATTCCCACTGGGAATAATTACAGTGATAGCACCAGGTGGCCAAAGTCCAGTTTTTGACCAGTAATATATCACTGTGAACACTCGTCTGAATAAACCTTTTCTTTGTTACATTTATTGAAGTTGTTGTGTTTGTCATTTCAGAAGCTTGTGTCGAATTATTTATTTTATTAGGTTGTGCCCTAAAAGCACAAACCCCAAAATGGTGACCCCCCCCCACGTGATACACAAGCATTTCTGAATGGTGAGCCTTCTTCATTTTTTGTAAAACCGGATACAGCAAAGAAAAGCCAGTGAGCAAAAAAAAATTGGACCTGAAAAGCAACACCAGGAAACACTTATCAAGAAAAGCATAACGCGATTCGGACAGGGCATTTTCTATAAAAAAAAAAAAAATAAAAAGACGCTATTTCCTTGTTCTGCACTAAACCTTTGCCATTTTCTTAACCCAAGAATAAGTATATACATAAATATATTTAAAGGGGTCAGTGCCACATCTTTTGACATACGTGGTTGATATATCCACTTGGAAGAAAACGCACGCTGACACACCAGATAGCAGTCCGTAAACGACAAACTTCGAAAGCATTCATTAAAAAGTGACTTAAAGTTTTTTCTCTTATATGCTAAAAAGGATACAAGCACGCACGTGTGTACACATACACACCATTCAAGCAAGAGACAGTCAAGTTCTAGTCGTCACACAACCGAAATAGAAAAAATAACTTTTCAAAAAAAAAAAAAAAAATATGTATACATCATTTCTCTTCGTCCTCGGCCAAAAACCTAAGTACTCTTTAAAAAGATTCATTCAACTTCAGGTTTTACATACACACACAAAAAATATATATACACGCACACATGTATTAACTCTTTTACCACTTCCTTTCCTTTTTAAAGTATATTTTTCTATTTTATTTTATTGTAAAATCTTTTCTTTTTCGTCTCTTAAGTATTTTCTCTCCTATTTTTGTCTCATGCTAAATATTTCCCCTTTTTCCCCACATAGTCCTTCAACAATATCCTGTCTGTATTTCGGATAATTAATTTTGTTTTGGTCTGTTGTCACTTTATATATATATATAAAATAGTTGCTGCGAGCCTTCACAATGATGTCACAACTGGCTACTGAAACTTTTCACCAAAAAACTTCAGTGGCCAGATACTGCAAGCAACTCTGGTATCAACCAAGCAACGTGCTTGGGATAGGTAGTCTGTGATAAAATAGGCACAGTTGTTGTAAATATCCTGTGGAGAGCCTACCATACTCAGCTCCCCAGACACACTGCAAGCGTAAATCACTCTCCCATCCCCATGTACGGTCAAATTTCTCATTCTTTGGACTTGTAATTACGGAGAGATTTTACATGGGTTTTTACTATAGCGGATTTACCCTACCCCATACTAGGCGCAGATTCCTGCACCACTTCAACTTGATAGTGGATATACGCAGACGTCGGCTGATAGATGCAAATACAGAACTTTCCGTCTCTGGTGTGAAAACAAACACCTCCTCTATCAGCCCAGTATTCTTTATTGCCACTTCCGATAACCCGTATCAGACTGCCTTACACTCCTACCCTGAGTTGACAAAGTGAAATTTTGTGGTAAGTGAAGCCACGCACACCACATCGAGACCACAGGTGCTCCTGTTTTCTCATGCCCTCGCCGCCTCCCTGCTGATAAACTAGGCAGCGAAGGCAGAATTCAACCATATGCTGCAGCTAGGAATAATATTGTGACCATCGTCATAGATTGCCTGTCAGCTGAAAAATGATGTCATCGCCATAGGTCCTAACAAGCAAGATAAGTGGAACACAGACTGTCGATAATGAGCAGACATTTTTTACAGAAAGCGTTAGAAAACTTCAAAATTGGATTAAAAAAGATAAATGTGATACTTTGTACTGAAACTCATCCAATATTAATAATAAAATATTACTAATAAAAAAACTAATTGAAAGGGAGAAAAGTTGTTAAAAAGTTTAAAAAGGAAAGGAATACGATTTGATTTGTATGAAACTGAAGTTTATTCAACAGAAATAAATAAAAATGAACAATAAATATTTTTTAAACCAAAAAAACAATATTTTAAAAATCAAAACTGAAAAACGAACAATAAATTAGTTTAACTGAAATACGAACAAGAGATTAGTTTAACTGAAATACGAACAAGAGATTAGTTTAACTGAAAAATGAACAATTAGTTTAACTGAATAACAAACAATAAGTTAAAAATTAAATTCAAACAAATGTTAGTATAAACAAAGTTACTAAGGCAGAAATATTTCAAACATTGAATATTAAAACTTTTCAAAAATCTGTTGTAGAATTTAATTAAAAGTTTGAATATTTCTTTTTCTGATATTTTTTTTTACTAATATTGTCATTCTCTTTATGACAAAAATTGTTTATAAGGGAATTCGATGAACTCCATATCAGCATTTTTTTCAATTTGCTGAATAGTGTGACCCTAATCACAAGAGTCAACATGAAATAATCGATTTTGATCAGCCAAAATATTTAAAGTTATGTACATGGCTAATTTTCTCTGATGAATCGAATGTAAAAAAGAATTGCATTTTGTAAGTTTGTTTATAACTATATAATTATATAAGACAAAATTATTAGTAATATCATTTGGGTATAGCAGAGAACCTCTGTTAATACCCTGAAAGTAGCTGTTTAATTCCGCTATTTCTTCAACAGCCTCTCTCCCGGTATTAAATTTTTGCAGCTATTGCATTTCAGGTTTTTGAAAACTGTATGACCGCAATAACCTGCTGAGTATATTATAACAGGAAATACTTCCTTGCATTGATTAACATCATCTACTGTTACATCTATGTTAAATTTATAAACATGTCACTCTTGCTCCCTTGTCATTTCATCCCAGTTAGTTTCTTTTAAATTTTTCAATTCAATAGTTCAATTATTAATTGGTAAGCTCAATTTTAAAACTGACAACATTCTGAGTTTTTTTTTTTTCACATTCATACACCTGATGTATCGATATATTATACTGATCTCCACTAAGTTGTCAATACTGGCCAAACCTTGCCTCAAGGTTATCTGTCTAAAACTTTCCTGGTAATATATACACCATGTTCAGTACATTTATACAATATTTAGTCAATTCTAAAATTGCGTAAGTAGTATGGTGCAAAGCAGTATATGTTTCCTTTGTTAAATTACCAGTTCTTCCAGGAATGCTATTCCAAGTTTCTAACAAGTCACAGAACACATTTAGGAAACTATAATCACTATTTAATATAAGTGGATTAGCATATTTATTACGAAGTCGACAACCTTTATATGGTGTTTTCACATTCAGTATTGTCCACCAAATATAAAATATTTTAATGTATTCTGCGATTTCTGCATAATTTGGCAAGCATTCCTGTTTTCCTAAGGTTAGCAAACCTTGAATAGTATATTCATTGAAAATTTGCAAAACCAAATTAACATTTTGCCTTTCAGAAGTAGTCGGAGAAAGAGCTTTTGAAGTCAACTTATAGCAATATTTCAAAAGTGATTGAGATTCTAGGGCATAAAGTTTATGTAAACTAGAAAATGGAGCACTTTGGATGTTATCTAATTCATGATTTCCATTATAACAAAACTTTGAGAACATCATACATTTACGTTCATCTTTTTGGTCAAGCCAATTGTTTCTAATGCATTTTAATATATGCACTGAGTTGAATAAGAAGAAAAGAGGGCTAGACGTTCTAACTGGATGGGGATATACAATTGAAAGCTTTGATGGGCTACAAAAGAAAGACATAGCTTTTTTATTTATTGCATTATTATCTGTTATAACAAATAATACCTTAAACCCTATATCTTCTAAGCCAATTATTACACGTTTAATTATGTCAAATAAGTTCTCAGCTAGAAGACATTTAGTTGGCATAACATGCACAACATCCTTATATTGTGAGAATACACTGCTAAGCATAAAAGCAAATGCACTTGTGGCAGGTTCATTGCTGTTGTTAGCTAAGCCAACAATATTACCACCTTTATAATCAAGATAAGGTTTGAGATGTATTTCATCAACAAGCAAAGATACTGTGATGTCATTCTGCATTAGTAACTTGAACTTACTTTTAATATACATGTGAAAATTGTTATTGTGTTGGTCAATGACAGGATTCAAAGAAGTTGATAAGGTTAATCTTCGAATGGTTGAATAGCATGATAAAATTACATTTTTAGTGTCTCTTAACAGTCTGTACCCTCTAGGGGAGCAGTTATATGATAAGGAAGAAAATACCATCATTTCACTCGAATAATTAACCTTATTCATTGTCATTGTTTTGTTTTTTTTTTTACACGGTGGTCACCACTTATTAAGGTCCAGAAGCCACTCAGGGATAAGGGTTATTGCAAGTACAGTATGTTAGTGTGGAGATTTAATGAAGTGTTTACTTAAGGGGGCAGTTCATCAGGAATTTGTTTATATTGGACTTGAAAACATCCAGGTTATAGTCAGGTGGGAAGCAGGCAGACGGAACAGAGTTCCACAGGTGTGCAGTTCTAAGAAAGAAGCTTTGTTCATGGAATCTATGTTTTGATTTAGGCACAGATAAAGAGTGGGGAAAATTTTTGACAGTGGATTCAGCTAGACGGGTGTTTTTCGTGAAAGATTGGCGAGGGGTGACCAGAGATTGGAGTTCAGAAGAGCACCTGCCATGGAAATAACGATAAAACAAAGATAGGCTTGCTATGACTCTTCTGTGGGAGAGAGGTTGCAGGGAAGAGAAAAGAGCATCCCCTACTAAGCCACGAAGTCTATTTTGTACTCTGTCAAGGCAGGATAGGCTGTTTTTAGCAGCTCCTGCCCAGATATGGCAGCAATATTCCATCCTTGGACGTACTTGACTTTTATATAGATAGAGAATTGCATCAATAGTGAGATATCTTCTGGAGCGGTAGAAGGATCCCACCATCTTTCCAGCGACCTTGGCAACAGACTTGATGTAAGTGTTCCATTTCAGATCAGGAGTAAAGGTCAAGCCCAGAAGCTTGTCAAAACATTGGGCTTCTCCTAGACGAGAGCCATCCATTTCAATTGATGCCAGATGGGGATCAGAGCGTTGATGATGTAAAGATAGGTGTTTGGTTTTAGATGCATTAAAAGGTAACCAGCTACGTCTTCCCCCACTGAACCATGCGCTCGAAATCAGAGGAGAGAGAATCAGAGAGAACTTTGTCATTTACAGCCTTTAATGTGTTGCCGTAGATGGTCGTGTCATCAGCATAGATGTCAATGAATAATTTAAGCATGTGTTTAGGGAGATCATTGATGTAGATCAGGAAGAGAGTTGGGCCCAAGATTGACCCTTGACGGACTCCAGCATTAATACTGCAGGCCTCTGATTTTTGTCCATCGACCACTACTCTTATGAGCCTATCAGAGAGAAATGATTTAATGATAGAGAACATTTCCAGTTATACCGTAGCTGGAAATCTTGTGAAGTAGGCCCTTATGCCATACCTTGTCAAAGACCTTCGATATGTCAAGATCAATTACCCTAGAAAGGAAGCCTTTGTCAAGAGATTCACTAATCCTATGAGATATAACCGTTAGCACATCTGCGGTAGATCTTGCAGAACGGAAACCATATTGTGTGTCACTAAGAAGGTTATTTCTGCTGAGGTGGTTGACTATTTCTCTATTTAATATGGATTCCAGCAACTTAATCATAACACACAGGAGACTTATTGGTCTGTACTGAGAGAGAGAAGACTTATCACCGGAGTTCTTAAATACATGGCAAACTGATGAGGTTTTCCAGGGAGTTGGAAAGCACTTCTCCTTAAGGCAACGCTTAAACAGTTTTGTAAGTATAGGAGCAAGTTCAGGTTGAAGCTTTTTTAACACTATAATTGGGATGCCGTCAGGGCCAGTTACTTTACTGGAATCAAGGTTCTTGATTAGCTTGGCGGCCTCATGCACAGATATTTGTATGTTACCTAGCGTATTCTGTGTTATTGGAGGAAATATGGGGAGTTGATGGCCTTCATCGTATAGGGTAGAATTAGCTGCAAAGTTCTTGGCAAATAGTTTGGCCTTGTCTGATGCTGATGAGATGACCTCTGGTCCATTGATAATGGTTGGGATAGAACGCACAGTTCTGTTCAGGATCCTATTTGTTATTTACCAAAACTGGTGGGAACCAAGCCGCTGATCAGCTACTTTGAATTTAACAGACTGGGCATATAGCTCTCTTGCATTTTCTTATTACTCTTTTACAGTGGTTGCTGGCGTTCCTGAAAGCAGCTTTAGTCTATTACGTTGGTAGTTATGGAAAAAGTGATTTCTGTGCACGATAGCAGCAGCACATTCTGGGGAGAACCATGGCTGGCTGTTAGGTTTTTGTTGAAATTTTTTAGATGATATGAATCGGTCTATGCCTACAATTAACCATTCGGTCAGATCTGATACTATAGAGGACAGATCCTTTTTAAACATGGAATGCAGAGGTAGATCAGATATGAATGTACGGAAGCTATCCCAGTCAGTCATGGAGTATCGATATACAGTACGGTGGAGGGGTAGGTCTGGGGACTTATTACATTTCATTTTTATCTTAACTGATACGACGGAGTGGTTGGAGGATCCTAGAGGAGAATTAACGGAACATGAACATAGCTCGGGGAAGTTGAGAGAAAAAGATCTAGGAGGCTTGCATATTGACCTGTAATATCGGGCACACGGGTGGGCTCGCAAACAATCTGAGTGCGGTCATAAGCAATGGCGAAATCATGACAAAACCTTTCCTCATTGTCTGTCTTATTTGAGTGGGTCAGCATTCCACATTATGGACGTTGAAGTCACCACAGATGTGGATGCTAAGCGAGGAATGTGCAGACAGAATCTGGTCTATTTTCTCAGATATACTCTTAAAGATAGTAACTCCGCTGTTATGGGGCCGATAAAGGGCAAATATAAATGCAGTGGTGTAAGCAAGTGCAACCCAGAAGCACATATAGGGTAAATTAGGATCTTGTCTAGAGATATTCCTGCCACACGGGAAGCCATCTTTAATTTGTTCATATATGAACTTAATGGCATTAAAATATTGCACTAATAGCAAAAATGATAAGATTAATTTTAATAAAGAACTTATATTAGAAGTTTTCATTTCCTGTTCTTCGGTGTCCATTTTTTTCATGTTTTCCATCAAAATCTGCAGAGTATTTTCCTCTGTTACATGTTTAGGAATTCTATACTCCCCTATAGCACTCATTTCCACATCACTACAGAATACTTTAACGGCCAAGTCTGGTTCAATCACCATAGACATTTTTATTTTTGGGCATGGGCATCTCTTTATATGGCATATAATGATGGTATTGTCTTGCCTAATAGAAGGCCAATAATTTTATCTATAAACGTTAATTTTTTTTCTAAATCATCAATATTATGGAAAGCTTTATGTTTCCGTAACTAACTCGTCAGCAACACTTTCAAATAATGCTACATAAGAACAGAATTTTCTAAATGCATTTTCTCTGCGTTAGGAAACTCTCTAAAACTGGTTGATGATGATAAATAGGAGGGACAGTTTGGTAATATTCGAGGAATAGCACCATCCTTAAGATAGGGATTTTTTAATTTAACACCAATTGTCTTTCCAGTCCTTTCATCAAATGCTGATGCCTCTTGCTGTATATCTTCAGGTCGAAAATGAAGTTCACATACCTAAAGAAATAATTTAAAAGAAAATCATACCATGTTTGACTTAATACAAAAAAAAAGAAAGAAAATTAAATGATAAAAAAACGATAAAATAATAAGGTAAATGTGCAGAATTAGTCCACCCTCAAAAAATCCTTTTAAATTACCACTTTTATAGGTTTTCGGGGGCGCTGAAAACGAAAATAAAGTTTAAAATTACGGCAAACTAGTAGTTTCCAAGATATAAAGAGAGGTTAGTTTAAAAAAAAAAAAAAAAAAAAAATATTTTAAATTACATTTTCGCCTCAAACAAGACAAAGTGCCTCTTTGATGTAGGAATGAACACAACTAAACGTAAAATGAGCACCTACAGTTGACCCGCTCTCCCCGACAAAAATTCTGTTTACACTTTTTGAAAGGAGGTGCTCATTTTATGTTAAACTGTGTTCATTGTACGTTGACTCCCAACTCCCAACATAAAGGTGACCATACTCATTTTTCTTCGCTTTTATTTGTTAAAAAGAAAGCGCCCTAAAAGAAAAAAAAATGATGGCCATAAGGTGGGTGCTCATTTTACGTTACATTTTTATAAAAATGTGATCCCCCATTTTTTAAAATTAACATTTCTTCATATCTTGGAAACTGCTCGTTTGCCGTAATTTTAAACATTATTTTCATTTACAGCGCCACTAGCAGTATCAGAATTTGGTGGGAATTTTTGACAACCCTAACACAAAACTGCGAATAACATATACAAAACTTGTAATTTCTCCATTTAAAGTAGGTTGTTTATTTTCTTTATGGAATATACTTCCAAAATAAACTATTAAAATTGTTTAAAAAATAATAGAAATATTATTTTTTTATTGCCAGCATTTTGTAAACACTTTTTCTTAAATAAAAAATAATATTTCTATTATTTTTTTTAAACAATTTTAATAGTTTATTTTGGAAGTATATTCTCCAAAATTCTGACACCTACAGTGCCACAACATTTACCACAAATAATTAATAAGCTTTTGGGATAACAAAAACGGTCATAAACTTAAAAAAAAATTTAATCTATTTCACGCTGATATAAATATTGCACAGTAAAATAGTTGAACTAAAAAGATAAATGATTTTTCTTATTTAGAATTATTTAAACAAGGAATTCCGTTTTTACGATATCGCTTTTATTAAATTGTTAGGTGAAAGTACATAATATTTTAACCATACTCCCCATGTTAAATAAGTTTCTAAATAATAATTTATTATTTCAGCACATAACTTAAATTACATATAAAATTCATTTTTTATATACATACTTTCATTTTTATTTTAAAATACGTTCTAAAAAATAAATAAATAAAAAAAGATGCGTTTTTTTTTGTTTTTGTTTTCTTTTTTAAATATCTCAAACATTTTAACACTTACTCTGCTATATTTAGATGGAGTAAAATCCTTTCTTTTTATTGCATTAATCGACTGGTAAATTATTTCCTTTTTTGGGGGGAAATAAAAACACGGTAACTTTTGGTCCATTTTTGTAGTTACCTCGGCATTTTGGAACTATACATCTCGACGACATGTTTAAAACTTTAAACCAACTTCCGGTTTAGTCATGAGACACATGACCAAATTTCAACAGACTGATGTTCATGACGTCACCAGACTAAATTATAGTCGTCGCTAGGCCATCATATTACGGTAGCCACGATAATATGCCCCTTGTCCAGTCCATGGGCTTCCCCCTTTGCATATGGTCCCAAAACGAGACGGAGATTGTCGTCTGACTGGGTACTACTGATGACTCAATGCCATGACAGTACCTGATCGTTACCCAATCCCACATATACAAGACTCTGCATGGTTGTAAGACCTTCTCCAAATTAGACCTAGTTAAGGCTTACCATCAGATTCCAGTGAATCCGGCCGACATACCCAAGACTGCAGTAACAACCCCGTTTGGAGCGTTTGAATTTTTAACTATGCCCTTTGGTTTACAAAACACGGCTAGTACCTTTCAGTGCTTCATGGACGAAGTAGTGCGTGACTTGGACTTTGTCTATAACTATATAGACGACATTCTCGTGGCAAGTGCCTCACCTGAGGAACATCTCGCTCATCTCCGCCTACTATTCGAACGATTTCAGCGATACCAGGTGAGGATTAACCCTGGTAAATGTGTTTTCGGTGCTTCATCACTAGTTTTCTTGGGCCACATTATCAGCCCAGATGGTATATCTCCATTACCGGAAAAGGTAAAGGCTCTACAAGACCTTCGACCACCCACTTGACTTCACCAACTAAGGCACTTCTTGGTCTGTTAAACTATTACAGATGCTTTATCCCACACTGTACGGATCTCCTAGCTCCTCTTTCCGACCTGTTACGTAACAGGAAGAAGAAAAATGAACAAATCTCACTTTATGAGATTCAGCTTAAAGCTTTTAGTGAAGTGAAAATAAAACTGGCAACAACATCTCTACTTGCACATCATGTACCTGATGCCCAGTTTTCACTGGTCGTTGACACATCAGGCACAGCTGTAGGTGCAGTGTTGCAACAGCAGCACCAACAACAGTTACAACCTCTTGCATACTTTTCGAGACAGCTGAAACCGGCAGAACAACGTTACAGCACGTTTGGCCGTGGACTCCTAGCAATGTATCTCGCGGTGAAACACTTCCAACATTCACTCGAAGGCCGTCAATTTGTGATCTACACTGATCACCGTCCGCTTACATACACACTGCGTTCTAAGCCGAACAAATACTCTCCCTGCGAAACGTGCCACTTGGATTTTGTTTCGCAATTTACAATCGATATCCGACATATCTCAGGTGAGCAGAATGCAGCGGCAGACGCTTTGTCCTGCCTTCCCATTAATTCTCTGTCCTCACCATCGGATATCAACTTACATCAGATGGCCTTAGACCAGCCAAGTCTGGACACGTTAGATACGTCGTCATCTGAATTTGCAACTTGCAAATTCGCATACATGCCCGTGCCTACCTCATATCATTTATGACACTTCAATGGATTCACCTTGACCATTTGTTCCATTGACTCATCATAGAGTTGTTTTTGACACCCTACACAATTTGGCACACCCCAGATACAAAGCCACAGTGAAGCTGATTACAGCTAGATTTTTCTGGCCAAATATGAGGCATGATATCACTGCCTGGACACGTTCCTGTGTATCCTGCCAAAAGTCAAAGGTGCACAAGCATATCCGTGTACCCCTTGGAACATTCACCACCCCAGATGCTTGGTTTAGCCATGCTCACATCGACCTGGTTGGACCCTAGCTGGTCAATCAGAGATTTACTTATTTCCTGACCTGTATAGACCATTTCGCACGGTGGCCTGAGGCCATTCCCCTCACAGACATTTCGGCTAAGTCGTAGCATGACCCCTTATAGCAGGCTGGATATCGCATTACGGATTTCCCACCACCATCACCACTGATTGTGGCGTACAGTTTGAATCCCACCTCTTCCAGGAACTTTCTCGGATTCTAGGGACCCAATGTATTCATACTACAAGTTATCACCCTGCTTCTAACAGGATGGTAGAACGCTTCCATCGTCAATTGAAAGCAGCATTACGTGCGATGGAGCGATTATGTACCGGTTGTCCTTCTTGGCTGTCACGCTGCTATCAAAGAGGACCTGGGATACTCTCCAGCCGAACTTGTCTATGGATTACCTTTATCGTTGCCAGGCCAAATGCTGAGCCCGATAGAGTTAACAACAACTGATTTAGCTCTGTATGTTGACAGACTGCGAGCTTATTTTAGTAAGCTCCCACCGATGCACACTAGGGAACAGACCATTAGATCTTCGGTCCCAAAGGATATTTCATCTTGGACTCCTGTTTTTCTTAGAAATGACGCTGTGAAAGCCCCCCCCCCCGTAACTTCACCTTATACTGATAAACTTTTTACCTTCAATATCAGTGGTAAAAGAGAAACCGTCTCTATTGATAGAGTAAAAAAAGACTTTCTTCACATAAAAGCACACGAGCCACACATTCTCCCTACTTACACACAGCATCAAAATATGCATACAACTGAAGTAAATGCTCCAAGTGAAGACAATTATGTCACTACTACAAATAGTGGTCGACGGGTACATTGGCCGAAGAGACTTTGTATTTCTGTTAAGAAAAAAAAAAAATTTTTTCCTTGTTTTCCCTTCTTTCCAAAAAAAACAAAAAAAAAAGAACGTTCTATTACAAAAAAAAAAAAAAAAAAAAAAAAATGATGCAAATATTCCCCAACTTTTCACAGAAAAGTAAGATATTTTATTTTTCGCTATTTGTTATGCTACCTTTTTCTCTGTTGGCTTTCAGCCTAAGCAGGGGGTTATGTAGCAGAAACAAATAGAACTTTTCTTTCGCAAGTCAATGCCTCTCCCCTGTGTTATTTGGCCATATACTGACCAATGAGGGGTGCGTTGCATTGATCCTTTCTCTCCCCTAAGGAAATTGGACAGCTTCTGGTTTGAAGGAAAAAAAACTCTTTCTTACCGAGAGAGATGGCAAACAGAATGGACCCTTTTCCTCGCTCTCTCTCCACCTTTGTGCTATTTCATCAACGATTCCCACTGGGAATAACTACCGCGATAGCAACAGATGGACAGAATCCAGTTTTTGACCAGGAATATATCACCCTGTGAACATTCGCCTGAATAAACCTTTTCTTTGTTACATTTATTGAAGTTGTTATGTTCGTCATTTCAGAAGCTTGTGTTGAATTATTTATTTTCTTAGGTTGTACCCTAAAAGCATGAACCCTAAAATGTATATGTCGTTCGTTTACGTTATTTACTTCCAATATTAAAATATTTTTTTATTTTAAAACTAATAATTCGTAATATTCGTGATTTGACAGAGTAAAATACTGATGTGACCCTTCTAGAGTTGTCGAACTTTACCGGGAATTAACTGCAAGACTGCCATAAATTTAACATAAAATGAGCTACCACTACAGATTCAGTTAAAAGCATATAACCCCCCCCCCACGCCCATTTTTTTTTTTTTTTTTTTTTTTTTTTTTACAATATTTGGAGGGGAATGAGGTGCAAGATGGGAGTGGTTACTAAGGCTTATCTTTTTCTCTTAAGAGGGGGGTGTGGGTACTTATTTTTGTCACACTAAAATAAAACGTGCAAACACGATTTACTGTTTTAACATACATATTTTGTTTTCTGTTTTTCCTCAAGAAAAAAAAAAAAAAAAAAAAACACTGGGTGGGGGTATTTTTCTCTTCCTGTTTTTTTTTTTGTTTTTTTTTTTGCCACCGATTATTCTCCCAAAGAAAAAATAACCCCAACGCTATTTTTATTATTATACATAATCATACAAAACAAACTTTTGCCGACATTACGTAAGTAGTGGGAAAAAGAGAATAAAAAATTTGTTTGGCATGTTTGGTCAAAAGGCTGTTTACATTAACAGCTAAGAGATGCCAAAGTGCTTAGCTAATCAGAAGGCTCGAGAAGCAGATGACAACTCTAGGTTTTTGGAGGATATGGCCACAACTATCGTAATACAATGGTCATGACATGGCCCCGCAGAGAAAGAGGGTTTCTTGGTGATAGTATCTATTTACAATGCTTCCCCACGGGACAGAGACACCCAGGTCGTTTTTGGCAAGACGAGTTTCGGTGGAAAAATAATCTCGAACCCTTTATGGCATAAAAGGAACAAAATTACTGTAGTCACCTTTACGTTACCATGTAATCAATTTTTTTAATAATTTTAAAGAATGAATACCTTTTTTATAATGATAAAAAATATTAATAGAAATATTAAATTATCGGAACATATAAAACATTTAAATATGAATAGAACTTTTTATAATTGTAACCTATGAAAACCTTTTTTTTATTTTAATTAAAAGCAATATAAATAGAACTTTTTTCTAATTTTAAACTATGAAGAACTTTTTTCTAATTTTAAACTATGAAGAACTTTTTTTAAGTTTAAGTTTAAACAATATAAATAGAACTATTTAGAATTTTAAGTAATGTAAAAAATTTTTAATTCAAAATTGAATCATGTGATTATTATTAAATCACGAGTAGTTTAGTTTAAACACACATATTCTATTGCAATTTATTAATTTCCATGTGTATTCTCTTTTAATAGGTACGGGCAAAATGAATAGCGATGCTCAAAATGTATAAACATTTTGACCCCTCCCTTTACTTAAGAAAAAAAAAAAAAAAAAAAAAAAAAAAAAAAATCACCAAAAAATCAGGAGATTAACCAATTTTAATGAAATTTTCAGTATTTATCAAATGATGATCGCAGAATATAATGAACTAATTATTTTTATTTAAATTCGAGTGGAAATGTATTTTTTGTTTAAACAAAAAATACATTTACTAAATATAATAATTTTTATAGGAACATTATGAAAAAGGCCCCTAAATCCGTATTAATGAATTCTATATAACTCGAAGAAAAATGAATTTCTCGAACTACCAATATTACCATTGAATTAAGCATTGCTTATTTAATATTTTCACACAAAAAAAAATTAGAATTGCAAAAAATATTTCTACTTTTTTTTTTCTAAATTACAGGTTTCGCATAATTTTTATATGCAAGATTTTAATAATTTCCTTGCTTGCAAGAATGTGAACCTTTCGGCATAACACATTTTTTATATAATATTGAACAATAATTAAGAAAAAATTAATTTAAAAATAGGAACATAGAAAAATAATTAAATTAAAAAATGCAAAAATTAATACAATGGTTCAAAAAAGGAATGTACAAATGCGCAACGAGGGGAAAAAAAAGAAAAAAAAAAAGAAGCTTCCTCACTTTTAATTACATGACGTCATTTTTACAGTCTTTCAACTGCTTGTAATTTTGGGCCTTCGTAATTTTCGTGTTTACAAAAGTTTAGTTTGTTGTGTTTTGCGAACGCCACTCACTCGGTTTTGGGCCAATTAATGTATGTTTTGTACAAACAAGGTGTTTTTAAATTTTATTTTATTTAATTCAATATCTTAGGACTTTACTAAATATTTTTGAAATAGATCCAGAAAACTAATATTTATCTTTTAAAGGATTTTTTACAATGAATTTATTTAACTTCAAAATTTAGCTGAATTGAGTAGCTCGCTGTGAAAACATTTTTATAACTTTTTTTTTACATGTACAAATATTTTTTTCCTTTTGGAAATTAAGTCTAGTCCTTAATCTTTCAAATACAATCAAAAAGTAGTTGAAAACCTTCAAAAAAATTATGATAAATCGGCTTTCAAAACTAGGTCCGCCATTTTTGTCCGTCCATTTTTGCCCGTACCTATCTTTTAATTATTTTCAATTTTTTTGGAAAAAAAAAAAAAAAAAAAAAAAAATTGAAATTTATTAGTTTTTCCTTTTTTCAAAATTTAAATGTAAAAAGCTTTGGTATATTGTTTATTAAAAATTAATATTGAAAAACGTTTGTGAACAATATTTCTTTCAAAATTAAAAAAAAAAATCTACTTCTGTTGTGTAAAATTAAAAGTTAAAAACTATGGCCACCACTTTTAACAAAAAAATATTATATTGCTCAATATTTATAAAACTACTTATTTGCTGAAAATTTAAATGCAATATTCGTTTTCAGCATATCTGAAACCCTATCAAAGTTGTAAATGAAAAGGAAAATGTTAAGATGACAACCAAGTAAAAATTTACCATGTAAAATTATGAAAAGTTCAGTACTTATGTATTTAACGTTATTATTTCGAAAGCAATTCTTAACATAGGGAGGGAGTGGGTGTTTTGTAACTATTCTTTGCTTCTACCTAACAATTTAATAATAAAAAAGAATTTGTGAAATTTGAATTTAACCTGAAAAAAACTATTTTAAAATAGTGCGGTACCAAAAATACATAGGCACCAAAGTTCTATTTATGTTGTTAAAAATTAAACATAAAAGATACAAAAAAAATATGTTTATATTCGTGAAAATTAAATTAAAAAAAAGGTTTATATTGTTTAAAATTATAAAAAAAAGTTCTATTTATATTGTTTCAAACGTTAAACAAAAAAAAAACGAAATAAGGGGGCGCTTCTACACTATCAGAATAAAATTTTGTAGTCAATAAATGGAGCTTTCAGAGAAAAAACAGTGGTTTCTACTGATTTTTTTCGTCAATCCTAATAAATTACAATGTTAGTTTCCAAATTATGCAGTCGAAATTACCTGAATATTACTGAATTATTAAACTAAACAACTGTAATCATGTAAGTAGGTGAAAAATTGCAGCCATTTTTTTTAAATCGATACGGAAAATTACCTCCTTTTTGAACTCTCCTGTGTCTTATATGAGCAAATACGATAGTTTTCTTGAAATTCTATTTTATTTTATTTAATAAATAATTTTCCACCTTGTCGATTTGCGTAATTTTGGTGTGGTGTATAATTATCTTAATACAAGGAAAACGTAGATACCATTGTTTTCATGTAAAATTCAGTTCTAAAATTTCGTTCTGATAGTGTAGAAGCGTCCAAAAAAGTTCTGTTTAGAATAGTTTTAAAATAGTTAAAAATTTAAAAAGTTCTGTATATATATTGTTAAAAATAAGTGTTATTCCTTAAAAAAAGTTGTTTCATAATGTTTATTTTTAAAAAAAGAAGTTCTGCTTATTTAAAACTGATAACTTCTGAAATACCGATATTATGGCTTTTATATTGTTGACAAAGTAAACTTAACAGTGATTAGGGAATTTCAAGTAATAAAGGGTTCGAGATTATTTTTCCACCTAAACTCTAGTCTTGCATCGTTTTTTTTAATGTGGAGAAAAAGAATAAAAAGTAAAAATTGTCTCAGTCGTGAAGGATTTCTCCTCCACTGAGAGAGAACAAATAATTGAAGTGCAGCAAACTGCAGTATCTGAAGAACAAATTTGATCACAATGGCTCGAAGGCCAAGAGCATCCTTCATACAACATATGTTCCTATTTACAATGCCTCCCCATGGGACAGTTAGACACCAGGGTCGTTTTTTAACGTGGAGAAAAGAAACAAAAATAAAAATTGTCTCAGTCGTGAAGGATTTCTTCTCCACTGACAGAGAACAAAAAATTGAAGTGCAGCATCTGAAGAACAGATACTATGATCTTGTCCCGAAGGCCAAGAAAGATAATTATGTTTAAACTACAAAAAAATCTGTTAAATTATCCAAAATGACTAAAAAAGTTTTAAACTGAACAAAAACTACATGCAAAATAAGGAATAAACGGCACTTGTACAGTTTAATCAAGACATTAAAAAATGAAAATATCGAAAAATCGTTATATTGTATATATCCGTTCTGAACTGAAGATCTCCGAAAAAAAATTTCACTTTGATCGATTAGATTTTTTGTTTTTTGGGGTTTTTTTTACAGCGGAAAAACATGTTTTTATGAGAGCGCATTGAAGCACGGCTACAGAGAGTAAGAAGAAGCCCTGTTAACTGAAAAATATCTCAGGCAATGTAGGTAAGATTTATCAGACTGTCAGTACTATATGAGGGCCATTTGAAAAAGAGCAATAAAACATTTTTAAAAAGAAAAAGGAACACAGTTCGATTAATACTGAAACTGAACTTTATTCAATATAAATATTATCTACGTAAAATTAAGTAAATTTTAAAGCAATATACAATTTGATACTGATAAAACTGAATTATGAATTTAGGGAACAAACAATTAAAGAAACATTAAACAAATATTTTTTGGCCTTCGGAACCAGATCAGTGTAGTATCTGTTTTGATGCTACACTTGACCTTTTCTGTCTTCAGTCGGTGGACGAGAAATCTTTCATAATTGAGATTATTTTTGTTCCTATCCAGAGTGCCCCTTATTGGGAAGCTGGATTTTCTCCACAAGATTATATGTTGAAATATTTAAATAACTATTACTTTAAATACAGAAATTATATTTAAAGTTTTGGTTTTCTGTTCTTCTATGTCCATTTTTTCCCCATGTTTTTCATCAAAATGTGTAGCATATTAGTTGTCTCAAAAGCCATCATCAGTGATTGCTCACTGGCAGTAACCTGTGGTGTTCCCTGGAGACGAAGTGACAAGTCTCCCCAGATTTCCAGTGTTCGCCACCTTTTGACCACTTGTGCAGATGATTGCATGTTATCGCAACAGCTGTTGTCACTGATTTCCATTGGTGTTTCCTGGGGTTTGGGTGACAAAATGCCTCCCCAAGGTACCAGATTTGAACTGCACACTTCCAGTGGAGATTTGGTCAGTACTCTCTCACCTCGATCTTTCCATCCTCCCTGACCCTTCACAACTAGGATGGAATACTGTTGCCATATCTGGCAGGAGCGGCCAAAAACAGCCTATCATGCCTTGACAGAGTACAAAATAGACTTCGTGGTTTAGTGGGGGATGCCCTTTTCTCTACCCTGCAACCTCTCTCCCACAGAAGAGACGTTGCAAGCCTATCCTTGTTTTATCGTTATTTTCATGGCAGGTGCTCATCTGAACTTCAATCCCTGGTCACCCCTCGCCAATCTTTCACGAAAAACACCCGTCTAGCTGAATCCACTGTGAAAAATTTCCCCCACTCTATATCTGTGCCTAAATCAAAACGCAGATTCCATGAACAAAGCTTCTTTCTTAGAACTGCACGGCTGTGGAACACCGGACTACAACTTGGATGTCTTCAAGTCCAATGTTAACAAATTCCTAATGAACCGCCCCCCTAATTAAACACTTCATCAAATCTCCACACAAACGTAATGTACTTGCAATAACCCTTATCCCTGAGTGGCTTCCGGGCCTTGATAAGTGGTGATCACTGTGTAAAAAAAAAAAAAAACTAGTTGGTGTGGTGTGGCGCCAGTCGATGTCATCTACACCAGACCAATTTTTTTATTATTATTACTATTATTATTATGATAATAATAAGGGTGCTTGTGCAGTGTATGCACGTGTATTTTAAATATTATTTTCAAGTTAAATTAAATTTTAGGTTTGTATTACTGTACACAGATTCGAAAAAGTTGTCAAAAAACAATATATCACAAATAAATGTTATCAAAGGCAAGATAAGTTACTCTTCTACCTATCTGGGAAGGTTTTTAGTGGTTTTACTCACTTTAAAACGTTTAATCGCTTCGAAAATCATTCAATGTTTATCAATATATTTTAAAAAGAAAAATATCGGCATGTTTGTAACTTATCTTGCCTTTGATAACATTTATTTGTTATATTTGTTTTTTGACAACTTTTTCGAATCTATGTGTACAGAAAACAAACTCGTTATGTAAATTATTTACAGTTAAAATGTTATAAAAAACAAAAAATTGAAGTTTTAAATATATTTCAAAGAAATGAATTACGCCCCGTGATAATATTGATAATTCACCAACCGTATAACAAAAAAAAAAAAAAAAAATGCTTACTTTAAAATATTTAAAATACTCAGAGAGAAAAGTTTTATTTATTATTCTATTTTTGGAGGGGGATATTCAATTATAGAACTTGTATAGTTTTTTTAACAGGTGCTTATGCAGTTTAATTAACTGTTTTGAGCAGAAGATCTGTTTAATATTTCACACAAATTCTGTTTACATTTGGTTGGAGGGGCGGGGGTGTTGTGGCGCCCCTCCACCGCCTCCCACCAAATCTAAAACAGAATTTCTGTAAAATATTAAACAGTTCTTCTGCTCAAAACAGTTAATTAAACTGCATAAGCACCTGTTAAAAAAACTATACAAGTTCTATAATTGAATATCCCCCTCCAAAAATAGAACGAAAAACAAACCGGCAGTCCCCCCCCCACCACTAAAAAAAAAATAAATAAGTAAATAAAAAAAAGGTGACCATAAAGTGAGTGCATTTCTTCATATCTTGGAAACTACTTGTTTCGTGGAATTTTAAAAGGATTTTCCGAGGGTGGAAAGAAGCAAAAAAATCGTGACCACAAACAGGGTGCTCATTTTACGTTAAATTAATATAGAAAAGTGATCCCCCACTTTTTTAAAACTAACATTTCTTCATATCTTGGAAACTACTCATTTGCCGTAATTTTAAACGTTATTTTCGTTTTTTCAGCGACCCCAAAAACCTCTAAGAGTGGTTAATTTTAAAGGAATTTTCGAGTAATTCTTCATATTTACCCTTTTTTCGATATTTTCATTTTTTAATGATTAAACTGTACAAGTACCGAATAAACATTTTTACCCTTCCTTCCCTTCACTTAAAAATCCACCAAAAATCAGGAAATTAACCAATTTTAATGAAATTTTCACTATTCATCAAATAATGATCACGGAATATAATTAACCCATCATTTTTATTTAAATCCTAGTGCGAATGTATTATTTTGGGTTTGTATTACTGTACACATAGATTCGAAAAAGTTGTCAAAAAACAAATATATAACAAATAAATGTTATCAAAAACAAGATAAGTTACTTTTCTACCAAACTGGATATATTTTTCGTGTTTTAATTCAATGTAACATGTTTATTCAGCTCGAAAACCATAGTGTTTACCGATGTATTGGAACATTCAAGATGGCGTCTGATTCTCTCTTTAACACGGTAAGTTTGGGAAAAGGTGTTATAAATAAAAAACCGGATAAAATACTGTTAAAAACTCGCTCAATATATGTTACCGTGACATAGGTTGACATATATTCGGCGGGTTTTTAATAGTATTTTGTATAGTTTTTTATTTATAACACCTTTTCCCAAACTTACGGTGTTAAAGAGGGTGTGAGACGCCATCTTGAATTTTCCAATACATCGGTAAACACTATGTTTTTCGAGCTGAATAAATATGTTACATTGAATAAAAACACAAAAAATACATCCAGTTTGGCAGAAAAGTAACTTATCTTGCCTTTGATAACATTTATTTGTTATATATTTGTTTTTTGACAACTTTTTCGAATCTATGTGTACAGTAATACAAACCCAAAATGCACAACCTGGTTAGATTTATAGCAGAGGATGCAGTTAGCTGTTTGAAATTAAAATATATAATAAATTTCAGAACTAGCAATTATATATTTTTAAAATGATCCAGTAGATAAAATAGCAACCTCCAAAAATTCAAGGAATTGCATTAAAAATATTCAATTTAATGTTTTTGCCAGTGAAAAAGCGTTTAAAAATTTTTCGAAAATAAATTGTTCGTTTTAATTGAACGGGATAATGTGTAAACAACTTTGAAGTCGAGTTAATTAAAGAAACGTGTATAAACAAATAAGATATATGGACAGCTTTATTAAGTGTTACATACGATTTCTAGTTTGTAATGTATTTTGATAATGTTATAAGATCACTTATAATTAAATATCTCACCTGTGAAAATAAACTCGCCATAATGTGTTGGTATTGCAGACACGATCCGGACCACAACGAAATGGGAAATGAAGTAATTTTTGATTTTGTCTAGATCAAAGGTTAAATGTACAAATAATGTTACGTAATTTATGCGTTGTTTTTTTTTTATTCGATTTTATTTTTTAATCTTTCATTTTTAATCATTATTGGTATAAATTGCTTATGCATATTTTCGAAATTATTTTATAAATTGTCTGCGAAACTATGAATCAGAATTTTTATTTGCTGCGGACTAAAATATTTCTCCATTCGATCTGGTCAAAATGTAGGTCGATGTTTTTCTTTCATCAGGACTTGAGTTAGCGATGTAAGCAAATTATGAAAATTCCAAACCACATAACAATATTACGGAATTTAAATTCATAAACAATACATATATCTTTTTGCCAATGTTTACTTTTAACAAACTTGATTTGTTTATGTGTGAAGCACTGAAGAGAAAGAAAAAAATAAATTTAAAACTTTGTTAGGTACTTCTACAGAATTTGAACCGAAGTAACTTTTGTCAAATTAAACATAAAAACTTGTACTTGTACAGTTTAATCAAGACATTTAGGAAGAAAAGCTAGTATTAAAGATGG
The DNA here is from genome assembly GCF_053919585.1 of Euprymna scolopes. NCBI lineage: Eukaryota > Metazoa > Mollusca > Cephalopoda > Sepiida > Sepiolidae > Euprymna > Euprymna scolopes. The sequence continues at coordinate 4,909,430 of NC_136507.1, read as the reverse complement.
GGATGGAGTATTGGCGCTTTAAATTGAGTTATCGCCCCGTGGCGTGTTCTCAAAATCCAAACAAAAATTTAAAAAATTCAAAGATGTCTACCTGCAACGTGCAACAACGTACTGTAAAAAAATCTACTCGAAGCGAAATTTTTTTTCTTAGATCTTCAGTTCAAAACGGATACGTACAATATAACCTTTTGTCGATATTTTCATTTTTTTTATGTCTTGATTAAACTGTACAAAGTGCCTAAAAATTTAATAGTGCGTATGCTAATTTGGAATCTGTGACTCTTTTGACTCCCAATTTTTCGTCTGCTAAAATTTTAGTCACGTGTAGTGTCACGACCACCGAGAAAGTCCATAAAATAAACCAAGTGGCGCTTGTTATGGATTTAGCTGAATGATTTAGCTAAATCCATATTTCTTTTTGTTTGTATACAGTGATTTAAATTTAAACTGTTGTGTAAAATGAATGGCGATGCTCAAAATATATAAACATTTTGACCCCTCGCTTTACTAAAAAAAAATCACCAAAAATCAGGAAATTAACCAATTTTAATGAAATTTTCAGTATTTATCAAATGATGATCGCAGATTATAATGAACTAATTATTTTTATTTAAATCCGAATGTATTATTTTGTTTAAACAAAAAATGCCTTTACTAAAGTTATGGTTTTCAGTAGAAATAAAAAACGCAAGACTTTATTTTTGCTTCTTTTATATAAATAAAGCATCGTAATTTGTAACAATAAAAATAAAATAAAATCATTTTTATAGGAACATTACGAAAAAAGTTCTTAAATGCCCCACCCTAACACGATGTAACTTTATTATAAATTAATATTATCAGTATAACTTTTGTACCATTTAAAACAAGAAGGGCAAAATAAACCAGTAATAATGTTTTTAATTTTTTGATCGAACGAAAATAATGAAATTGCGAAACGAACATCGTGTTTACATAATTGGCGCTTTAAAATAACGTTCCCATGTAGTAGACATTCCGAACGTGAAAACATACCCGTGTTTAATAAATTTAGCAAAAATCAACTAATGGTCAGATTTTCGTGAAATGTTCGATACTTATCCATTTTAGAATGAAATTACATATAAAATCCAGTTTCTGTAAAATATACGAGGGGAATTTTTTTTTTTTAGTGCGTGTCCCCCCCCCCATATTTTTTTTTTTTTTCGAAATTCGACCAAAATATATTTAAATCTATTGAAATTTCTATTTATTATGAAACATAAGAGTTCAAATGAGTAAAAAATATTTATTTTTTAAAAGTGTAACTACACGTATTGAACAAAAATTTACCTGGAAGTTGCAATTAAAAAAATGATATAAATTTCATATTATTGTTTTTTTTTTTAAATAGCGTTTTTTCGAATTAAATCGATTGAATTGCCAAGAAAAAGAAACTTCGTAAACATTACTTGGTATTATTATACAAACACCGTGACAGCGTTGGGTTTAGGGTTAGGGTTAGGGGTTAGGGTTAGGGTTAATTCGCTGTCACGGTGTTTGTATAAATTTACCCATTACTTAATTTTTAAAAGATTAAAACGATTAAAATTCCATTATTTCACAATGTTCCGTTACAACACAGATTTTTAATTAATTGTGTTTAATTTTTTTTTTTTTTTAATATTAAGTTTTTACATAAACATGGGTCGTGTCAGCTATTTTATCGCCAGATTTAAACAGATTTGAAAATATTATTGCACAAATATTAAGCATTTTGTAGTCCCCCCCCTCATATTTTCTTCGTCTCTTTTTACCGAACAAAATATAGAAGCCCGTAAGTAACCAAAAGAATATTCAGTAAAACCGTATTTCATATTTAATATACAAATATTTATATTATTAATCATTAAACTCTGTAAATCTTAAAACCTAACAAAATTATAACAAAGATTAATTATTAATTGCAGTTTGAAGAAGATAAACAAAGGTTTTAAAAAATCATTAAGACGCTTCTGCTTTTTCATAGTTCGTATAGTTAACATAATTCTGACGTCACGGGAACATACGCTCCGTTTTTCACATTGTTTTGGAGATACCTATAAATCCGTATTAATGAATTCTATATAACTCGAAGGAAAATGAATTTCTCGAACTACCGATATTACCATTGAATTAATCATTGCTTATTTAATATTTTCACACAAAAAAAATTAGAATTGCAAAAAATATTTCTACTTTTTTTTTTTACGGGTTTCGCATAATTTTTATATGCAAGATTTTAATAATTTCCTTGCTCGCAAGAATGTGAAACTTTCGGCGTAACATATTTTTTATATAATAATTAAGAAAAATTAATTTAAAAATAGAAACATAGAAAAACAATTAAATTAAAAAATGCAAAAATTAATACAAACGTTCAAGAAAGGAATGTATGGATGCGTGACTGGGACAAAATAAAGAACTTCCTCACTTTTAATTACATGACGTCATTTTCACAGTCTTTCGACTGCCTGAAATTTTGGGCCTTTGTAATTCTCGTGTTTACAAAATTTTAGTTTGTTGCGTTTTGCGAACGCCAGAATCACTCGGTTTTGGGCCAATTAATTTATGTTTTGTACAAACAAGGTGTTTTTGTTTTGTTTTTTAATTTAATTCAGTATCTTAGGACTTTACTAATTATCTTTGAAATAGATCCAGAAAACTAATATTTATCTTTTAAAGGATTTTTTACAATGAATTTATTTAACTTCAAAATTTAGCTGAATTGGGTAGCTCGCCGTGAAAACATTTTTATAACTTTTTTTTTTTTTTCACGTGTACAAATATTTTTTCCTTTTAGGAAATTAAGTTTCGTCCTTAATCTTTCAAATACAATCAAAAAGTAGTCGGAAACCTACAAAAAATTATGATAAATCGGCTTTCAAAACTAGGTCCGCCATTTTTGTCCGTCCATTTTTGCCCGTACCTATCTTTTAATTATTTTCAATTTTTTTGGAAAAAAAAAAAAAAAAAAAAAATTGAAATTTATTAGTTTTTCCTTTTTTCAAAATTTAAATGTAAAAAGCTTTGGTATATTGTTTATTAAAAATTAATATTGAAAAACGTTTGTGAACAATATTTCTTTCAAAATTAAAAAAAAAAAAATCTACTTCTGTTGTGTAAAATTAAAAGTTAAAAACTATGGCCACCACTTTTAACAAAAAAATATTATATTGCTCAATATTTATAAAACTACTTATTTGCTGAAAATTTAAATGCAATATTCGTTTTCAGCATATCCGAAAACCTATCAAAGTTGTAAATGAACAGGAAAATGTTAAGATGACAACCAAATAAAAATTTACCATGTAAAATTATGAAAAGTACAGAACTTATGTATTCATGGTACCATGCTATAACATTATTTCGAAAGCAATTCTTAACATAGGGAGGGAGTGGGTGTTTTGTAACTATTCTTTGCTTCTACCTAATAATTTAATGATAATATAAAAGATATTGTGAAATTTGAATTTAGCCTGAAAAAAACTATTTTAAAATAGTGCGGTACCAAAAATACATAGGCACCAAAGTTCTATTTATGTTGTTAAAAATTAAACATAAAAAATACAAAAAAAATATGTTTATATTCGTGAAAATTAAATAAAAAAAATTAAAAAAAAGGTTTATATTGTTTAAAATTATAAAAAAAAGTTCTATTTATATTGTTTCAAACGTTAAACAAAAACAAAAAAAACGAAATAAGGAGGCGCTTCTACACTATCAGAATAAAATTTTGTAGTTAATAAATGGAGCTTTCAGAGAAAAAACAGTGGTTTCTACTGATTTTTTTCGTCAATCCTAATAAATTACAATGTTAGTTTTTAAATTATGCAGTCGAAATTACCTGAATTTTTGCCCGTACCTAGTAATTATAAAAAAAATTTTCAGTTGCGCTTATGCTTTGTTTCTGTAATGTTGAATGAATTTGCGTGTAAAAGAAAAGTATTTCGCCACGAAAATATATTGTATAACTTGAATTTATCTTTTCTTTTCGTTTCTGTTTACTTTTGTTTTTAATCAGATTATTAATTAGACACTAAGCTGAAGCACTTTAACTTTAAATCAATGTATTCAAATGGTCCTTTGGAAAAGAAATATGTAAAACTAGTGGGGCTACCCGGCGTTGCTCGGGACCATATAAACAATGAAAAAATTGAATTTGATTTTGAATATATTTTTTATTCTTAGGAGAGAGGAATTTTTAATGTCTATGTATCATTTGCTATTTCAAGCAAAAGAATATTTTACCTACCTAGGACGGGTATTACACATATGAAATAATTGTATCTTACTAGGGTAGGTAATTTACAGCATGTATATGAAATAATTTTATTTTTGCAAGGACGGGTAATATACAACACATACTTAAAATAATTTTACCTATACTAAGATGGGTAATTTAAATACATATATGAAACAATTTCACATACTTTTTTTTACCTTAAAACGGACATTACTCTCTCCAACCCAACCTCCAAAAGAAAACGCAAGAGCACGTTTAAAATTAACGTAATCATGCTTCTTTCTACCTACCACTACAACTATCACATCATTCCCGGATAATAATATAAAAAATTCAAAAAATATAGATTACCCCCTAAAGAAACTGGCCTAGAAAACCAACAATATATATGTATTAATCTAATTTTGAGATTGTAAACTGTTTAAACCATATCCGGAATCGACTTCACAAATGAAGTAATTTTAAGATAAAACATTGTTTAAACCATTTACGGTACAGACTTTATATTTTGCCACCTTCATTTAATTTAGAGCGATGCTGATTATTCTGCTAGTATATATTTGCCTCTATCTCATTCAATCCCAAGCAATGCCAGGAATTTTGCTAATATATATTTCCATTAATTTCCTTCAATTCCAGGCGAGACTGAGGATATTGCTAGTAAATTTTCCCACCTATCTCATTCAATCTTGCGCAACACGGGGTATTCTGCTAGTGTATATGTGCAGCTATATAATACAATCCGGGGCAACATCAAGTATTCGTCTATTCTGTATTTGTTCCTATCTCATTCATCCCCAGGCACTGCCAGGTATTCTGTTAGTATTTATTTGCACCTACATTAGTGAATCCCGGCAATGCCTGGTATTCTGCTTCTATATATTTCCACCAATATAATTCAATCTGGGGCAATGCAGGGTATTCTGCTAATATATATTTCCACCTATCTCATTCAATCCCAAGCGACGCTGGGAATTTTGCTAGTATATATTCTCACCTACTTCATTCAATCCCAGGAAATGCCGGGTATTCGGTTAGTATATATCTCAATCAATCTCATTACATCCTGGGCAATGCTAGATATTCTGTTAGTATATATTTCAATCAATTTCATTCAATCCAAGGCAACGCCAGGTATTCTGCTAGTATATATTTGCATCTATCTCATTGGATCCCAGGCACCTGTGTATTCTGCTTGCATACATTTGCATGTATCTTATTCAATTCTGAGTGCCTCCGGGTAATCTTCTAGTATATATTTTGACGTATCTCATTGAATCCCATAATTCTTTGATATGTTATTAATTTCGAAAATCATTTATCATAATTTAACCCACATTACCGCCCCCCCTTACTAAAATAATAACTTTGATACATTGTCTTGACTGTTTATTTCATTATTAACACACTAACCAAATAGCTCACATCTAATAATTTTTCATAATTCTTGGATATGTTACGAATTTACACAATCATTTTTCATGATTTAACACACATGATCCCCCCCCCCCATTACTAAAATAATAATTTGAAATATTGTCTGGGCTGGTTTTTCAGTAAAAACACACCAATCAAATAACTCATATTCCATCATTTTTCATAATTCTTGGATATGTTACTAATTTCGACAATTATTTTTCACATTATCGCCTCCCCCCTTACTAAAATAATAACTTTGAAACATTGTCTAGACTGGTTATTTCATTACAAACACACAAACACACCAATAAAATAACTCACATTTCATTATTTTTCAAAATAGTGAAATGTTACTGATTTCGACAATCATTTTAAATGATTTAACCTACATTATCGACCCACTTTATCAAAATAATAACTTTGATACATTCTGCTAATATATATTTCCAGCAAGGTTATTCAATCCCAGGCCATACCACATACTCTTCTATTATATATTTCCACCTATTTAATCCATTCAAGAGCGATTCTGGGTATTCTGTTAGTATGTATTAACACCTGGCTTATTCAATCCTGTGCAGCGCCAGGTATTCTGCTAGTATAATTCCACCTATCTCATTCAATCCTGGGCAACATTGGGTATTCTGTTTGTATATATTTCATCATATGTAATACAATACAAGGTGATGCCAGGTATTCTGTTAATATACATTTCCACCTATCTAATCCAAATGCAAGCAACACTGGGTATTCTGCTAGTCCATATTTTCACCTATCTCATCCAATCCCAGGTAGCACAGGGTATACTACTAGTACATATTTCCACATATTTCATCCAATCCCGGTAAACGTCTGTTATTCTGCTAGTATATATATCCCACCTATCTCATCCAATCCTGGGCAATGCCGAATATTCTGCTGGTACATGTATACACCTATTTCATCTAATCCCGGCCGACACCAGGTATTCTGCTAGTACATATTTCCACCTATCTCATCCAGGCACACAGGGTATTCCGCTAGTACATATATCCACCTATCTCATCCAATTCCGGGCAATGGCGGGTATTCTGCTAGTACATATATCATCCTATCTCATCCAAACCCAGGCAACGCCGGATATTTGGTTAGTACATATATCCACCTATCTCACACAATCTCGGGCGACACTGGGTATTCTGCTAGTACAAATATCTGCCTATGTTATCCAATCCCAGGCTATGCTGTGTATTCTGCTAGGAAACATTCCACCTATTCCATCCAATCTTGAGCAATGGTGGGTATTCTGTTAGTACATATATCCACCTATGTCATCCAATCCCGGGGAAGCTGGGTATTCTGCTAGTACATATATCCACCTACATCATACAATCTCGGGCGACTCTGAGTATGTTGCTAGTACATATATCCACCTAATCTCATAGAATCTCAGGTAAAGCTGGGTATTCTGCTAGTACATATCTTATCCAATGTTACCCGATCTTAGTACATATCTCGTCCGATCTTATCCCATCTTATCTGATCCCAGGCGACGCAGGGTATTCTGCTAGGAAACATTCAACCTATTTCATCAAATCCCGGGCCACGCCGGGTATTCTGCTAGTACATATATCTACCTATGTCATCCAATCCCAGGCAACGCTGTGTATTTTGCTAGTACTTTTATCCATCTATATAATACAATCCCTGGCGATGCATGGTATTATGCTAGTACATATATGAACCTATCTCATCCGATCCTAGATTGCACCGGGTATTCTGCTAGGAAACATTCCACCTATCTTATCCAATCCCAGGCAATACAGTGTATTGTGCTAGGAAGCATTCCACCTATATCATCCAATCCTGGGTGACACCGGGTATTCTGCTAGTACATATATCAACCTTTCAAATCCAATCCTTGGCAATGACAGGTATTCTGCTAGTACATATATCAAACTATCCCATCCCATCCCGGGCAACGCCGGGTATTCTGCTAGTACAAATATCGACCTATGTACTCCAATCTCGGGCGACACCGGGTACTTTGAAAATATCCACCAATGCAATCCAATCCTGGGCAACGCCGGGTATTCTGCTAGGAAACATTCCACCTATTTCATCCAATCCCGGGCATAACTAGGTATTCTGCTAGTATATTCAACCTATGTAATCCAATCCTGGGCGACCCCGGGTATTTTGCTAGTATATATATCAATCTATGTCATCGAATCACAAGCAACGCCGAGTATTTTGCTAGTACATATATCCACCTATCTTATCTGAACCAGAACGACGCCTGGTATTGTGCTAATACATATATCTACCTATCTTATCTAATCCAGAGCGACGCCGGGTATTCCGCTAGTACATTTATTCCCTTCTCTCATCCAATCCTGGGCAACGCCAAGTATTCTGCTAGTTCATATATCCACATATCTCATTCAATCCTGGATGACGCTGGGTATTCTTCTAGTACATATATCCACCTATCTCATCCAATCTCGGGCGTAGCCGGGTATTCTGCTAGTACAAATATCGACCTACATCATCTAGTCGCAGGCAACGCCAGGCATTTTGATAGTACACATATCCACCTATCTCATACTAACCTGTGCAATGCCGGGCATTCTGATAGTATAAATATCCACATATTTTATCCAATACTAGGCGACATCCGGTATTCTGCTAGCAAACATTCCACCTATTTCATCCAATCCCGGGCAACACCCAGTATTTTGCTAGTACATATACCCACCTATATCATCCAATCCTGGGCGATGCTGGGTATTTTGCTCATACATATATCTACCTATGTCACCCAATCCTAAGTGACGTCAGGTATTATGCTAGTACATATATCCACCTATCTTTTCCGATCCCAGGCGATGCCGGGTATTCTGCTCGGAAACATTCCACCTATTTCATCCAATCCTGGGTGTAGCCGGGTATTCTGCTAGTACATATATCCACCTATGTCATCTAATCCTGGGCGACGGCGGATATTTTGCTAGTACATATATCCACCTGTGTCATCCAATTCCAGGTGAAGCCAGGTATTCTGCTAGTACATATATCCACCTATTTCATTCAATCCCGGGCGATGCCAGGTATCCTGCTAGTATATATATCCACCTATTTTATCCAATCCATGCAATGCCAGGTATTCTGCTAGTAAACATATCAACCTATGTCCTCCAATACCAGATGGCGCCAGGCATTCCACTAGTATATATATCCACCTATCTCATACAATCCCAGGCGATGCTAGGTATTCTGCTAGTACATATATCTGCCTATGTCATCCAATCCTGGATGATGCAAGGTATTTTGCTAGTACATATATCCACCTATCTCATACAATCCCGGGTGACTCGGGCATTCTGCTAGTATATATATCGACCTAACTTTTCCAAACCCAGGTTGTGCCGGGTATTGTGCTAGGAAACATTCCATCTAATTCATCAAATCCTGAGCGATACCGGGTATTCTTCTATTACATATATCAACCTATCTAATCCAATCCTTGGCAAAACCGGGTATTCTGCTAGTACATATATCCACCTATGTCATCCAATTCCAGGTGACACTGTGTATTCTGCTAGGAAGCATTCCACCTATTTCATCCAATCCTGGGCGGCGCCAGGTATTCTGCTTGCACATATATCCATGTATGTCATCCAATTCCAGGTGTGGCCGGGTATTCTGCTAGTACATATAATCACCGATGACATTTAATCCCAGGTGGTGCCGGGTATTCTGCTAGAATGTATATCCACCTATTTCATCCAATCCCAAGCCGAATATTCTGCTAGTACATATATCCACCTATCTTATCCGATCCTGGGCAACGGCGGGTGTTCTGCTAGTACATATATCCACCTATCACATCCAATCCAGGACACCGCCAGGTACTCTGCTAGTACATATATCCACCTATCTCATCCAATCCAGGGTGATGCCGGGTATTCTGCTAATACATATATACATGTCTCTCATCCAATCTCGGACAACGCCGGGTATTCTGCTAGTACAAATATCTACATATGTGACCCAGTCCCGAGCAACGCCGGACATTTGGTAGTATATATATCCACCTACATCATACAATCCTATGCGACGCAGGGCATTCTACTAGTACAAATATCCACCTATTTTATTTAATCCCAGGTGATGCCGGATATTCTGTAATGAAAAATTCCACCGATTTCATCCAATCCTGGATGTAGCTGGGTATTCTGCTAGTACATATATGCACCTATGTCATCGAATCCTGGGCAACGCCGGGTATTTTGCTAGTACATATATCCACCTATGTCATCCAATCCCGAGCGATTCTGGGTATTTTGCTAGTACATATATCCACCTACGTCATCCAATCCCGGGTGACGCCAGATATTTTGCTAGTACATATATCCAACTATTTTTCTGATCCCAGATGACGCCTGGTATTCTGCTAGGAAACATTCCACCTAATTCATCAAATCTCCAGCTTAGTCGGATATTCTGCTAGTACATATATCCACCCATATTAGTCCTGGGTATGACGTAAAACTACATCCGTCAACAAGGCCCTGGTGTAGGAGCTCCAATGTTTTGGAGAGAATGTCACTACCCCTTAGTCGTTGCAGTGCTGTGTCATCCTTGGGCAAGGTGTAGTACCCACTAGCCCCCCTATTTAGGGTCACAAAAATCCAAGCCTGGTCAACGATGCTCTTGGCGGATGAAAAGGAATCCCAACAACTTGCGCAGCAGATGAACCAGCACCGCAGTGCCGACGTGGTCAACAAGGGTGATGTACAACTCGACTCGGGTCTGCCTCAGCCATCGGATGCGGCTGATTGCATGTGTACAGACTGTCCTGGTCCATACTTGCCTCTGTACTTTTGCTTTCAGCGGAGAGGGTGCTAGCAGTACTGGGCAAGCTGCTTATTCCTACTTTATCTAGGCTGGGGGAGAGGTGAAAGTCCTGTGGCGATGGAGGGAGGGCATACCGGCTGGTTTGATGGACTGGAAGCCGCAGCGTGATCTCTGCACTCAGGCGATTGGAGTATGGTGATCGTGCTCTTGCTGAAGAGTGACAGCATTGCAAGGCATCAGCTCCGGTAACCAGGCAGCTCTATTGAGAGGTGCACTGCCTGCCCCAATCTGGGAAGGGTTCTAGAAAAGGTTGACTAAATATTGCTAAAGTGCACATGCGCAATTGTATCCGGGGTTTCCCCAGATACGTGGCTGGCTCTGATTGGTTGAATGGACCATCACACTCCAACACGTACCTGAATATAAAACCAAGTGCCTAGTTTTTTTTAGCCAGAGACATTTGTGCCAACCTCAAGAGGAACCAGCTCTGAACTCCTGACCCCTCCCCTTCCATCTGCCTAGAGAGATTTGTGAATTTAAAATGTTTAAGAACTGAACGTGTATGTATATGTAAAAAGACTGTAATTTTTGTTAAATTAATTTTTAGTAGATAGAATCTTGTCTGTCTTTTTTCTTCTTTACTAAGTATATGAGCTTCACTGTGTGCTTTCAGAAGAATTCAACACAGAGACGTTTAGAATTTCATGTGGAGACTCTCGGAAAACTAGACATCCCGAGCCACAGTTTCCGAAGACGATCAGAGATCAGTTGCTTGACCTCAACACAGGAGTCAGGCCACAGTACTAGAAAAGGTTAAAATGCCCAGTGCTGAAGAAATAATCATAACAAACCAACTGAGATGGACATGTCACACGCATGTCATACAGCATCAGACAATAGACTACCAAAAACAGTTTTCTTTGGTGAGCTCAAAGAAGGTACATGACCCCTAGGCGCATTGAAATTTTGCTAGTACATATATGCACCTATGCCATCCAATCCCGAGCAACACTGGGTATTCTGCTAGTATACATATCTACCTATTTCATCTAATCCCGAGCAACGCCGGGTATTCTGCTAGTACATATATATACCTATCTCTCTCGATCCTGGGCAACGGCGGGTATTCTGTTAGTATATATATCCACCTATTTCATCCGATCCAGGGCGATGCGGGGTATTCTGCTAGTACATATATCGACCTCTCTCATTTAATCCTGGGCGACACCGGATATTCTGCTAGTACATATATCCACCTTTCCTATGTCATCCAAATACCAGGTGACGCCAGGTATTTTGCTAATACATATATCCACCTTTCTTGTCAGATCCCAGGTGACGCCGGTTAATCTGCTAGGAAACATTTCACCTATCTTATCCAATCTCTGTCAATGCTGGGTATTCTGCTAGGAAACATCCCACCTATTTCATCCAATCCCGGGTGACGCCGGGTATTCTGCTAGTACATATATCCACCTATGTCATCTAATACCGAGCATAGCCGGTTATTCTGCTAGTACATATATCCACCTATATCATTCAATAGTATATATATCCACTTATTTTACCCAATCCCCAGCAACGCCAGGTATTCTGCTAGGAAACATTCCACCTATTTCATCCTATCCCGGGCAACACTGTATATTCTGCTAGTACATATATCCACCGATGTTGAGGTCTTCTCAGCATATGGCAGCCCACGAGGGAAGGGAATCTCCTTGTTAGTTAAAAGTACCCTGTCCGCGACGGTCGATGTTGTTCATAGGGATGTGGAGAGCAGCCTGATCATGGCCGATGTTGCCATAAAAGATTCTGTGTTTTGGGTGATTGCGGTTCATGCGCCCAGCACCGCTCGTGAGAGGGTCTCATTCTTCGGTCAGCTCGGCGTGTTTGTAGATTGTCGGAAGCGGGTAGTGCTAATGGGGGATTGCAACGCTATCTTACACCCTGAGATAGATAAGGTAGGAGGCAAAGCTAGAGAGTCGGAGAGGTGCGAGTCCAGCCTGGCTGATCTGATGGCTAGATGCGGTCTTGTCGACAGGTTTCAGATCGAGCATCCGGAGCGGGAGATGTAGACTTTTTTTTTTATATGGGGATCACCACTTATCAAGGCCCGTAAGCCACTCGGGGATAAGGGTTATTTTGTGTACAATAATCAATGGGATAATATCGTAGTAATAGTTGGTATTGGAGATTTGATAAAGTGTCTTACTTAAGGGGGCAATTAATCAGGAATTTGTTTATGTTGGACTTGAAGACGTCCAAGTTGTAGTCAGGTGGGAAACAGGCAAATGGAAGAGAATTCCACAGGCGTGCACTCAAAGTCCCATAATTTATTTAATTCTTTGGCATACAGTTGCCACAAAGTAAGAAAACTTTCAGGGATCTGCTGATGTCAAGATAAATTGTATTTGACTGACTAAAATCTTCCCCTGAATAGTAATGGAGAAGCAACAATAATGGGTTGTATACACTCAAAATCTGTGATAGTATCCCACGTTTAGTTTTGACATTATCATCCATAGCTGAGAAAGTAAGTTTAAAGGAATCATGATTGAGGGGGATATTGATAATTCAACACCTTTTCATGGGTGGAAGTGGGGATCTAATAGAATCCTCTTCCAACATTTTAACTTGCAAGTTCACGCAGTTGGAATTACAGGACCAAAGCTCGAACCCTGCTTCACTTAACCTGTCACAGACATTGCTATATTCTGAAAGCAAGGAATCACAATCACAACTAGTGGTGACCTAATTGTCAGCATAAAACTTGTTGGAAATAGTATAATAGGCCAAATCAGCCTTATATTTTTCAGCATGGAATTTGAGAATAAAACTCGAAATAAAAAGCCTGGCATTGAAGCCAAATATAATAGTATTGTATCTAAAGGTGTACAATTTATCGTCCAACTAATAAAAAAATAAAATCTATTCTTGTCTTGAATAGATTTTAGACAAATCTGAAGAAAGGCCATATGCAAATCGCCTAGAAGAACATAATTGTTTTTTCTGAAGGCTAGTAATACTTGAGCTGTTAAATTGACACCATATGGCACCCGTGCTCATCGCGGCTACCAATATGTGACCCCGCCTTTCTTGGTGAGGTCACGCAAGGACCCCTGATCGTTTATGAAAAACTTCTGTTTGTGATGTCTGGTTCTTTGAAAGGCTATTACATGAAATCCAGGTATGCTGAAAACAAATTCTCTGGAAGCAGAAAGATGAAGCTCGCATAGGTCAGAAGGAAAACAGACAATTGAAATTCTATTCTACTAAAATTAATTTCACAAAAGATTTACAGTCTTTTTACATACATATATGTATATATATATATATATATATATATATATATATATACACTTCAAGTTCTTAGTCCGTTTTCGATTCACAATTATTCTTCTTCTTCGGAGATGGCACTCAGGCGAAATGGAGAGGGGAGGTGGTCATGTTTTCAGGGAGAGATATTATTATCTCGAGATTCTGCGCCAATATGGAATCTGGTTAGAAAACTTGGGTGCTTGGTTTATATAGTAAGGTCAGGCATTGAGGAGACGATCTGCTCAACCAATCAGAGCACGCCACGTGTTTGGGGATTTCCAATCTTAAATTGTGTGTGTGCAGTTCAGTCAATATTACCAGTTTTGAAATCTGAGACCCAAAATGATATCCCTTCCCACGACCCTTAGAGGTCGACAGCTGTCAGTCAGAACACCTGGCCTGTGGTTCTTCAGGCCAGCAATTACACTCTTGTTTCTACATTGTCTGGCATTTCCTGTTATCTTACACAAAATAACAATTATATCTCTGAGTTTGACAATAACACAAAATATATATCTGATTTTTCAAAGGATAAAACAAAATATATCTATATCTTTCAATTCAAGTCTTTTCGATATCCACTGTCGTCCATGATTAATTTAACAATTTTAGCATATTTACCCAGTCTTCCTCAGGTCGATCATGTTACACTCGCTCCCTTAGACTCCCTTGCTTCGATAGAACTAATGGATTCTTATTCCTCAAAACACCGCTCCATCCTTTCCACAGTTCGACATCAGAATTTTTTTCACACTCCCTGTCTCCATCATCAATTTACCTGTCAAGAAAAGATAGCATATACACAGTCTAGTAAGCACCCTTCAATCAGTGTTCTCCCCCTTTTTCCATACAAATGTTCATAAGAAAGAAAGTTCATTGGTTTAAGGAAACTCAAAAGTTTATAAGTTCATAAGAATAATAAAATGCAGTTCATCATCAGGTAATCAATTCTGTTTTTCTTTTCACATGCAAGTTTTTGTTGGTTCCCGTTTTTTTTGGGGTTTTTTTTTTCACAATCTATAACAATAACTCAAAACAAAATCACCATTTAGAAATGTCACTTAATAATTGCAAAAGTTCATTTTTTTCAATGCATAAGAGTTATTTCCCCTGTTAACAAAGTTTTGTTTTTACTAAAAAAAAGTTACTCAATCTTTTTTTCAAGGGTTTTATAAGAGTTATTCCCCTTTTTTCCATTTTTTTTTTTCACAAATTCAGTCACAATTCATAAAAAAAAATTTTTTTCACAGAGTTTCAGTCACAATTTACAAGACTTTTTCCACTTTGATATTAATAACACAGTCTTTCAAATAGAGGGTATACAGCCCTAATCAGGGTACTCAAAGGATCCGCTTTTTATTAAACTAGGGTGAATCTTTCTCATCTTAAGCAGTCGTAGTTGAAATTTCACCTTTTGATTTACAGTTCAGGTTCTTTATAAGCATCTTGCTGAATTGAGGACTTCTTCTCACCTCAATAGATGGCCATTCAGGTTATCGTTGGGAATCTTCTTTCGACGATTCTCAGCTTCAGCATCTTGCAAGAATTTTGATAAAACAGAGAGAAAAGAAAGGAAAGGAAGAGAATCTTCAAGTCGTCTTGAGTTCCTTTGGATTTCAGCACCAGGGAGGTTCTCAGGATGCACTTCAGTTTCGTCAGCACCAACAGTCGCATTTTCCAGAATCACCAGCAAGTTCAAACCAAAGTCTCCCTTGCCATTTGTGCAATCAACCTCGAGATACTTATCACCTCGCTTCCTCCTCGCATTCGTCCTTTTCATACACCATACAATCGCCAATAACAACATACCATTACCAGGATGCTCACTATTTACTTTATTACTACTTTATGAAGTCCATCCCTAGATTCCATATTCTCCAGACCGTTTAATCAGGCCTGCAATTCACTCAAATCTATTCGTCTAACTCCTCCCATAGCTTTTGGTAACCTAAGTCAAGTATGCAGCAGTGAACGACGGATCAGGCGGTCCCATAGGTTAGTAAGGTTATTCAATTGGACACTTTACTTCAGGAGCTTTTAATAAATACCGTTCCTCAACCTGATAATACGCAGGTAACCCTATGCCCTTTCCCCGAGCTTCACATCCCCTGTCCAGTTCTACCATAGTTAAAGGCAGACTCACCTTAATTATCCCAGCAGTCGTGTTACCGCATACTTTGGACAATTCCATCTTCTGTTGAGTGGATACCAACCAGGTGCCTTCAGCTACTCTTACAGCCAGTGGCAAAAGACCTTCACTTGCCACCTCAACCTTGCAGACGCAATTTATTAATTGCTCATCCCCTTGAAATAACACACACAACTCATGATCTCCAGTTACATATAACGGACTCTGTAACCGGCAAATTCCAAGACCATTTTCCTGCCTCTCGCTGATTCAATAGCATGAATCTATCCCTTGCCATATTAAATGCTACATATTTCGACTTCACTCTATAACTGGCTACCAACCCCAACTTGGGTGTGTCTAGTGGATAGGGAACGGGTGGAGTAATAACTTGATAAACCTTGTACTTGGTTCCTCAATCCCAGACGGGTACAGACACAAACACTAATATTTTATATACTATTCCACTCCCCCAAATATCTCTTATATTCATTAACGCAGCCATGACTGACAGCCATCGATCTATCCGACTGTCCTCCATGCGGAGTGTTCATCAATGGTATTTTTCCTAACCACAAGCAAAGCAAACGTAGTGCTCAAGGCCACCAAGGGTCAACAATTCGCGATTCTGCCCACATCCGGGTCCACGTTGCATTATACAGCTCCCTCCTCCTGCCAGCTACCTTTCGCTGCTCCACTATCAGACCATCTCTCCTGGTCTCCACAGATACACCAGCTTGATCACACCCATCCCCGGAATAAAGCGAGGAAAATCCCTTCTATCAGTACACAACTATTTACAAAAAGTTAAGTACCTTTTGTCACAGGCTGTTTAAACAACCAATTCACTCTCAATAGAATTAATCCGTACTCTCATGGATGGTTGACCAAATAAAAAAAACTACAGGGGCTAGATATGCCCCTGAGTTCATCGCATTCCTTTCTGTTATATCCGGTTTCAACGGTACATAATAATATGAGAAAATATGCTGAGTGGAATGCGTAACAAAAAGGTTTATTAGTACTTTGCAATGATACAAATATAAAATGGCTACTTACTTTTGAAGTTAGATAAATGTAAGTGAAGGTAAAGAAAAAGGAACTTAGGGTGTGAGAGCTAAATGCTCGTCCCTGGGAAGCTTGGTTAACTGGAGTACACTTGTAGAGTGTAAGACACGAGACTGGTATGACACAAGGCTGCAGGGCAAGACTGCAAGACTAAAACGTAAGACTAGACTGCAAACAAGACAAGACACACCCACCTTAAAATGGTACTTCTTTTATATCCTGTTTCGTATTCGGTTCGATATGTAATTATGTCCCTTATAACACTTTCGATTTTTCAAAACACGTTCCCATAATAAACTTCTCTCTACGTGTGACACACACAGGCTCATGCCGACAATGACCTCAATTCCAACATAATTGATCTGTCTCCTTATAGATGGTTACTAATAAAAAACTACAGCGAGCTAGCCATGCGCCCCCCCTCCCCAGCGTCCTCCCAGGTGACATGTCCAAACGGATCCATATCCAGAAATGCATCATGAGGTCACGCAAGGATCAGCCAACTTCAATCATTACTGATTCTAACTCCCAAAATTCAACCTAATAAGCCATTTAATTCAGTGTATCTTGGACAAAGATGGAAACCCTCATTAGTCAATTTTGACGTGATTTGAATGTGAAATTTCAGCTTTAGGTTGTTTACAAATAAGACAGAAAATAGGAAGAGTTTTTGATATCCAAATTTAAGAGAGACTTCAACTGCCTTAAGTTTCAAATAATTACACCCAATAAGAGTGTTTACAGGCATCTCAACCGTCCTTGACTTTAATTTTTGGGGAGGACTTAAATGGTTTAAAACTGCCTGTGAAAAGAATGACCTCTGACTGCCCGTATATAACAGGAAATATAAATAAACAGGATAGCCCCTTAGCCTCATCGAGATTTTAATTATGGGAAAAATGCAATTTCCCTGTCCCGTTAAAGAGGTACATCCCTCAAAAGATTTGGGACTTTTAGGACACATCATAGAATAGTGGTTCTTTAGTCTACAAACAGCACAAGGATAAGGAAAACCCTTAATGCCCTTGCAATTAATTCCGGAGTGCCCACCAAGTCACCTGACACATAATTTTAATTCCTTATCCCTTTGAAATTTATTGTCAAAATTCAAATATTTGGGACAGTCCTTTACAAAGTGGTCTGTACTCTTGCATAATTTGCTAATTTTATTAGTTTCGCTATTATTAATGAGCATTTTGAAGGTATTCATACTCTTCTTAATATTAATGGATTTGGAAAAGGACTTGGTTGCCATATTGGACTTAGCTTCTAATGAAGGAGAAACTATTATTTTAGACAGGCTATTTTCCACCTTGTGGCGCCTAATGGAGCTGCCATTAACATTTCCAAAATGTCGATACTATATGACATTATAGAGGAAAGTGAAGGAAAACGTTCATTAATTCTCTATATACACTGTTTGGGAATTTCACAAATAAAATATGTGCTATTATAGCTCCAGATGTAGAATTCTCTAAAAAGAAGTCCATGCTAAATGATTTATCCATTTCACATAAGTCTAGTTTGACATGCTCAAGCATTGTTCTAAGGTTTGTTAACGAAGTAACACATTCTGACTGAGGAATAATTTCCTCAAAATTTCTATTTTTAATCAAGTAAGGTTTAAGAAATTTCTCTTTTAAATAAGACAACGCTTGATCGTGATTTTCAGGGTTCATGTCAAAGTTGGCAAAAAGGTCAACTGCCTTGCCCAATAATTTAGATTTTAACAGGAGCAGCTTTACGAACAAAATTTGAATCTCTTAAGAAAGCTGTGAAATTCAAATTATCTGATGAGGGGGAATCACTGAATATCGGACACTAGACTCTCCTACGACAAACTTCAAATTGCGTAGTTTACCTCTCATGTTGGACACAAGCTGTGCTGATTCATGGCATAGCTTGCAAAAAATAAAGAAGGTAAATATAATAATCAGAAGTTTCTTAAAAAATAAGACATAAAAAAAATCTCGCCTATACACATTATTTATCTCATTCTGGTGAAGAGGGGCTAATATGGTGATAGTTTAGTGGGTCAATTCTTTCACCAGAATTCTTGTAAACTGGCACTGTAAAAGAGCGTGTATGGGTGCATGTGAAAATATCAGCTGCAGCTGAAGGATAGCTGCCTAATAAAAATAGCAGCAGCTGTTAAAACACGTATGCAAATTAGCAAGTGTGTACGAGCTTGTATCACAAGAAAAGGAAAGAAAAATACTTCACATGGTCGAGAGAGAAGCAAGTTGCATGTCAGGCAAGATGGATGTATAAAGTCAAGGATGAGAAAGCGCTGGTTAGAAAGTAGTGAGGAGAGAGAAACTTTTTTAAAAAATGGTTATAGGACAGAGACTTTTAAAAAGCCCATGTGTGAAAAGACTTTGGAAAAATAACGAAATGCGTTATTTTGGAAGAACCATGAATAAATGTGTTTGATTTGCACTTTTTAAAAAAATGCTGAGTTGGGTTTTTATTTATTTATTTATTTTTTTTGTTTTATTTGCTTGTTCTTTTTCAGCGGTACCATACAATATGTGGGTCTGAGAGGTTTGAAGAGTAACGACACAGATAAAAAGTAACGGCCATGTTATAGTACTACAAAAAAAAAAAAAAAACTACAGGAAAGCAAGACATTTGTTGTAGAATTTGGAGAGAACTGGGGCAATCCTATCAGCCCTAAAAATGAGTCACATTTTTATAGAGTTAGTTAATTTAACATAGGTTTGCTAGATTTGGAGTTTAAAACTTCCATTAGATGGAAATATTTTGAGTAATCACGTTCCTGTGAAAACTAATTTGCTTTTGGAAATGAAATGGAAATCATATGGTAGTTATTCAAGCCATTGTATTTTAGTGTTAGACTACTATGAATCAGGTCTCAATCTTACTATAAATTTTATGAAGAATAATGTTTTGCCAAACATTGATTAACAGTTTTTGTGCGTGTGGGAGGAGGGCAAATTAAAAAAAAATCATTTTTTACTACGCCTTATTAGTTTTGTCTTTCTTAAACATTTTCCTTTCCTTTTGTATGTTTCCAAGCAATGCTGGGGTTCCTCTTAGTACTTAAATATTTTATTTTGCATGAAACAGATAAGAATAAGAAACTCGAATTGATCAATGATAAAATGTATAACTTCTCTGAACTTAAGTCCAAAGTTTATTTTCTACTTTTAGCGGGCAATCTGGTACAATGTTGTTTGTGTAAACAGTTCAGTAAATTGTAGAGGTAATCGAAAATAATCTTTGCTTTGAAATGTTTTCAATTATAATTGGTTGTTTGCTTATCTCAACTTATTTTTACATTTTTTGTCACTTTATTTTTACTTACAAAAAACAACAATGATTGTTTTATTTGTTCTTAAATGAAAATTTCCAAAATATTTCATTGACTAATTAAAGGAAAACAACACTAAAATGATTTCATTGGTTAAAAATTCAGACTTTAGATTAAGGAATATATTGTAGACCATAAATTCACTCTAGTCAAGATTAAAGGTTCGACTCATCTTTTATTTTTCGTTGGTAGCTGTTTTTGTATGTCCTTCTATATACCAAAACTAATGGAAAATGAAGTCTATTGAAGTTTCCCTATATTTCATCATTATTGAGATAATTTATCCCTCTTATTTTGCCACCCTAAAGTAAAAACAGGCCTGTTTACTATTGTTTTATTACAACCAGAGTTTAAAGTTAGCATTTCATTAGGAGCCAGAGTCGACCTTTTTAAAATTTAAAGAATTGTCAAAGTTGAACATTCTCGCTGCATACTATACAGTCCTATGTTTCATCATGTATCTTTTTTTTTTAACTGATTTCTTTCATTAAAAAATAAAAAAAAAATCTTTTAATTCACCGAACCTTGAAAAATATGTGTCATATATGTCCTTAATAATTTAAGATCAATGTGTGGGCGACTCCAAAGCTTTTATGTAAGGTCATATCTTGGAACATATACGTCGGCCCATTTGTTGTTATCCTCCTGGCCGAGGCCTTTTTTGTTACATGCATTTTATTACATCTCCAATCCAGTCTCAAATATTCTGGATTAACCCCAATCCCACCACTAAGATTTAGGTATAGTTTCACTCTGTTTCAGCTTGGTCAAGGGCAGGGAAGTTCACTATTGGAAATGAGCCACCCATCAAATGTTTGGCCTATGGGGAAAGAGATCCTCATATGATACAGAGTTGAGTATAGGCTAAAGTGCTTATATTCCCGTTAGAACTCGGGGCTTAAGTTCACAGGACATCGGAAACTGACAGCCAATGACTTCCTCAGTCGGAAGGATTTCTCATTGAGCCAAGAATAGATATAAAAAGGAATCAACATGTAGGTCGACTGTATCGTATGAATTCATTAATCTCAAAGTCATTTTAATTCAATTAGAGAATTGATTTGGTGGCTCAATTTGTTAGCATGTGAAACATGCTAACAAATTTATATCGATTGCATTCATAGCAATTTTGATTGGACATAGAAATATGAAAAATGACTCATTAACACATCGTAAAAGTAAATAATGTTATATTCAGAAAAATATGTTCTTAACTGAAAAATAAAGGAAGAGAAATGAACTAAGATATGCTAATTATTTTTCTTTATTTTCTTTCTTGCAGCGCTTGTAGCAAATTTCTAACAAGTAAATTTTTTTCAAAGATTACATGGAACTGACGACTCAGTATATTCAGAGTTATTTCTATTGAACCACATTCAAGTTATTTCCCTTGAATTATAACTGCATTAAGAGGATATGAATTCTATAATTTTTAAATACAAAGGAGGCCTGCACTAGTAATGTGTGTGTGTATATATAATATTATGTGTGTGCATATATAATATATGTGTGTGTGTGTGTGCTTCGAAATTGATGCTTGGGCTTGAATATATGTGAGTTCTACATTTTTACATGGTCTTTATACTACTAATACCATGTCTGATCTATCCTATGACTGCAGTTAGACGAGACTTCCAGACAATTTTAGCTTCACCCTTTTCTACTGGTTACATAATTTTTTATCAGAATAATTTACAGATATGGATCGACTGCAGCCTGTTATTGTAGATTGAGGATTGAAAGAGTGCCGAACTGCACTTAAGAAGCTTCCAAGTTCCAACGATCTTTCTCTGGCTTTGAGAAAAGAACTCCATAGAGATTAGTGAGGGAGGTTTCCGATGATCCATTTGTCGAGCAGTTGGGGCTATCGGAGCAGTTGTCCGCTCCCAGTAGAGTTGTGCACGAAGTTCGAGTCATCTCAACAACTCTGACTTTTTCTTGACCTGACGATTGGTTTGGAATTAGTGAATTCGCCCGGGTGTCCCCGTTGTGGAAGCCCAGCAAAAGAAACGCCAGAACACACTGTCTTTGAATGTAGTAAACTCCAGAGGTACTGGGGGTATGTCAGTGAAGTGATGGCTCGTTTCGATTCTCAGTATCCTTGCCCAATCAATTTATTCTATATTATCCACAACTGGCTGCTGTGGAACAGGGAGAAACGGTGTTTCTTGTAATCCTGGCCGTAGTGAGAATGGTGGTGTGGACGTAACATCTGAATGAGAACCAAGAGGTTGAATCTTTTACTGACCAGGATTTGATTATGTTCTTCGAACACCAATTGAAGGTCAAGATCAGACGTGATAGGAAAGGTTACATCTCATAGTTTTTGAAAGAAGATGGATTAAAGTAGCAAGCTTGTGTGAATCTCTGCTAGACACTATCCTCGATTGTCTAAGGTCTCTCTGTACAGGGGTTCGCCAGAACAACCTGACATGAGAATACTTTTCCATAGAAATAAACTCTGACCAAATATTAAAAATCACATTTCGTATTCGCTGCCCAAATAAGATCTCACGATGATTAACTCACATTAGTTTTTACAAGGAATGGTGCACGTTCTCCAAGTGATGTTATCTCAATTAACAGCACACAGCTGGATACTCCACCAGACTAGATAAAATCTCGTTCTGAAATCCAGTAAAACCAAGAGATCAAAACAAAAGATATACTACAACGTATAAAAATGGTTAATTGGGGAGAGGAAAATTATGTTCTCAATTTCTTTACTAACTCAGTGTTTGAGAGATAAAGAAATTTAATGGAACATTCGAATATCTATGTATCTCATATAGAGTTTAAGTGTTAGCTCCAGGTAGTGGGCCCCTTGATTTCTGAAAACTTGATTTTTTGAAGCTCTAACCCTCTCTTCACCACCTGGAGTGGTTAATACGAAACTTAGTGTATAATTATATCTAAGGTTACAATCAGATTCGGTTATAATATGAAATATTATATGTGTGGGAATGACAACAGGACTCTACATTTTGATATTAACTTAAAATAATGCTTTTGTTAGGTCGCCATAACAGTGAACCTCTGTGTGGAGTAGTTACCCCAATGCAAAAGTGTCAAGAGCACATAACTCAGGAATTATATTAACATATTATATTATATTATTTTAAAAAAAAGAAAAAAAAAAAGAAAGAAAAATGTCATCCAAGTTGGAAGTCCTTGAACCTAGTCAGTAGTCATTTGTTACGGGTGGGTCTAGACCTAGTCTCTAGTTCTTTGTTTTGTATTGCTCTGTCATTTGCAGATGTTTCTTCCCTATTGGTGTTTTTGGTGTGGTAGACGGTGTCAGTGTTATTTGTGTTTTAGAGTGTTGACTTTCTAGGTGTATTGGCTTGGGTAGGACAAGCGATTGTGGGACATGGTTGTTCATCTTGTTGTCTGGTAAGGTGTTTTCATAAGGCATGTTGCAGGTTTCATGTTTATCCTGTGGAGAAAATGGTGGTTTCAGAGTGTAGTTCTTCAGCTGCCATCAACTAATATAAGGTATTATATGCAGGATGAGTTTCAACAACTGTGTCAGTGTTGTCCCAATGCAGAGGTTTGTGTCTGTGTTGATTTTGAATAGATATGTGTTCCCCAACACTTAATGGGTCAAGCTGTTGCTTGTTCTCAGTATGTTTGGTGTTGTTTATGAACCACTGGTTGATTGCCCTCTCACACATGTTGGCGAGTTCCAACCATTCGTGGCGAAATTTTGTAGGGTTTGGTAAGTGGTCATTTAAGGGATGAGCGAATCAAAGTTCTGCTGGTGACGCATGTATGGCGGGTGGTGGTGTATTGCAATGTAGTAGAAGTACTTTTGCCACTTGTGACTCACAGGGGCTAACTTTTGTTGTGAGTATCTGCTTGACAGCTGCCTCAGCTCTGCCATTGCTTTGAAGATAATAGGTTGATGATACTTGAAGGGATATGCCCCATGTCTCTAGAAATGTCTTCCATTCACTGTTATATGGGGTCCACTATCGCAAACAATTTCTTTTGGCACACCATAATTCACAAAGTACCTGCATAAGATATTACATACTGTGGAGACTCCAGCATCCTGGTGAATCACTGTCCAACCTGAGTATGTGTCAGTATATATTATATATTTCCGTCCAGCCATGTTGACGATATCTGGGACCACTATTTTTATTATTGAATAAATAAGTTGTATATTTATTTATTTGCGAACAGTTATCTTTATAGTTGTTGTTTACGACATTTCGGCCAACTATTTCTCTTGCCTTGATCAAATGGTTAATCACAACTGGATAGGAATGCTGAGTCTCTTAACTGAATCCTCAATAATTACCGCCTTCCATAGTTGTTGTCATCTCACCACGTTTTGGTTAACTGATCTTCTGACCGGCTTTGGGTAGGATTGAAACCGCTATCTTCAGACAATGCATTTAGGAGTTTCAGTCCTTATTTTCAAGAACAAATGACACACCTTATCACCTGCCGAGCAACATGTGCCTACACCATTTTTGCACCATGCGCACGTTAAATTCAACCACCTAATCATAGAACCAGACTCATCATACAATAAATAGATTATCTTCAAAGACGCATGGCTCCGTTACAAAGAGATGACACAGCTCATCGACTTTACAGAAACCTGAAACAAGCTATGATCCACATGCAGTTCGTCTATTGATCCAGATGCTCTAAATAATGCCACAGAGGAACAGCTGCTAGGATACATCAAATTTGTTGGAGTGAAGTTCGTCCACCTTGAGGTGTACTGGCAACAATTCTTCATCATGAAACAAGGTGACGGGGAAGCCATCACACCTTAAATATACATTTAAATTTTATACATCATATAGTTTTGTTATGTTAGCCATATTCAGAATCTATATATTAATAGGATAGCATATGTGTTATTAATTTTGTGTGTCACGCTTACATCTGAGTGACTGTCGTTTAATTGTTATGGACTTCCATTTCTTGTAATAAATAATTTTACCAAGAACTCTTCATAAGTTTTGGTTTTGGTTTCGATTATAGCTGAAGGAACTTAAGTTATATATAATATATATATACATATATTGTTTTCATAAGTTTTGGTTTCGATTTCGATTTAAGCTGATGCACCCGTCATATAGATATTTTGTTTATTTTTGAAATCACAACTTTATAATATATAAAAATCGATAGAACATTAATTCTATTATAATATATACGAAATCTTCAAGAATTAAAATATCATATTTAAGTGTATTTTACGACCGGACTACGTCGGGTGTCCCTGCTAGCTTAGATAAATACTTTTGCAGTTTTAACAAAAGAACTACAATATTATCAGAACGTTTCCATTTATGCTGAACATCTAAAAAATGCAAACATCAATATGTTACATATGAATGAGTCTCACTGGAATTTCCACAGGTCCTGCTAGTAAATGTTGCTTAAATTAGCAAAATAATTCTTATGATTTAATAATGCATGTTTACTGAACAAAACATCTCTACTTCTATAAATTTGTATTTTTTTGTGTGTATTGATAGTTATATTAAAAACAATTTCTTCTACTTAGTTTATATTTAATTTATTTTGTTCAAAGAAAAAATTACAATTAAAAAAAAGTTCCAATATAAAATTAAAACATTTAAAAAAGTAAATTCTCCAAAAGACAAAACAAATTTAGGCACAAGGCCCTATAAGATCTGGGGAGGGGAGTGTTGCAGGGTCTTTGTAACTAAAGTAAAAATGGCGTCTTTGGCGACTTTACTCTTGACTGGCAACATTTACCACAATACCTCATTCACTCTGTGGAATCTAAAGCTAACTAATGAAAACCCCAGCGTTTTTACAAAAAGGATATATATATATACAATTTCTGTATGTGTGTGTGCGCATAAAGAAAATACAACTTTGTTATATCTGGGTTGTGGAATTGCATTCATCTGCAAAAGATCTAGCTAATTTGCATATTCTTTTAAACATTCATTTTAATTAATTCCCTATTAGTTTTTTCTGTTTTCTTATGGGATAATCATCTTTAGTTAACTATTACGTGTAATTATATTCATGGAGATATTCTACATAATGTATACTTGTGTAATATTTGCGTAAAAAGATTATAGTAAACACAAACGTCTTTCTATATATATTTATGCATGTGTATATATATATATATACGTTGCAGGGCCGAAAGTCAGTGGCAATCGACCCTACAACTAAAAGATGGCACAGGCAAAGAAAAGACGAATGAAAGAAAAGATGACAAACGCAGTTGATACAGTCATGAATGAATATAAATCCGTTCAGGTTTATTTTCAAAAAAATAAAATGAAGAATTGTCGAAGGTCTTAGGCTGGGAGTTGAAGTCCGGCTGGCATCAAGCTGAAACGGCTACATAGTCATCATTGGTGACTGCAGGAAGGTACTGACTTGCAATGTTAAGCTGCTGCAATCAAGTGAGTCGGCGGTAGGTGACTGCTGCTGCTACTGGATTCAGCTGATGTTGGAGAGGTAGTCTAACCCATTCTGTGTTGGCATGACTGCTGCTGCTGCGTTGGGTTAAGTCACTGACGGGCCTAATCTCACCACTCAGCAATCTAGCCATGACTGATTGCTTATTGAAAAAAACCCCACTGTATTTATACTCATCCGGCAGATGTAGTTGTAGACAAAGTAGTACTGGTCCTCGTTTTTGTTATTGATTTGTGTTTATTTTCATGTTTTAATGCACTGCAGGGAGCCATCTGTCTAGGGATTATGTTTACTTGTCCATATCAAATTGAAGCTGATAAAGTCATGGGTGTATTCTGAGTGGGAATTGTACTCTAACGGTGTTCCATGTTTTTTTGTTGAAACCGCGACATATTTGTTTAAAAAATTTTGCCTACCAAACTCCTTTGTCAGTTTTTGGTCTACAGACACGAAACCTAATATATAGGGTATTCAAACCAATGCGAAACTTTATATTTGCATTTTAGCCGTGGAAAATCGTGCAAAAGTGTTAAAATTAAAAAAATGGAAATTACCAGGTGAAGGTTGAATGGCGGCATTACATATATGCATGCGTAACGTAATAGCTATTGGTTCATATTTTAATTTTTAGCCTTGCAGCAAACATTTCTTCATAGCTCAGGTATTAATGTCAAAGGAAAAAGTAAATCGTGAGCTAAACGTTTTGGTTTCGATTCTCAGTGGTGATGCATGAGTCGATATATAATAACTTCCTATACCACAACATGACATTTTCTCCAAGAGATGCGAGACCCTATCGAATGCTTTCATGAAATCACAATAGCTTTATATTCATCAATTGCCTTAGTCTTATTATTACTTTGATTAGCTGCAGAGCTGTAGATCTTCCCAGTAAAAATTCATAATGTCTCTTGCTAAATTTCTTCCCTAATTAAAGTTTCCATAATTTTACATATTGCACTTTTTAAGTTAACAGGTCTGTAGTTCAGTGCATCATTCTTACTTCCCCTTTTTAAAATTGCTGTAATAATAGCAATCTTCCAGTACATCGAGAGCTTTTGCATCTCAAACAAGCACTCAAATAGTATTTTGAGTGGATCTATTTGCTCCTCCTTCACTATTCTTGGGTGAATCTTATCCGTTCCTGGAGATTTATTTTTCTTCATCTTCTCTATGACCTTCCTTATCTTCCCTCTGGAAATTCTTAATCATGTGTTGTTCCTCTTGGGATATTACCTTCTGGTTCATGAACAAATACTTCAGCAAATTTCTCAGCAAATTCCTCAGCTTTCTCTCTGTCATTAGTTTTCATGATAGTCTTGTCTTGATCAATGTATAGTTCTGGTATTCTTCCTTCGGTTCTTATTTCAGATTGTACATATTTCCAAAACACCTTTGGATTTTCTTTTGCAAATCATGCGATCTCCTTTTCTTTATTTTTTACTAAATTCCTTGTCTCTCTTCTAACTTGGTTATTCACTCTTCTATACTCATTCTTAACTTGTATATATCGCCTTCCATATTTGCTAGTATTTCTGCATAGTCCACTTTGCATATCCTTCATTTTCTTCATTTGTCCCCATAGTCTTTGCTTCTTTCTAATTTTAGTCCATAATTTCCTGTTCATAGATAAATTTTTATTGAGTTTTCTTTTGCTATCCTCACCTCTAAATCTCCTTTTAGGGACACAATCTTCGATTGCTTCTTCTAATCTTTCCTTAAATTTAGTCCGCTTTCCTTCTATATCTGCTTCAGCTGCTAGTAGTGACTCCCAATCAATATTTAATTTCTGTCTCATCAACTTGTAATCAGCTTTCTCACACATGTATATTAGTTTCTCATTACTTCCATGCATGTCTTGTACATTACATTCAAAGACTATACAAGCATGATCACGTTTTCATGAGGGACTTTGAATATGGACATTCGCAATTATTGTGTTGTTATTGCTTAAAACCAAATCCAAAGTTCTATCTACATTCTCACCTCGAAATCTTTTAATTTCCTTCACATGCTGCTCCATAAAACAGTGCCTCACTTTCTCCAGAAATTTTGTGTTAATATTATTTACAGCAACTGTTGATCGGTTTCTTTTTCAGTTAACATGCAGAGTATTAAAATCACTTTGTACTTTAGTCATAGGTCATTTATTTCTTGCATCAGCTGTAGCAACTTATCATTATCATCAGAACTGGGATAAATCTATAAATGGAGGCAAATAAAAAAGTATCATCTTCACTAGTAATTTCTAGACAGATATGTTTGCTGTGTGTTGATTCCAAATTAATGTTCACAAAAAGTATCCCCTCTTTTATATATGCAATCAATCCCTTATCATTTTGACTTGGAATATTTTTCCCTATTATCTCATGTCCCTCAATATCGTATTCTTCCAAAGTCATTTCACATCTCATATGTTTTGGATTAACATCCTGTAGTGCAATAAAATGTGGTAAATTATCCATACTGTGGATTCTGTATTTCAATTCATCTAATTTATCTCTCATAAAAACATCAACATTACTAAATACAATTCCTAATTTACCTTTATTATAACTGGTTGCTCTTGCAGATTCATCTATTGTGTTCTTGCTGTTATTTCCAGAATTCTTCTGTTCCATGGAGGCCCCCAGACTTTGTATACTGCTCCTTGGTTGTCTCTTTCTGTTACGTTTTTTGATTCCCGATATTGTGCCGCCTCCTGTTCCCTTTCATGCTTGGTCATGTCATTCTGTATCCCAATTTCTTTGTATTCTTCCTTGTATCTCTTACATTGTATCTGATTTTCTTGAATAGTTCTGCTTTTGTCTGGTTTTATTGATAAGTTTGACTAATACTGGCTTATTCTTATCTTGTTTCCTTTCTCCTAGTCTGATAACTTTGACAATCTTAACTAAGCTGTCTCTCACTTTATATGTGTCAAGTATCCCCTGCACTATTGCCAACCCTGTCCTCAGGTATGTCTGACCCAACCTCTGGTATTCCAAACACAGCTACATGGTTCTTCCTCATTTTCCTCATGTTCCTCATTCATATAAGTTCTGTCAGTGTTTGTTGCTGTTACACTCCGGTTATAAGCTTACTAAAATTTTCCGCAGCATTGTACCGCAGCATTTGGGTTAGGCCTACTAGCACTCATTTTATTTTCTAATTTTTCTACTCTGTTTACCAGATCCTGCTTCACACTTCTTTCCTCATCAATAAATCCATCCAACACAATTTTTTTGCTTCCAGTGAACTAACCCTAATTCCAAAATCCACTACTTGTGTTTGATTATCCCCGACTACATCCTGTGTTTCTAACAGTTTACTTTTGTAGTGGTACTCAGGTTTCATAAGATCCCTTTTTCCACCACAAATAAAATAAAATCAAACATGTGAAAAAAACGGTGCTTATTTACACAAAGATAACAAGTAACAAACGAATCATTTTTAGTGTCCAAAAGGCGTGTCTGAATAGACAGTTCTTGCAAATATGAAAGTTATTGAGACTGTTTATTGTTTGACAAGAAAAAGCAGAGAGTTTATTTTCTCAGCAAGAAAATAGTCTTAATTTTTGTGTGTGCTAGGAGAAATAAAGAAGAAGATAAATGTCCTTGTGTGCGGCTGAATATCCACATGATTCGCTGTGTGTGTGTGTGTGGATGAGCACTTCTGTGTGTGTGTGTGTGTGTGTGCATGTGGATAATTATGTTTTGTCATGCTGGCAGAAAAATACATAGCAATGGAGTCGTTGACATGAATAGAGCAGTGAGCGAAGAGCAGTGAGCAAAGAGTGAGAAATGCAGAGTGCAGAGCGCCGAGTGAGAATGAGTGAGTGAGTGAATTTGTTTAAGTATTTGTCGATTGGCTCCCAGGTGATGTCAGAAAAAAGGTTTAGAAAATTAAATCTTTTTTTGCATGTTGATTGGTTGAGAAGTGCACTCTTTTGTCATGTGGTATGCTTTCAACTACGTCCGCCAAACAAAACACATTTTAAGTTTTGTTCCCGCGGAATTTGTGTGGGTGTAATTTTTTAAATCTTTGCGCCTCTGAAATTTATCTTTTTTTGTTTGCTCGCATAATTGTGTTTTTATTTATTTACTAGCATTTCGGCCCGGCATTGGCCGGGTGTTTGGATGTGTCTGTTGAACAAAAAAAAAAGAAATGTGGAAGTAGGAAGGCAGGCTCGAACCCGTACCGTGAAGGAGGAAAAGAACGGGGTAAAAACCTAACGTCTATGCTGTTACGACCACCGCCAAACCGGAAGTGACATTTTTTTAAATTAAGGCTAGACAATCTAAAGGAGAGGATAACTTTTAAAAATATCGGCGAAAAAAGTGACCCCCCCCTGTAGAAAAGTGCCTAGTTGAAAGGGAAGATATTAATGTTTTTAGCCAATTTTTCGATATTTGTTGTATGAAAAGTCAAACTTCAAAACGATACTCATCTTGCTAAAATCCGTCGCCTCTATTGAAAGTTTTAGGCAGACATGCAAACATACATACATATATACATACATTTATATATTGGTAACTAAAAATTTTCGACCCAAACCGATGAAAAAGCTTGCCCTATCTCTGAATACCCTTTATGTAAAATTTCAAATATTTAGACCAGAAATTGTCTGAGTAATTTGGAAGAGACCGCAGAGGTCAATATTTTTTTAACTTTGACCCCTATTATGACCCCTTAACATTTATTGTTTCGGGCTCAAATAAAGTTATTAAGTTAGATCCATGTCCAAGGAACCTATATCTAAAATTTCAAGTGCGTAGACCCAAAATTGTCGGAGGAGTTTGGTAGAGTTCTCAAAGGTCAAATCGTTGACTTTGACCCCTTAATCGCCAAATTTCTGGCCAAAAATCGATCACATAGATTTTCCCAAATCTCAGTAACCTGTATATCGAATTTCGAGTCTGTAGACTAAAAATTGAGAGAGTTATTGCGTAGGGAAATGTACACAGACACACAGACACACAGATACGTTCACTTTTATAGATATATAGATTTGTTATTTTTGGAATAAGAAGTGAATGCATTTTTTTAGGTGTGTTTAACCACACTCTTTTAAGCACTTCATATTGTTTGTGTAATTCATCCTGCCCTGCCTGAAGCCTTTTCAGCATCTTATTCATCTTGTTATATCCCCTATTATTATAAATTAAGCTGCCTGTCAGCCTGTTCATTGACCATGAAGTCGTATATTTCTCTTGAGTAATTTCCATAGTGTTATATTTTCATTTAAACTATTTTGTTACTGTTTAAAATATTTTCATTTAAATTGTTTTGTCCTTACTAAAAAAACAAAAAAAAAAAAAAAAAAAAAAAAAAAAAAAACAGATATGCAAATTCAGTTTCTCGCCACGTGATTTTGCATGTTTTTTTTTTTCTTTAAAAGACTGAGTTCTTTCTCTCTTTCTTTAGTAGCTATGAATTTTGTCCAATAAATTGTAGCCTTGGAAAGAGGTTTCTTTTACGTCTTCGTTCATTACAACACTACACATAGTGTATATGGTATCATTTATCACAGACCTCACAGCACAGTGCAGAATCACCATTTAGAAGTTGTTTTTCACAACAATCTTCACCGTCGCTATTTCCTCACCAGTATTTTCGTCCCCCTTTATTGATTCCTGGCCGCATCATCGTCGTTGTCTTCTTTGAACACTGTTGTTGTCATCTGTTGACTCCGGCAGATTTGGCTTTGTTTTTCCAATTTTTTTCTGTACTTTCCTCCTATTGTTCTGTTGTTACTCGACATCTCCACTGCTTAAAACACTTCAAAGTCTAACATAATTGTACAGTGGGATGACACAGAACTTGGGCTTTGTTAATGAAATAATTGCACAAATGCTGGAGCGTTCCTAGGCATTCCACCATGCACAGCTATTAAAACCATTAAAACGAAGCTGTCATATTCCAAAAATCACGTAAATTCATCTGTAACACTGGCTGGCACTTGCCTTCATTAGTTGTTGTTGGAATAATAAAAGTAATACAAATGTTAACCTTTAAAAGGGAAGAACTTAATTTGCCTTTTAACATTTTGAAGTGAGTACACCTCTTGTTAATAATGTTCACCAGCAACATGTGTCTTGTTGGTTTCGGAGCTAAGAGTGTACTGCCTACTCGCCTGTCATGCTGGCTAGGGATTGATTAAGGAGAAAAAGGAAGCGGGAGAGAGAGATGATGAGGGACTCTGGATAGCAGTTTCTGGTTTGTGTCCGGTTTATGAGAAAGAGAAAGATAGGGGCTAAGAATATTATTTCTTGAAGAATGGAATTATTTTCGTCCTACTTCTTGGCTTTTAGGGAAGACTCAGGTCAGTCCTACAATATTCCCCTACCAATTCACAGGGTGTTTTTTTTTTTTTTTGAAAGTTTAATAATAAATGTATCCATTATCTTTTTTCCATGTGACTCTCCTATCTGAAATTCTTGTTTTTATTTTATTTTCCTGCACTTTTTCAGGAGGTAAACTATCATTATATGTATTTGTAGTTGTATTTTGAGTGCATTTTTGTTTATTTTCAATGTAAGGTTTCAAACGGTCTATTGAAAGTTGTGTATGCGTGGTTGAGTTAGTTTCTATTAAGAAATATTTTGGTGTTCGTTCGAGTACGATGTAAGGACCTGAATAGGGTGTTTCTAGCGGTTTTCAAACACTATCCTAACCCAAACTTTATTACAGGTTTGAAGTTGGTCTGGAACGTATTATTTTCTTGTTGATTTTTCTCTGTTTGAAAAGTCTGTCAGATCAAATTTTGCCATAGTTTTATGCAGTTCTCTTGTAAAATTCTGTGTAACCGTTTCTGCATTTTCTGCATCATTTGTGTGGTAATAGCATTCGTCCACCTGTGACAGCATAAAAAGGGGAAAAATTGGAGCAGTTGGGCATATTTCGAATTCCAAAGAGGACTATTGGTAGATTCTTTTTGGCCATTATAGCTGCTTTAATAGTTCTGTGGGCTCTTTCTATGAGTCCGTTGCATTGCGGATGATAGGCCGTCATTCGTAGCCTATAAAATCCAATAATTTTTGATAGTTCAAGGAATAGTTTGCTTTCAAATTGTGTGCCTCTGTCTGTTATGGTATGGAGCGGAACACCGAAGCCGGTAATCCACGTGTTTACAAAAGCTCCTGCTACAGTTTGTGCTGTAATATCTGCTATGGGTTGTGCTTCTATCCACCGACTGGTTCGATCTATACATGTTAAAACATACCGACATGGATTGAGGTAAGGATTGTTGGAGGTTTTTGCTGGGGGTAATGGTCCAATTATATCAATGTGTACAGTATGGAATCTTGATGATGGTATTTCCAACGTTTGAATTGGTGATTTGGTATGTCTGTATATTTTTGCTTGTTGACAAGATGTGCATGATGCACATAATTCTTTGATTGTTTTATCCATATGTGGCCAGTAAAATCTAGCCTTAATCATTTTGATAGATGATTTTATTCCGGGATGTGATACTGAATGTAAGCTGTCGAAGATAGATTTTCGTAGTGTACATGGTACAAAAGGTCTAGGGTATGATCACATAACACAAATTGATCTTTTCCAGATAATGTTAATTTCTTTAAATCTGGAAAGGACTGTATTTTGGTGTCTGCCAGTGCTGGGAGGTTGTACATATCTATTTGTACAGCAAATGTTGGGTGAGATAGACAATCTGCAACTATATTTTGGTTACCCTTCACATGGGCTATGTCTGAAATTAATTCTGTAATAATTGCTAGCTATCTTTGTTGTTTATCTGATTTTGCAGGATTTAGACTGTGGAATGCACAGCATATTGGCTTGTGATCTGTCAGAAGTAACACTTCGCGACTTTCTATGAGGTGGCGAAAATGTAATACTGCTAAATATGCTGCTAAAAGTTCACTGTCGAAAGTGGAATATCTCGTCTGTGTTGTCGTCAGCTTCTTTGAGAAAAATCCTATTGGTGTTGGAGTTCCATTTATGACTTGATGTAAGGCAGCACCTACAGCATCATTGCTGCTGTCCGTGAACAGTTGATACTGTATACAAGTTGGTTGAGGATTAGGTAATTCTGTTAGCTCACCAAGTATTTTTACAATGTTAGAAAAGGATTGTTTTTCCAAAGTATTCAAGGTGATTAATCCTCTAGGTGTTAGTCTCATTCTTTCAGAGAGCGGTAAAACTAACTTCGCAAATCCTCGTATAAATTTTCTGTAAAATCCTACCATCTTTAGGACACAGAAAAAATTCTATTTCTTTGATTTTATTATTCGTTGGCTTGATTCCTTTTGAATTAATTCTGAAGCCTAGGAAGTCTAATGATGTTACATTGAAAATAGATTTCGATAATGATATTTTTAGGTTATTTTCTTGTAAGATTCGAAAAACTGTGTCTATGTCTCTCTTGTAGGTTTGCTCATCGTCGCTGAAGATTAAGATATCATTTATATATATAAAGACATAATCGATACCCTGAGGAATCCTGTCCATGTATCTTTGAAAAGTTGCTGAAGAATTTTTTAATCCAAATGACATAAATTCATACTGAAAAAGTCCCATCGGTGAAATGTACCAGTTTTGGGAATATCATCGGGGTGCATCTTGATTGGACAATACACTGAAATTAAATCAATTTTTGAAAATCGCTGTTTATTAGCGAGTTTAGTTATAAATGAGTTTATGTTAGGGATGGGGTATCACTTTTAGTGATGCTGTTTAGGGTGCGGTAGTCTCCACAACAACGATACCCTCCACTCTATTTAGGTACCAGGTATAGTGGACTTGATCACTCACTGTCTGAAGGAGTTATAATGCCTTCGTTTATGAGTCTTTTAAATTCTTCTTTGGTCGCCATCAGTTTTTCAGCAGACAGTTGTCTGGGTTTTGTAAAAACTGGTGAGTGGCTACCTGGGTCTATTCTGTGATTAAAACCGCAGTAGTTGTTGTTTTTGTTAGTATGTGGAGAAATAATTTATGGGTATTTATCCAGGCTGATTTGAATGTATTTGGGTAGTTCTACTTTTTTTATAACCACGTTTACTGGAGCTGTTGTGTTTAACATTAATTTCTTTCCAGTGGTTGTTACTGGGTTGTAAATTGTTCTGTTTTTGCAGTCAATTGTAAGACTAAATTTATTTAAGAAGTCAAGTCCAAGGAGGGGATTGGTGATATCTGTGACCACAAATGTTCAGGAAAATGACCTTCTCAAACTTGGTATTCAAATTTCCAGGTTTGCTTGGCCATAGCATTTTATTCTCTCTCCATTAGCAGTAGTGAGTGATACTGGTGTTGGCTTTAACATGACGCCGTTTAACATGGACGCCGGTATTATTGAGATATTCGCACCAGTATCTACTATAAATTTTAATATTGTTGTCCCTAATCGTGCATTGATCTGGCGAACTCAAATGGATGGACATGGTTCGCGCTACTAGTTTTCTGAGTCAGTTGGTGTTGGCGTGGATGGACGCGAGCTTGGTAATATTTTTATGTTTTACTTCTTCATCCATTTACACCAGGGTTTGCAAGTTCTAGCTTGTTCGGCAAAGTAGAGGTGTGCTCTACATATTTTTGTTTTTTGTTCAGGAAAGTAGGGTTTAATGCCTATCGGTATATGAACTTTGCTTTTGTTTTTATTTGGTTTCTGCATGTGCTGTGCAGTAAATGCTGCCGCATTAATATTAAGTAAGAGCATGAGTTCATCTGCAAATTTTCCAAGTTGAGATAGGTTTAATTCTATGACGAGGGAAATTGTGGCTGGTAGGGCCTGTAAAAATTTGTGAATTGCAATTTCTTCACCGATACCTTTTTGCTATTGATAGCATCTCTTGTAGGTATGTGGAAGGACGGCCTGTAATGGTGGTGGTTGACATTAATTTGTCAAGCAATTCCGGTTTTGTTCTTTTGTGTGTTTCAATTAAGGAACATTTTAGTTCTTCATAGTTCTTTGCCTCTAAAGTGTGTATTGGTATTTTTGCTACTACCTCTGCAGGCAGAGATGATATCATTGTGAAGAATTTCGTTGTTGAAGCTGTTATGCTGTGTAAGTGGAATTGTGCTTCCAGAATGGAAAACTAGCCATTCACTGCTGTTTCCATGAATTCTGGAGTTTTTATATTAATTTGTTGCAAGCAGGCTTCTTCCATTTTTTTTGGTTGTGTAAATATATATGTGCATATATATATATATATATATATATATATATATATATATATATATATATATATATATATAATTTTTTTTAGATGAAGAAAGGAGGAAAAAATGTAGTTTTTGTTTTACTTACGTCAAAGGTTACTTTTTTTTTTTAAACGTTTGCGACGTGAAGTTGAAAAGTTACTTGCATTTTCTTGAATTCTCCAACAGTTGTGTTTCATTTTCTTTTATTCCGCGTAATATTTGTTCTTTTCTTGTCGGGTTGCATTGTTCTTTTGTGGGGGTCACCATTGTAACACTGGTTGCCACTTGTCTTCATTAGTTGTTGTTGGAATAATAAAAGTAATACAAATGTTAACCTTTAAAAGGAAAGAACTTTATTTGCCTTTTAACATTTTGAAGTGAGTACACCTCTTGTTAATAATGTTCACCAGCAACATACGTCTCATTGGTTTCGGAGCTAAGAGTGTACTACCTATTCGCCTGTCATGCTGGCTAGGGATTGGTTAAGGAGAAAAAGAGAGCGGGAGAGAGAGATGATGATGAGGGACTCTGGAAAGCAGTTTCTGGTTTGTGTCCGGTTTATGAGAAAGAGAAAGATAGGGGCTAAGAAACTATTATTTCTTGAAGAATGGAATTATTTTCGTCCTACTTCTTGGTTTTTAGGGGTGACTCAGGTCAGTCCTACACATCTAGTAGTTTTTGGGGTTTTTTTTTTAACTAAAATCGGGAATCAGGAATTTATTTTTCTATCTTAGAAGTTAGAACTTTATTTAAAGCAAAATAAATAAACGTATAAAAGAAACTAAAATTAACATATCATATGCGCATGTGCGTGGAATATGAAAGATAAATTCTATCTTCTAAAAATAGACAAAAGCAAGCACGTACAATATCCGAGCAAGGGAACTACCCTTCACACTTCCACCTAAAATATGGCCACTCGTGCTGGAACACAAGTTGTCAAAAACAAGGTGATAAATGTTCATCTTCTTAAACTCATTTTAATCCTAAGAAATGCTAACTCTTTTATTTTTTCTCTTGTTTTTTTGTTAATTTTTATTTTTTTTATTTATATATGTTTTTCGGCTGTCTCTCAAACTTTCCTGTTCTTCAGTTTAAATTCGCTCCCCCGTCAAACGAGCAGTAGACCATCACTTTTCTCTATTTCAGCATATAAGTTTAACTCCAATGCTCTAAACTAATGAAAATGAGAGATAAATAGCTCAAGTAAGATAAATTTCTGAATTTAACACAAATCGGGAATTTATTTTTTCTATCTTAAAAGTAAGAACTTTATTTAAAGCAAAAATAAATAAATAAATAAATAAATATATAAAAGAAACTAAAATTAACATATCATACACGCATGATGTGAACAAAGCCAATTCAAGGTTAGTTCTGTCCAGCAACAAACACAGAAGATATGCCATCTTCTAAAAAGGTTAAAATGTTTTTATTATTATTGTTCATACCTGATAGGCACTCCTTTGCGTATCACATTACAAATCCACGCATTAATATGGGAGACTATTTTCAAATATCGTCCTAAACTGGAAATGAAGCAACAGACTTATATTAAGTAGTTATTAATAGGTCTCTGGTACCTTTTTTTTTTTCAAATGGAGAGTAGATAATGCACTGTGGATGTGTTATTAGCAGATCCAGAAATTCTCACGAAGGCCATCAACTCCCCGTATTTCCTCCTATAACAGACAACACGCCATGCAACATACAAATATCTGTGCATGAGGTCGCCAAGCTAATCAAGAACTTTTATTCCAGTAAAGCAACTGGCCCTAATGGCATTCCAATTATAGTGTTGAAAAAGCTTCAACCAGAACTTGCCCCCATACTTACAAAACTGTTTAAGCATTACCTTAAGAAGTGCTTCCCAACATCCTGGAAAACCTCATCAGTATGCCCTGTATTTAAGAACTCAGGTGATAAGTCATCTCCCTCTCAGTACAGACCAATAAGTCTCCTGTGTGTCATGAGTAAGTTGATGGAATCCATATTAAATAGAGAGATAGTCAACCACCTCAGCAGAAATAGCCTTCTTAGTGACATGCAATATGGTTTCCGCTCTGCAAGATCTACAACAGATGTGCTAACGGTTATATCTCATAGGATTAGTGAATCTCTCGACAAAGGCTTCCTTTCTAGGGCAATTGCTCTGGACATATCAAAGGCCTTCGATAAGGTATGTAACAAAGGCCTACTTCACAAGATTTCCAGCTATGGTATAACTGGAAATGTTTTCTCAATTATTAAATCATTTCTCTCTGATAGGCACATAAGAGTAGTGGTTGATGGGCAGAAATCAAAGATCCACAGTATTAATGCTGGAGTCCCTCAGGGGTCCATCCTGGGCCCAACTCTCTTCCTGATCTACATCAATGATCTCCCAAAACACATACTTAAATCATTCGTTGACATCTATGCTGATGACACGACCATCTATGGCAACACATCAAAGGCTGTAAATGACAAAGTTCTCTCTAATTCTCTCTCCTCTGATCTTGAGCGCATTGTACAGTGAGGGAAGAGGTGGCTGGTCACTTTTAATGCATCCAAAACCAAGCTTCTATCTTTACATAATCAACGCTCTGATCCCCATCTGGCATCAATTGAAATGAATGACTCTCGTCTTGGGGAGGCTCCATGTTTTGACAAGCTTCTGAGCTTGACCTTTACTCCTGATCTGAAATGGAACATGTACATCAAGTCTGTTGCCAAGGTCGCTGGAAAAATGGTGGGATCCTTCTACTGCTCCAGAAGATATCTCACTGCTGATGCAATTCTCTATCTATATAAAAGCCAAATACATCCAAGGATGGAGTACTGCTGCCACATCTGGGTAGGAGCTGCTAAAAACAGCCTATCCTGCCTTGACAGAGTACAAAATAGACTTCATGTCTGAGTGGGGGATGCCCTTTTCTCTTCCCTCCAACCTCTCTCCCACAAAAGCGACGTTGCGAGCCTATCTTTGTTTTATCGTTATTTCCATGGCAAGTGCTCATCTGAGCTCCAATCTCTGGTCTCCCTTCACCAATCTTTCATGAAAAACACCCGTCTAGCTGAAACCACTGTCAATAATTTCCCCCACTCGTTATCTGTGCCTACATCAACATGAACAAAGCTTCTTTCTTAGAAGTGTTGCGAGACTAACGGGTGTCGGTGTTTAGTCCCGCAAATTCAAAAAAGTAATGATAAAAATCAAGTGTAAAAATGGAGTTGAACAATCAAGCAAAGATGACTGAGACAAATGGATAAATTAAATATAAAATTTAGTTTTTTTTAATTGTAAATAAACAGAACAGACATGATTGTTTTCTTTGTGAAAGGTGACTGAGGTAATTAAATGTTTTTGATGTAATGAAGGAGACAGTTCCGCGACTGCGGTATTAAAAGTGTTTCATGTAATGAAAAAGACAGTTCTGCAACTGAGGTATTAAAAGTTCTATATGTAATGAAGAAAGGTTCTTTTTAGGAAGAATTAAACAATATAAAAGTTTATCACTTACTTAGCGGAGAGATAGAAAAGGATAAAAATAAAAAGTCCATCAGGGTAACAAGTCCATCTTGATGTAGAGAAATTAATTGTCGAGCGTGCGCACGTTTAAGGTCCACGCGGATGGAGTCGGTGATGATGATGTTACAGCATGCTGCCTTGTGGTCGACTGATTCGTTTGGACACAAAAATGCCCTTTTTATACATTTCAACAGGCTCCACGAAAACCTTTAGAAAAAAAACATTTTTTAAATTTGTTTTTCTTGTAATCCAATTGGATGAAAAGAATAACATTCTGATGACGTAAGATGCTTCTTACGACGTCCGCGTGAACAGGTGAAGTTTCGCTTATAAGTCCACCAAAATTGCGTGGGTGGAAAAAGACGATGTGCGCACAGCTGAGGTAATCTTTATACGGTTGGGGCTACACGCCAGTATTCTGTTTGAGTAGTGCACGCCTGTGGAACTCTCTTCCGTCTGCCTGTTTCCCACCTGACTACAACTTGGATGTCTTCAAGTCCAACATAAACAAATTCCTGATAAACCGCCTCACTTAAGTAAGACACTTTATCAAATCCCCATTACTAACGATTAACGCGATATTATCCTATTGATTACTGTATACGCAATAACCCTTACCCTCGAGTGGCTTCCGGCCCTTGATAAATGGTGACTACCATGTAAAAAAAAAAAAAATCAAATTTTACTACTAAGCGAGTCAGTGTCTTCCTCAACCATGATAAAATAAATTAGGGGGGAGACAACTTAATTTCAAGCATCTAAACCAAAAATTATTCCTATACTAAAGACAGATTAGCATTAAAATCGCTAAAGTTCGTCAATTTATATTTTTTTAATTAAAAATAAATAGCCACTTGATCAATTTACGTTTCTAGAAAGTGGGAAATCTTAAAAAAAAAAAAAAAAATGAAAAAGATTACTTGTTTGCTTTCTACAAAATAACATGTTTGCATAACGAAAACTTAGAGAGTTAACCTACCCACTTCACCACCACCGTCCAAGGATGAGTTTCTAAATAATAACATTATTTAGAAACCCATTTTTGACATGAATATATCTTTGTTAACTGTTCTGTTCCTACAACTAAAATTTTTTAATTTTTTTGATTTTGTTATTTATATTTATTTTTAGTTTTGTGACCCATTTGTGTAAACTAGAAGTGTCAGGTGTGTCAGAAATTTCGTGAAAATAGTGAATAATTCCACCCCATCTTTCCAAGCTTATAACTCCTCGAAAAATGCAATTCAAGCCCTAATTTTTTTTTTCAATTAAAGGAGCAAGGACCCAGGTTTCATTAAAAAAAAACAACAAAATAAAAACGTGTTTTTTTTTTAAAAAGGTTTTAAACTTCGGACTTTACAGGTAAATTTCTAAAAAACAGTACATTTTTTTTTGTTTTAAATTTGAATATATTATGTATTGACCGTTTCTCTTCAATTTGTGAGTAAATTAATTATTTACTTTTCGGTGTCTAAATTAATTATTATTAGACATTTCAAAATGGGAGGCGTGAATTATTCGACCCCCTGTCTTTCCAAGCTTATAACTCCTCGAAAAATGTAATTCAAGCCCTAATTTTTTTTTTCAATTAAAGAAGCAAGGACCAAGGTTCCATTAAAAAAAGAAAAAAAGAAAAAACAAATAACGTGGTTTAAAAAAAAGGTTTTAAACTTCAAACTTTACAGGTAAAATTCTAAAAAAACACTATGTTTTTTTTTTTTTTAAATTTGAATATATTATTTATTGACCTTTTCTCTTCAATTTGTGAGTAAATTAATTATTTACTTTTCGGTGACTAAATTAATTATTTACTTTTTAATAGACACTTAAAAATGGGGGGGCGTGAATTTTAAAAAAAAACGTTTGTCTAAAATATTATATTCGATTTATTGGAAAGAACATAAAATTTCACATTGACCCTGAAAATATCGTAAAAATAGAATCAATAGAAAAATTTTGATAGATTTTTAAAGTTTAAAAATTGAAAAATATTGAGTTCGGAAAATTCATTACTGTTAAAAAAAAAAAAAATATTTCTATTATTTTTAAAACAACTTTAATAGTTTATTTTGGAAGTATAATCACTAAAAAAATAAACAACCCACTTTTAACAGAGAAATTACGAGATTTTTATATTTTATTCGCAGTTTCGTGTTAGAGGTGTCAAAAATTCCTACAAAACTAACTCACAAAAGAGTAAGTAAATCAAAATAAATTGTTTTCGACTGAATTTCTTTTAAAATAATTTATGTCACCAATTTGTTTTCATTGCAATCTTGACAGATTGAAGTTTCTTTATACGCACCATTTTAAAACGAGCCTATGCAACCAACATATATTAAAGTTAGGCTAAAAACCTATTTTTTTTCTTACATTCTATCTACCTATACTCCTATAAATTCGTTTTTCGGGTTTGTATTACTGTACACATAGATTCGAAAAAGTTGTCAAAAAACAAATATATAACAAATAAATGTTATCAAAGGCAAGATAAGTTACTTTTCTACCAAACTGGATATATATTTCGTGTTTTTATTCAATGTAACATGTTTATTCAGCTCGAAAACCATACAGTGTTTACCGATGTATTGAAAAATTCAAAATGGCGCCCGACTCTCTCTTTAACACGGTAAGTTCGGGAAAAGGTGTTATAAATTATAAAGTAGATAAAATACTGTTAGAAACTCGCTCAATATATATTACCGTGACATAAGTTGACATATATTCGGTGTTTTTTAAATAGTATTTTGTCTAGTTCATTATTTATAACACCTTTTCCCAAACTTACCATGTTAAAGAGAGAGTCGGGCGCCATTTTGAATTTTCCAATACATCGGTAAACACTGCATGTTTT
This sequence comes from Euprymna scolopes, assembly GCF_053919585.1. Classification (NCBI taxonomy): domain Eukaryota; kingdom Metazoa; phylum Mollusca; class Cephalopoda; order Sepiida; family Sepiolidae; genus Euprymna; species Euprymna scolopes. The sequence goes on along the minus strand of NC_136507.1, from coordinate 4,866,138 downwards.
TCGAGCTGAATAAACGTGTTACATTGAATAAAAACACAAAAAATATATCCAGTTTGGTAGAAAAGTAACTTATCTTGCCTTTGATAACATTTATTTGTTATATATTTGTTTTTTGATAACTTTTTCGAATCTATGTGTACAGTAATACAAACCCTTTTTTTCTTTTGTGTGTATTGATATTCATATTAAAAACCCTCTTTACTATTTATTGTATTTATTTGCTTCCCCACCAAAGTAAATTAGGCACAAGGCCGTTTTTAATGTGGGGTAAAAACCAGCTCCCCTAAAAGTAGACAAAAAGAGGGCACTCTATTTACCAAAAATAATAATTGTCTCCCCTCCATTGACTGGGACAAATTACCTTAAGTGCAGCATCTGCAGAACAGATACTGCACTTTGAGATAACAAATCTTTTAGTCAGGTAAAAAATGAACATGAACAAAAAACTTAGGCACAAGGCCAACTCAAAAGGGGGGGGAATGGGGGTCGTTGGTCATCCTTGTTATTCTAGAAGTAAACAAAAGTTTCTCTTAGCTAGAATCTTCTTTCACCATAATACCGCATTCGCCCTTTCGTACTTGGAAACGTCCTACTTAGCACCCAATTTTTAAAACAATTTTTATTAGCGTGTAAAACAAAAAAGATAACAATAAAGTTAATACAATAATTCATTTGTGTCGAGGGCGGGGGAAAAAAAAAAATTTCCAGTAGTGATTAGTAGGGCCCTCCCAACCTCGTCTAGTTGATAGACTGCCCCTTTCACTTTGGTTTGTAAAGGAACCTGAGCTCCTGCGGGCCAGTCTCTAAGTGGGGATGCTCTCTAGATGGGATGAAATGGAGGAAAGAAAAATTTTTGAGGTGAGGGATGGGGGGGGTAGTAATTGATTTCTTTCTCTCTAAGATGGGTGAAATTTAGAGAGAGGGGTGAAAAGAAAAAATTGCAATTAGGTGGGGGTGGGGATCTTGGAGGCTTCCTAATCGGGGGGGGGCGGTGGAGAACTCACTCAGGTAGCTAAGAAGCTAAGGATAAAATTACACTTGATGGAACTGCGTGTTCCACACCTAGGCGGGGAACACATATTCAAATTTGGCTCCTTTTCATACACACAGACTTGCTACATGTATCCATCTTTTGTCAAATGCCGCGCGATGCAGCCTTCTTCCATCACATATGATCTTCACCCGTAGTTGGTGTTTAAAGAAGCGATCAGTTCCTGATCAGAAAAAGACAACCCTCCTCCCCCGCCACCTTGCAGACGCGACGTCCAAATCACGATTCTCGCCACGGCCTGGATCATTTGTCTTTCCCTGTCCCACGACGGTGTCACGTTGTCAACGACATTGGATACGCTAATCGGGCGAGAATGCTCAGGATCAATGCGAGCCGTCACCTCACTGACATATGACCAGTACTGGCGGAGTTTGCGGCAATCGAAGAAAGCGTGATCAGTCGTCTTTATGGCTGTTGTTTCACAACGGGGACAAGCAGGCGACTCCAAAAAACCAGAACTGCATTGTATGTTGTTAAGTGGAAGTGCCAGGTTAGAGAGAACTCCGAATTATTCAGATGACTCGAACCTGGCGCCCAACTCCACGCGGAACGGATCTCACTCCAACCCAAACGCATGCATAGCGGGTCGGTGGCGGCCCCCCTCACTAGATCCCTGTGGAGTTTCCTACGGGTAGCAGTAACAAGGTCGCTGGACCTTGGTAGTCGTTTTAGCGTGGCTCGGCACTCTTATAGGAAGGCTGAATCTCCCCGTGGAGATACTGCCTCTTTTCTATTTAATCTTCTCTTCTCTTCTCTTCTCTTCTCTATCTCTTCTCTTCTCTTCTTCTCTTCTCTATATAAATAAAATGAACTCATTTTTTCCCGTCTGATTTTGACATTAATAGGATTAAAAATCAAGATATTTCATGCAAATATAATATGCACAAACGGCAGAACAATATCTGAGGTGTGTTATAGGCTTATTATTTCTCAAATTCCTCGATAATCTTAGATTTCTATACTTTTTCTGCTGAGAAGTCACGGCCAAAATCGGTTAAGATCAATGGAAGTGGTAAAATATTTTCTCTCTAATAAATTCCTCCTCCCCCTGCCACCACTTAACACCGTTTGGGGATCGTTCACAAGGAACAGTTGAGAAGAGAACACCGGTTTGGTTTCGTAGTTCTTTCATGTGAAGTTATTTAAAATCACTAAACTAAGCTGCAGTGCTCTGTGGCGTAGTGGTTAGCGTGCTGGACAATTCACATTATATTTTCACGTTCGCGCCGACCTACCGTAGTCGTTTTTTTTTTTTTTTTTTTTCCTAAACAACTGGAATGGACTTTTCTTGGTGGCCGAACTGTTAACGTTGCAGATGTTTTTTTTTTTTTTCACACTTTATTTTCCTACTTTTACTCATGACTCCGGGTTTGATCCTTCCTACTTACCTACCATAACATTTTTTAAAACTCCCCCTTCCCCCCCCCCGTCCCGGAAACAAACACTCAGGCAACGCCGTGTACCCCCCGCTAGTTAAAAATAAAATACAATTTTTTTTTTTTTTTTTTTTTTTTATATATATATATGAGTTATGTAATTGCATTCATCTGCAAATGATTTAGCTAATTTGCATATTCTTTTAAACATTCATTTTAATTAATTTTCTATTAGTTTTTTTGGTTTTCTTATGAGATAATCATCTTTAGCTAACTATTACGTGTAACTTTATTCATGCAGATATGCTACATGATTTATACTTGTATAATATTTGCATGAAAAGTTTATAGTAAACACTAAATCGTTTTCATATATATTTTTGTATTTTTATTTAACAAAATTTTGCCTACCAAACTCCTCCTAGAGTTTTTAGTCTACAGACATGAAATTTCATATATAAGGTATTTGAATCCATGCAAAATTTATATTCGGGTTTTAGCCCAGAAAAATCGGTGCAAAAGTGTGAAAATTTACCAGGTGAAGGTCGAACGCCGGCATTACGAATGTATAACGTCGTAGCTATTGGTTCATGTTTTAATTTTTAGCCTTGCAGCAAACATGTTTTCATAGTTCAGTCATTGACGGCAGAGGCAAAATAAATCGTAAGCTGAACGTTTTGGTTCCGATTTTCGGTGATGGCGCATGAGTTTTTTTTTTTAATACTTTTTAAATCATTACTATATATTGCATCCAATCTATTTATCTATCTATCTATTTATATATCTATAAAGTGAAAATGTCTGTCTGTCTTTTCTCTATGGTAGACTATTATATAGAAGGCATTACTTTCACACTTTTTAATATATACATACGCACATAACCTTATGAACAGTACATAGGGGCCGAACAAAGCTGGGCAGAACTGCTAGTATATCTATAAAAGTGAACGTGTGTGTGTATCTGTGTGTCTATGTGTCTGTGTGTGTAAATTTCCCTACGCAATAACTCTGTCAATTTTTAGTCTACAGACTCGAAATTTGATATACGGGATACTGAGATTTGGGAAAATCTATGTGATCGGTTTTCGGCCAGAAATTTGGCGATTAAGGAGTCAAAGTTTAACGATTAAACGTTTGAGAACTCTACCAAACTCCTCCGACAATTTTGGGTCTAAACACTTGAAATTTTAGATATAGGTTCCTTTGACATGCATCTAACTTAATAACTTGATTTGAGCCCAAAACAATAAATGTTAAGGGGTCATAATAGGAGTCAAAGTTAAAAAAATTGACCCCTTTTTTTTTTTTTGTTTTTGCTCAGCATACACCTCCAAACACCCGGGCAATGCCGGGCACCCATGCTAGTATATCTATAAAAGTGAACATGTCTGTGTATCTGTCTGTCTGTGTACATTTCCCTACACAATAACTCTGCCAATTTTTAGTCTACAGACTCGAAATTTGATATACAGTGTACTGAGATTTGGGAAAATCTATGTGATCGGGTTTCGGCCAGAAATTTGGCTGTTAAGGGTTCAAAGTTCAACGATTTGACATTTGGGAACTCAACCAAACTCCTCCGACAATTTTGGGTCTAAACACTTGAAATTTTAGATATAGGTTCCTTGGACATGGATCTAACTTAATAACTTGATTTGAGCCCAAAACAATAAATGTTAAGGGGTCATAATAGGGGTCAAAGTTTTAAAAAATTGACCGCTTTGTTTTTTTTGTTTTTTTTTGCCCAACATACACCTCCAAACACCCGGGCAACGCCGGGCTGAAATGCTTGTATATGCATAAAGTAAACTTATTGCATTTTGTTTGTCTTTCTGGTTAAATGAAAAGTAAATAAAGGCGGATATTGATTTTTTTTTTTTTAACGCACATAATGATGAACCCTCTCGTTCTCTCTTTTCATACACGCAGAGAAATGCACACTCTCGTTGATTAAGAACAACAAACATTTTAATAATTTCATCTACTTGGATTATTTCATTTACTTCATAAATAATGATTTCCGTCAATCGACATATTTGTACCAAGTAACTGAAACAAATTACATCAAGGAAAAAGAAAGCACAAACAAAAATCTGTAATGAATACAAAAAAAAAAAAAAAAGAAAAAAAAGCTGAATAAACTATTCAAGGGACACAAGTGTTAAGGGTTTGATCTTGTCTATGTTAACCTATTTTACGAGTTTCTAGTTCAAGACTTAATCATTAGAAAATCACGTTTTAATTTAAAAACAGTGAAAGCTCTTAAAAAATTATGTGTAAACGACGGTGACATTTTCTTTGTATATATTAATAGAAAAAAACAAAAAACAAACAAACAAACAAAAAAACGTTAACGTTATGGTAGCTTTATTATTACGTACGTGCGTAATGAATGGTCGATCCCCAAAGTGTACAAACATTTTGACCTCTATGTTCAATTAGCAATTTAATAAAATTGAGGAAATTAATGAAAATTTTAAGAGTTATTAAATAACAATCACTAGGTACCTCCAACGCGCGCCACAGTTTACCCCCCCCCCATATGTAACACGATGTAATTATAATTTAATTTAATATTATCATCCTAACTTTTTTACCACTTAAAAGAAAAACCTTCAAATAAACTAATATTAAAAAAAAAAAAATTACAGCATACAAAAATAATGAAAATGCGAGACAAAAATCGTGTTTTACAATATCGACGTTTTAAAACGATGTTCCTATGTAGTGACGTTTTTGAAGAAGTAGACACACCCATAATTTAAAACTCTAGCAAAAATCAAATAATTGTTATATCTTCCTGAAATTTTCCATATTTATTGATTATTAAATAAACTTATATAATAAAAGTAGCTTTCGTTAAATATATTAGAGGAAATATATTTTTTAGGTGTTCTACCCCCCCCCCCATTTCATGGTCTGAAATCTAAACAAAATAAATGTAGGTCTATAAAATTTCAACATTTATTAATGCTGAAAAGATCACATAATTAAAAAATAGTTATTTTATATATATATATATATATATATATATATATATATATATATATATATATATATATAAAACTGAATGTTTGTTTGTGTGTGTGTGTGTGTGTGTGTGTGTGTCTGGTCACGAATAGTCTCCTATATGGTTGACTATTTTAAAAAACTGATTACATATAATGATAGAAGATGTATCGAGACACAGGAATGAGTATGTTTGATCCTGCAGAACAGTAGTTCATTAAAATTGTGGGGTCTGCGTTTGCGCCTGGTCCACAAAGTATGGAAATAAAATATTTTAAATATACTTTGATAATTATGTTTCAGTTTGAAGAAATATGGTGTAATAAAATTATGGGGTGTTCGTTCGCACATGACCTCCATAGAATGGAAATATGTCACAAAGTTTAACAAGGTTTTTTTATATAGATCCACCGAATATTGTGATAAATGTTTCAGTGTGAACAGGTATGGTATAATAAATTATGAGGTTTATCTATTTTATTTTTACTTTCATCATATTTTGCTTTGGTTTTGATACCCCCAAATTCAAAGCTACCTCTTTACAACACTTCCTTTTCATAACCTATCATACTTTCATAAATCAGAGTGCCAGGAGCACAAACTACCCTTCACCCAGGGCCACTACCTTGGACCACAATATAAGAATCTAATAAGAAGCACAGTGGGGAGATGGACCCTCAGCAGCATACTGGGGTGCTATCACAGTGCACTCAGATTTGTGGTAGTAACCTTTCAGGAAGATCATGCTCTAAAATCAGCCTCATCTATATTCATCCAGAAGGCTAGACAAGGCAAAAAGGATGTACACCATTCCAGACGAACAGAGCAACAGGTCCCTGGTGCGTTCAGACTTTTTTGAGATTTCAAAAGAAGAGCCCTAACCTTCCGTATTCCTTGAAAACATATGCTGGGGTAGTGCAAACTACCGGAAGGAGGGCAAGTAGGTTCCAAGTGAGATCTGTTGACGGAGAAGTAAGCCTTCCACCCTCACCCACCTCATCGAATGTGATGAAATACTAGATGACAGAGCTAACATTCCTACCCCTGAGACAGCCCTTCATCACCCACACCTAAGAAGAATAGCCCATCTCATCCCTTCCTTGGAACCAAAGACTCTAATAATGCTTCTGTTAGGATGCGATATCATAAGGGTGCACAAAGTTCATAAGCACAGAAACTGGACCTTGGTTGGGTCATAGTGGGTAACGTCTGTTTAGGAAATACTCACAAACCTCCCACAATAAGCATCTTTCACACCTTCATCAGCGAAGGAGGACGACCCACACTTTTCGAGCCCCACCTAAACACACTTCAAGTTAAAGAAGCCTATAAAGAAAATTTGAGTTAAGTCTTCCCACAACAAAGAAGGACACTTGGGTTACAATGTTTTCAAACGGACCAAGGATGACGAAAAGGTAGCCCCTTTCATCAAGGATACTGCCTTATTCAACATCATGGAACAGTGAGTCGAAAAGGACAGCAGCCACAATTGGGTTGCTCCATTGCCTTTCAAGATCCCAAGATGCCAATTTCCACAGAACAAGACACGGGCTGAAAGACGGCTTACTACACTGATCCACAACCTCAGAAAGGAGTCCGATTCAGACACAGAAATTCGACCATGGGTGTTCATCTTACGACTTCCTCCACAAAAAAAGCGACTTAGATCCCAGCATTTTGAAGGGTTCTCTACCTGATTATCGCTAACTAGAACTATAGCGAGCCTGGTCCCCATTGTCCATACCTTTCATCAAGTGCGAGACACAACAGAAGATGGGTGCACCAAGTGGCACCATTGCCAACGAGCACGCACCAACACAGATCTCCTGCAGGCAAAGAACGTGGTAATCCAAGCCGTCCAGGAGAACGTCTTTACTGAGGACCTAGCACGAATAAGAAACAAGAGAGAACATTCCAAGGACAGCTCCCTTAAAGACCTCAGCCCTTTTTTGGACGACTGTGTCCTTCTGCAAGTTGGAGGATGCTTAACCAGAGCAGAAATCCCTTCAGATGAAAAGCTACCCATCATCATTCCTGGGAAACACCATGTAAGGTTGCTGCTTATGCGACACTGCCATGCACAGATTAAACACCAAGGGCGCCTCTTTACTGAGGGGGCCGTTCGCGGCAAGAGGTGCATGAGTAAATCCATCAACCATTGCGTTATATGCCGAAAACTGCGAGGCCCTACCTAAACCTAGAAGATGGCTGACCTTCCTACTGATTGCCTCCTGATCAACCCACCCTTTACTAGCATTGGCCTAAACGTTTTTGGCCCCTGGACAATTTCCACATGCTGAACAAGGGGTGGCTTTGCCAACAGCAAACGTTGGGTAGTGATATTCATATGCATGGGACCAACCAAGAACATATGCACTGATCGCGGTACCAACTTCATAGGAGCCTGCAGGGAGCTAGGTATAAAATCCAACCTAGAGTTTAACACCATCCAAAGGGTTTTGGGGGAGCAAGGCTGCACCTGATTGTTCAACCCCCATCCCCATCCTCTCCACATGGGAGGGGCTTGGGAAAGGATAATCGGTATGACGAAGAAAATCTTGGACTCCATGTTGCTGGAACACAAACAGAGGTTGACTCATGAACTGCTTATTACCTTCTTAGCATCAATGCCAGACCTCTCGTAGAGGTATCTACAGATTCAAATGACCCCTGCATACTCACTCCTGCCACCCTCCTAACTCAAAAATCAGGAGAACATTTCATCCATGAACTTGAATTTGAGCCAAGAGATATCATAAAAAGCCAGTGGAAATACATCCAACACTTAGCAGAGATATTCTGAGGAAAATGGCGGAAAGCCTAGACAGCTTCACTTCAAACATGCACAAAATGGACTTCAAAGGAATGCAATCTCAAGGAAGGGGACGTAGTGCTGTTGAAAGACAATTAGACAGAAAGAGGTTCATGGCCCTTAGGGCTTGTCACTTGTGTTTTCCCAGTGCGGACTGGCTCATCAGAAAGGTGGAGGTAAATGTGTCCAAGAAAGACGGCACTAGGCACCTACTAAGACCCATTACAGAAATTTTCCTCCTCATATCGTAACATTGGTCACAGTCAGACCCGTACCATTATGGGCCGTCTTCATCACAGCTTCAGTGACGTGTCGAACGTCAGGCGGGAAGTGTCGTGACTTAGTCTTTCTTTTATTGCCCCTTGTTATAAGTGACATAACTATGTATCAAACCGGATATGAAATAAGAGAGCTACTATTTTAAGGTAGAGCGTCTTGTCTTGTTTGCAGCCTTGCGTCCTACCAATCTTGCATCTTACACTCTACAAGTGTACTCTAGTTAACCAAGCTTCCCAGGTACGAGCGTTTAGCTCTCACATGCTAAGTTCCTTTTTCTTTACCTTCAGTTACATTTATCTAACTTCCAATGCAAGTAGCCATTTTGTATTTGTATTATTATGAAGTACTAATAAACCTTCTTTTGTTACGCACTCGGCATATTTTGTCATATTATTATATACCGTTGAGCAGGATATAACAATTGGCAAACGAAGATGATTCTTTATCTCTTAACAGAGATAAATTACCGTATTTAAAGGACTGTGTACTATTCAATGATTTTTTGACAAAAATTTACAAGGATTTTGTTACTGAACTACAATTAGGATCACGTGCGACATAGAACTATTCGAATTTTCCTACATAAAGTAGTGCAAAGTACGGATTTCTCCGATAAGAACTCACGGAAAAGTAATAAAATTATACTTGAAAGATATTGGCATGACAAATTCAAGGTAAAGTGAACTTTATTTATATTTTTGACGAAAAAATATTTGGGAAACACAAACTGAATTCGAACCTGGCACCATAGGATTACGAGTTTTTTTGAAAGAAAAGAAAGAACTCTAACGATTCTTTTTCTCTAAACAAAACAGAGACTATTGTTATTATTTTTTTTTTTTTTTTTTGCAACTGCATTTTTGTTGAAAAACAGTTTGTTTGTCATTATTTAGGGTAAATTAATTAGAACTATTTGTTGTGTGAATTTGAAAAAGTATTATTGTGTAAAATTACGTTGTTGAAGTAGTTTATTTTACAAAACTTGTAGAAGTATTGTTGCTAATTTGCAAAAACGCATATTTACGAACTTTTGTAGAATAATTGTTTTAAATTTTGGAAAGACATTTTTTAAAGCTAAAATGGAACAATTGGCTGAGTTGACGAAGGTGCTAGCTATTAGCATTCAGGAACAGTCAAAAATGACACAACAATTCTAAGTGCAACAACAACAATAACAGCTATAACAACAGCTACAACAACAGCAGGAAATAACACAAAAAAATTTAGAGGCACAACAAGAACAAACAAAAATACTTCAACGCCAAATGTCGACTCAACAAAAAAATTTGGAAAAATCAATTCAAACCTCAACAACTGAGAAAAAAACGAATTTTTCTTTGTCGGAATTTCACTACTCTCTCGATACTAGGGTTACATTTCCAGGGTTTGTATTACTGTACACATAGATTCGAAAAAGTTGTCAAAAAACAAATATATAACAAATAAATGTTATCAAAGGCAAGATAAGTTACTTTTCTGCCAAACTGGATATATTTTTTGTGTTTTTATTCAATGTAACATATTTATTCAGCTCAAAAAACATACAGTGTTTACCAATGTATTGGAAAATTCAAAATGGCGCCCGACTCTCACTTTAACACGGTAAGTTCGGGAAAAGGTGTTATAAATAAAAACTATACAAAATACTATTAAAAACCCGCCGAATATATGTCAACCTATGTCACGGTAACATATATTGAGCGAGTTTTTAACAGTATTTTATCCTTTGATAACATTTATTTGTTATATATTTGTTTTTTGACAACTTTTTCGAATCTATGTGTACAGTAATACAAACCCCATTTCCAGCATACTATAGAAGGTATGAAACAGTTTTTACATGAGGTCTTTGGACTGTACCGACGAAGAAAAAGTTACACTGTTACTTCAAAAACTGGGTACTGACGAAAACACTAAGTGACCTTTGAAGAGACAATAAATACTTTATCTAGAACATTTGATAAAAGAGATAGCCTTTTCCACTCTAGATATAAATGCTTAAATTTACAGAAATCGGAATCTGAAGACTATCTAGAGTATGCTTGTACTGTAAATTGCTTATGTGAATCATTTAAATGAAATGAAATTTCTGCGGATTTATTTAAATGATTGATCTTTGTGCAGGGACTCACAGCACCAAGGGACAAAAATATCAGATCCCGGATCCTGACAATTATGGAGTCCGCCCCAAATATAACTTTACAAAAAGTTACCGAGGAATGTCAAGGTCTCATTAATATTAACAGAGACAACACCCGCATTGAAGAAAAAAGCGTTTACAAGGTACAACATGTAAAAAGGCAAAAGACCTCTAGAACGTACAAGACCCAAGAACAAAAGACCCCCAGAATGCACAAGGACCAAAATTGTGAATGCTGCGAAAGTATGAGACACCAAAAAGACCTTCTGGTTCAGGAATAGGATATGTTACAAATGTGGATTCAGAGGCCACAAGGGAACGTACTGTGACCAGAAGAAAAAGCGAAGGACTGACAAAGTGAATGCGCTTCGCACAAGGAAAGAGAAAATTTGCGAAAGGCATAAGTATGTCGATGTTTGCATAAATGGACATCCTGTAACATTATATTATATATATTTTTCCAAGTTCTTTTATTGAGTCAACATTATTGGATAGTGGTGCGGACATCAGCATTATAGATGGATATATCTGGAGAAGAATCGGTCGACCTGAACTAAGGGAGACCAGCAAGATGGCGAAGAGCGTGAGTGGCAAAAAGTTGAAATTCAAAGGAGAACTGAGGTGCAACGTAACATTTGGTGGTCAGACACGCAAGTCCAAAGTGTACGTGGTACCAGGAAGGAACACAAGTCTACTTGGATTGGTTTGTCCTGTTTAACTTATGGGAACGACCAGCTAATTCTTTTTGCAATAGGTTGAACACAGAGAAATCGAACCAAGTGGAAGGCTACCTGGATGATGTAAAAGCAGAATTCTCAAGGGTTTTTGCCGAAGGACTTGGACACTGTGTGAAAATAGAAGCCAAATTTGAAGTGAAGAAAGATGCCACCCCGGTGTTCAAACCTAAAAGAAATGTACCTTTTTCATCGATGGACGTAATCGAGCAGGAGTTGGAGAGACTTCAACAGTTAGATGTCATTGAAAATGTGTACCATACGGATTGGGCCAGCCCGACTGTATATGTGAAGAAAAAGAATAACAAAATCAAAGTCTGTGCTGATTTCTCAATGGGTTTGAATGATTGTATAAAGGACCACAATTATCCCCTTCTGTCGGCAAAAGATCTATTCTCAAAACTAAATGGAGGGAAAAATTTTTCCAAGATAGACCTCTCAGACGTGTACTTGCAAATCAAGCTCAATGATGAATGCTCAAAGTACCTGTGCATTAACACACATAAGGGTATCTTCAAGCTAAAGAGGTTTCCTTTTGGCTTAAAGGTCTCCCTTGCTCTCTTCCAACAGATAATGGATACGATGTTCGCAGGGTTGGAATTTGCAATGGCATACCTTGACGATGTCTTGATAAAGAACAGTAATTTGCAAGAGCACAAGAAGCACATCAGAGAAGTATTTAAGAGAATAGAGGTGTTTGGTTTCAGATTGAGTGCGGAGAAATGCGGTTTCTTCATGAAAAGGATTAAATACTTGGGTCAAATAATTGACGAAGATGGACGAAGGCGAGATCCACAACTAACCAAAGCAACCGAAAAGATGCCTGCCCCAAACTCAGTACCAAAACTAAGTCATTTTTGGGATTGGTACAATATTATGCGATATACATCCCTAATGTGCATAATTTGAGAGCTCCTCTTAACGAGCTACTAAAAAAAGGCAGTAGATGGAATTGGACAAAGGAATGTGAATCTGTTTTCCAGAAAATTAAGAAATGTCTACTGTCAGATCTAGCATCAGCGCATTATAATCCAGAAAAGGAGATGATACTAGCAACGGATGCCAGTGATTACGGAGTTGGTGCTGCATTGCTCCATAAGTGTGAGGATGGAACAACAAAAGCAATCGCTCACAAGTCAAGAACTTTGATTGCAGCTGAGAAAAACTACAGCCAGATTGAAAAGGAGGCTATCTCAATAATATTTGGAGTCAAAAAGTTTAACCGTTTTCTCCATGGACGAAACTTCATATTACAGACGGATCATAAACCGTTAATCACGATATTTGGAAGAAAGGTATCCCTATGCATACCACAAATCGACTACAGCAATGGGCTGTAACTCTCTTAAACTATCAGTTTAAGATGGAGCATGTGTCGTCAAAAAAGCTAGGACACGCGGATGCACTGCCAAGGTTGATTCCAAAAAGAAATGAAAGTTTCGAAGAGACAGTAATTGCAGCTCTTAAAGATGAAAGCGAATGCTCAAATTCAATGTGCAATATGATCCATGAACTCCCGGTAACTCTTGAAGAGATTAAAAGAGAAGTGCAAAAGATGTTTTCATAAAGAAAATGAAAAACCAAGTAGGACGGACGGAAAGAAATAAAAAGGACAAATTACACCTTTTTCCATCTGTGAAGATATACTCATGTATGCTGATAGAATCGTAATTCCACAGGTATGACAAAAAAGAATGCTAAAGGAATATCTCCACAGGTCATCCTGGCATTTCAAGGATGAAATCCTTGATTAGAGGTTACGTGTATTGGCCTGGTATTGATAAAGAGGTGGAAAACTGTCAAAGCGTGCAAAGGATGTCAGTTAGCAGCCCGAGATCCTCCGGTAAAAACGACCCTGTGGCCGAAGATGGACTTGCCCTGGTCACGTCTGCATATTGATTATGCCGGACCCCTAAATGTTTTTTTTTACTTAATTGTAGTGGACTCTTTCTCCAAATGGCCGGAGATATTCAAGATTAGACATCCAACATCAAGAAACACTGTAAGTGCACTTGACGAAATTTTCAGCCGGTTTGGTGTACCAAAGACCATAGTGAGTGACAATGGTACAGCATTCACAAGTTACGAATTTAAAGAATTCTGCAACTCACTGGATATACAACACATCACGACACCTATTTACCATCCTAGGTCGAATGGGTTGGCAGAGAAATTTGTGGACACGTGTAAGTGGGCATTAAAGAAAAACATGAACATTGACACAAATGAGCGAACAATACAAACATTTCTAGCGATCTACAGAGTAACCCCAAATCCAAACAATGATGTAAATTCATCCCCTGCAGAACTTATGTTCGCCAGAAAAATTAGATCCATTTTCGATAGACTCCTACCGGATAAAAAGAAAGTTGCTAGAAAAGAAAACTTTAATGTAAAGTGCTATTCCCCAGGAGATAAAGTTTATTTTAAAAATTTTCAAAATGGGAAAAATCATTAGGTGGATGGTATCATTAAGAAAAGAATTGGAAACATGGTCTATACTATTCAAGGCCCAAGTTTTGTCTGTAAAAGACATATTAATCAAATCCGCTCCAGAATTTCGGAAAATACAGAGGAAATCCCAATAGAAACGTTGTGTGACACATTTGACATTCCAAAACTGGTGGGTATACACGGACCCATGAATGTATCCCTTGAGCCTACCATACGGGCTGGACAGAATTCTTTATCACAGGAAACTCTGACCAAAAGGAAAAGCACACATAAAAGGAAAGTCATCAGGTGTTTAAGCCCTGATCCTAAACGGAAGCGGTATTAAAGCTAAAATCGGGAAGATTTCAGCTTCAGGTGGAGGTGTTATAAAGGACATAACTATGTATCGAACTGGATACGAAACAGGATATAAAAGAGCTACCATTTTAAGGTGGGGCGTCTTGTCTTGTTTGCAGCCTTGCGTCCTACCAGTCTCGCATCTTACACTCTACAAGTGTACTCCAGTTAACCAAGCTTCCCAAGGACGAGCGTTTAGCTCTCACACGCTAAGTTCCTTTTCTTTACCTTCAGTTACATTTATCTAACTTCAAAAGCAAGTTACCATTGCAAAGTACTAATAAACCTTTTTGTTACACATTCCACTCGGCGTATTTTATCATATTATTATATACCGTTGAACAGGATATAACACCCCTCGTCTTTCCCTTTCTTTGAAGGAGACAACTTGTGACCCTTCACCTCTAACACCAGGGTTGGCCTTTTTTGCTTTCCATGGGTTGACGGCTATGAGGGTTCAGCTGCTACCGCCTCCACCTTTCTCTCCTCGACAACAGACCTCCGCTGTAAGTTTTTTTTTTTCCTTTATTTTGTTTCCGCATTGGGACTTTGATTAATTTCTTACTTTTTATTTCATTAGTATTTTGGACTTATTCAATTTCGACATATTTTTAAGCATTTTCTGCTTCCCCCTTCCACACCAAGCTTCACGCTAATTCTGTTTTATTCTTCCTGTTTTCAGCTTTTACCTTCTTCATTTTCAATAAACCTGTTGATTAACGACAAACTTTTGGAGATTTATTGGAGAAGTATTTATATTTTCCGTCGTAAGACTTAAAACACTCTAGACAATGGAGCACGTGGTCTTTATGGGACGGAACATAGACTGTTTAGAGTGATCGAAATCAGTGCTAGCAATCCTAGCTGTTTCTGTTTGTTGTTCAAATCTTCCTCTTTTCAACACTTCCACCAACAGGATTAAAATAAATTCCAGTTTTATGTCCTCCTTTTTTAACATGTAAAAAAACAATTACGACTTTTATCACTTAACTTCTTTGAGTATTGTCATGTTAAAAAAGGCGTTTGGAATAGACATTCCAAACTCTCCATGTTAAGAACAGCTTTATGAATAGTCCCCCCCCCCTGTAAAAAACGGCTTTTGGAGTAGACACCCCCCCTTTTTGAGGGGATGTAGAAAAAAATTCCCCCAAATTTAACCGTGATGATTGTTATCAGCATACCCACCTGCAAATGCTAAAAAAAAAAATAAAATAAATAAAATTGTGGGTTGGCAATGTCGGTAGAAGAAAAGTAGATTGGTTTATCGCACGTACATACAAACCTGGCAGCTAGTGAATTACAGTTTATAATACAGGTCTTTGTATCTCTATAAGTACTTGACACCGCAAAATTTGAATGAGATTTTCTTAAGCAGCATAGTCGAAAATTTGCAAAAGTAGCCATTCTAAAGAAAATTGTGGAGATGGACCTAATGCACAAATTCCCACCTCCCCACCAAAAAAAAAACCCAAAAAAACAACTTAACGTGGGCGCAATCTCGAGAGTCAGACCAGAAAAGAAATTTAAATAAAATTCTTTACCAAATGCAATTCCCCATGCAATGAAATTTATGTTAAAACTGTAATGTATGTAATCAGTGCAAAAAAGCGGTAATTGTGACTTAAACCAGGTAATCTTCATCTTGCAGAAGTTGAATAATAATTATTAATTAAGATCTACACACACTAGTGTTTCATGCTTACACAATCATCAGTGCAGTGCATCAATTACCAGTATTTTTTATTTTTAAATGTTGTAATATCCGTCCAGAGTGATCTAATGATTATAACATCATGATCTATGCATGCGAACTTAAGTGACCGATTTTCATTTCAACCTTAAAGTGCTTAACAATAAGAACCGAGTTTTGCGTAAGTATGAAACAATAGTGTATGTAAATCTAAATTAATAATTATTGTATAAATATATATGTGTATATAATTAAATAAAAGGCATATATACTTATATAAATTGTAGTGAAAATTGAGTGTGACTGCAGTCACGGAGGTGGGCTGCATGTGCGAACTCGAAACCTGAGCGATGGGAGACGAGAAGGCGATGAATCAGCAGCTTCAATTGCACATTAATTTGCATAAATGTGAAAATATAAGGCCGGGAGTTAAGATGTTTGAGAGAGTCGAGCTGTTGAGTTTTCGAGAACCGGATGGAACCTGGTTAGAGCGGAGAGTGTCGCTGAGAATCGAGTCCAGGTTTTTTTTTTTTTTTATTAGAAGCTATTTCGGGTTAAATATGGAACCAATGCGGCTGAGATGAAATGGGAAATTTTAAATGATCGCGTCGACCCTGAAAAATTAAAAGTCGCGTTAAAAATTGAAAAGCATTGTCGAAGAGAGAATTGAATGAGTCGTGTCAAACTGAAAAGGTTGAAGATATGAAGTGAGTTGGACTTTTTTTGCCTTTTTGTTTGTTAATCCCAGTGGGATTCATTGTATTTCTTTAACTATCGTCATTTTTAAACGCGGAATTTGGAATGAAATTTGCTTATATTTGTTAAAAAAAAAGTCGTTGCTGTTAACAGAACTTAAAGATTCAATTCGGACCACCTGTGTGTATTAAAGTCGTTGTTTTTTAACAAGGAATTTAGAGGGGAATCCTGTTGTGCTGAAAAGAAAAAAAATTATCGTTTTTAAACAAAAAATGTTTTACTCGAGTACAATTCGAGTCGGATTTTATTGTATTTGAAAAAAGTCATCGTTGTTAAAAGAACTTGAAATGTGATTCGGGTGTATAGAAGTCCTATTTCAATGCGGAATTTAAAAGGAAATCCTGTTGGGCTGACAAGGAAAAAGGGTGCCGTTTATAAACGATAGATTTATTTTATGAAAGTACAATTCGAGTCGGATTTTATTGTTTGAAAAAAGTCATCGCTGTTAAAAGAACTTAAAATGTGATTCGGACGACTTGTGTGTATTTAAAAGTTATTTTTAAATATGGAATTTCAGATGAAATCGTGTCGTGCTGAAAAGGAGAAAAAAGATGTCGTTTTTGAACGATAGCTATTTTGGTGAGAGTACAATTCAAGTCGCTTTTGTTTTTGAAGAAAAAGTAGTCGCTGTTAAAAAGAATAACAATGCGACTGAGTCGACATATGTAAAGTCGTTTTTAAATGAGAAATTTAAAAATTAATTTCTGTGTCTAGTCGTGTAGTGAGAGATAGCTGTGTCTAGCAGAGTAGTGAGCGCTAGCTGTGTCTAGTGGAATAGTGAGCGCTAGCTGTGTCTAGTGGAATAGTGAGCGCTAGCTGTGTCTAGCGGAGTGTTGAGCGCTAGCTGTGTCTAGTAAAGACGGATACTACTTTCCTACCTGTAGTGAAAATTGAGTGTGACTGCAGTCACGGAGGTGGGCTACATGTGCGAACTTGAAACCCGAGCGATGGGAGGCGAGAATGCGACAAATCAGCAGGTTCAATTGCGCATTAATTTGCATAAATGAGATAATATAAGGCCGGGAGTTAAGATGTTTGAGAGAGTCGAGCCGTTGAGTTCTCGAGAACCGGATGGAACCTGGTTAGAGCGGAGAGTGTCGCTGAAGAATCGAGTCCAGGTTTTTTTTTTTCGATTATATATATATATATATATATATATATATATATTAGTCATCCGCATACAGTACTGTTTCGCTGTTTTACAGCTCATCAGTACAGCTAGACAGGCAACTGCCTCAAGCCAGGATATATATATATATATATATATATATATATATATATATATATATGATTTTTCAGAATGTGAGAGATTGTATATAATAAATTCCACAGCCAAACAACGTCGCAGCCCACAAGAGCTATGACAGTCAAAGAACCGGAAGTCCAAGACTCGAGTTTCGCCCTCATTTGGGCTCCTCAGTTAGACACATCCAAACTCAGGATTCGAAACCCGAGCCTCTTGCATGCAAGGCAAGCACTCTACCAACTGAGCAAACGCCCTGCACACAAGAATTTCTATTAACCAACACAGATATATATATATATATATATATATATATATATATATATATATATATATATATATATATATATATATATATATATGCATGTATATTTATCACTGGCAGGAATTGTTACCCTACTCTGATCATTATGTATGTCTAAATTAATAATTATTATATAACTATACATATACGTTTATAAAATTCAGTAAAAAAACGTATACATATATTTATTACTGGCAGGAATTGTTACATTACACTGATGATTACGTAAGCATGAAACACTAGTGTATGTAGGTCTAAATTAGTAATTATTATATAATATATATATTATTCAAACCTCTCTATATTATTGTTGTTAATTAACACATTAAAAATCCTATCCTAAAGTCTTGGCTTTTCTTTATATTTATTTATAAATTATTTGTATATACAAAAATAATTTTTATTACAATAAATGAATAAGATAATACATGTATTCTAGAAGTTGTAACTCATTTATATTAATATATTAAAATACCGTGTTTTTACAAAAAAAAACCCATTGAAAACTGGAGATAAAAAGTCAATGTGGAAAAAGTTGCTATGATAAACAACAGCCAATCAAGAGGAAATCATCTCGATAAAGCGTAAATGTTGGAAAAGTTGCTATGGTATCCAACAGCTAATCAGAAGAAACCGTCTTTCATGTTCCTTACTAATTCTGAAAACTTTTGAACACCAGTAATTGTATTATAACTTTTGTTTTAATGAACGAAAATTGAAAATTTTTATTTCAAAATATAGCTGAGAAGGTGACCTATGAAGTGTAAAATTGTTTGAAATTTGGTCGCAAAATGAGTGAGCAGTGAAGCTTGAAAGCAGTTCAAAATGAGTAAAACTAACTCTTAACCATATTCAAACACGATAGTGTCTGAATGATAATATAATTGCAAAATATATTTCGTGTGATTTTAATAATAACAGTTCTCGTGAAAATTACAAATATAATATATTTTCCTTGTACGCATGAACCGTGTAAACATCAGCGTAAGAATTTTTTTATAATCTTAGAAATAAATTTTTAAAAAATGAAAAATGTCAGATCCAGGATGACAGTGAAAAAATAATTTTAAAAAAACTGGGATATTTCTACTAATGGTTAATTTGGAGGAATACGGATGAGCAACAGTGTAAAAAAAAAAAAATGAAAAAAAGACATGCTTTGCATCTTACCTGCTGTATGCTGCTTATTAATAAATAATTGTTTCAGCTTTTATTTTCAATTAATAAATTGTTAGTCTAATTAGTGATTTTAATTGACTTTTTCATACTTAAAATACACTTTTACTTTTATTTAAAAAGGATTAATTTCATTCACTGTTATGACACATTTAAGAATAAATCATGTCATCATGTAAAACATAAATTAAATAAAATTGATGCTGTAGGCATTTTACAAAAGTTATTTCATATTCCAAGGAAAATATTATTTTCAGAATATTACTGAATTTGGGAATTTTTAAATCATAAAACTGTTTCAATTTCTCAATAAATTAAAAAGTAAAAGTAAAATTTGACATTATGGGCTTCCATAGAAATTCTGCACGTCGCCTTTTCTTTTGTTTTGATCCAGCGGAGGTCGGATTTTGTTACTAAACTTATTTTTTGAGGTTATTTATTTATTTATTTATTTATTTATTATTTTTTTGTAAAAATAGGGTGTGTTTTTTTTTTTTTAATTCAGTGTTTAAAGACTTTACTCATTATATTTGAAATAGTTTCAGAAAACATATTTATCTTTCAATGGATTTTACATTTAATTTATCTAACTTTCAAAGTTAGTTGAATTTAAGTGTTTTCGTAGTCACTATTATATTATATCATTTTTTTTCCACGTGTAAAAATCCATTTGTTTTATTTTAGATGATAACTTTCGGCTTTAATCTTTTAATCACAATCAAAAAGTAATTGGAAACTTATAAAAAAAATTATAAGCTGGTTTTCATAACCATGCGCTCTATCAGTTTTCACTATTAAATTGCACTACCTACTTATTATTTACAAGCTTTTGTTGTTCGATTGATGTATCAGAGTTGTTTGTCGCCTCTAGTTTATGTTTTGGGTTGAAGTTATTACTTTACATACTAAGGGATCGGGCGGCAAGTTTGGTACCAGCCAGAATTGTCTTATCTGCAAGCCAAGGTTTCTGCATTCGCTGATGCTATTACTGTGTGGAGACACTGAGTTAGCGATGATAGAGCCTCTTGCATGTTACAAAATGATTATAGGAGGTAAAATCAATCACTGCAAGTTGATTGATTGTAGTTGGGTGTGTGATAATCCATTGCTTTTATTTCCTTTCTGCTGGATAAATGGTCCCGTTTGAATCCTAGGCATATGGTTCACACTTGGTCTCCAGCTTGAGAAAAATTACCAGAAGTGCAATCAAGGTCCAAATCATCTTTTCAAGCTTTGAAGCAAGTTATGTATTTTACAACACCTTCATTTCTTTGAATACAAGAAAGGTCATAGTTTCACAGACAGATCTGTTTTCAATATCAACTTTAAACACCAAAGAATAACCAGGTTTCATTTCCGTACATCACACTGTCTAAATTCTCATGCCTGAGAGATTCTTCCCTTCATTGACAGTAATAATGCTTTGCTGGTCAGTAATAGCAGGACTTCTCTGAACTTATTCCATTCACTCCTAACTCTTGCAAACACATCAGTACCAGCTTCAATGAAATCACCACAGAACTTCTCAAAACAACCTCAATAGTTTAGACATCCCAACGTACTTTATTCACATCTGAGTTCTCATCTGCTTCCATTGTCTTACACTTATTGCACACAAACTGGTCATCACCTCTCAACCTACCAGTATTTCAACTATATTGCTTGTGTGTCCAAATGCTTACAAATACCACAAAAAATTGAGTTGTACTACCTTTTCCACAAATTGAGCAAGACAACTCTTTCAAAAGCTTTCCAACACTACAACCATTGATAATCACTTTGGTAACATTCACTCTCAAAACTTAACTTTCCGTATTATTCGGCTATATCCAACTTAACAAGTTGACTTTCTCTTGTTTTACAAGCAAGCACTCATGGTTTTTTTAAAATTCTTATCACAAATGTTTGTCAGAAGAAATGTACAATATCTTGTCCAACTTGCTTCAACACAAAATCACATACGAAACAAAGCACAAATAACAAGAATTTAGACATATATCTATGTACTAGTAGGACCTATGTACTGCTGTTGCTGGGAAAATTGAAGGATTCAAGAAATTCCTGCTATACACAATGTATATCATATAAGTAGTATTAATTGAATTTTTTTTTAACTATCTATAAGCTTTATGATTCCGTTTTTAATTATTAACTTTATAAATAATAATGAACGTTTGTATTATTTTATAACTAGGAAAAAGTATCCTCACATCGATTTATATATGTAAAAGCGAGTATTCATGATTTTGTAATTTTGGAATTGAGGGAATTTTAAATAACTGTGTTTATACCCAAACACTGGATGGAAGGTGCTGTTTACTAGAATTAAATATATTTTGAAATAAAGTAATTTCCTAAGTAATATTTTTTGAACATCAGTATTTAAGAGTAAGCGATATCTTGTGCAAAAACCACCAATGGATTGATTAATAAGTAAAATATAAATTAGATTTAAATAAAAAAAATAAACAGAAATAAAATTCATAATTAATATAAAGTTATCTAACATACAATATAATACGAAAAAGTTGCTTTAATTGGATTTGTTTTTTGCTGTTATTTCACCCCAAACAAGACACAGTATCACTTAGATGTAAGGGGCTACTATTTAGGGCCAAATCTACAGGGACTGTGTAGGGAGTTAAGCAGCGAGATGTCTGTTCACATTACATTTGAACTTCTGCATGTCAGTACATTTAGGGAAGCAGGAACCTGGGAAGGAATTCCAAAGTCTAGCATTTCAAGCGAAGAATAGAGTAGGAGGATTTCCGGCATCTAGGGATCTTTACAGTGTAGAGGTGGAGTTGGGTGTAACTACATTGAGGGAGTACAAGTGCTTTGAGTTCATTGGAGCATATTCCATTAAAATACTTGTAAAACAGACACAAAGATACAACATTTCAGTGATAGGACAGAGGTTGGAATTTGGCTGATAGTGCGGGTTGGAAACTCTTTTTTGGATCCTGTCTGAGAGCGAGACACTAGTGGCAGATACACCAGCCCATATATAGCAGCAATACTCCATACATGGGCTAATAGTCGCTTTGTAAAGATATAGGATATTCTCAGATGTGAGTAATTTTCTAGCATGTTAGAAAGAGCACACTCTCTTTGCAGCAACTTTGGCAATGTTTTCAATATATTTGTTTCAATCTATGTTTCCTGTGAATTTTAAGCCAAGGAGTTTTAATGAAGAAATTTCAGGTAGCGTATTATTAGTCATGGCAATCAGTGGTTGAGAAGGTTTCTTGTAATTGTTAAAGGAAAGAAGCTTAGACTTGGCAGCATTGAATGTTATCATCCATTCACGTCCTCATTTCTCTATAGACTGATGGTCTTCCATTAAGGTTTCAACCATTACCTTAGATATGTGTTCATTCGTTTTTCCCTCATGTCTGTTATAGAAGATGGTGTCATCAGAAAATATACTCATCTTGGAGATAATTTTATCAGGGAGGTCATTTATGAATATCAGGAATAATAAATGTCCAAGAATCAACCCCTGTGGCACACCAGCATTTATATCAGGTTGTTTTAACATATGAGGAGTTTTTTTCTTTTTTTTTTTTTTTTGTCTATGAAGGATTTGATTAAGTATTCGTCCAGTAATATGATTTGATTTTCATGAGAAGATTTTTGTGCCATATCCTGTCAAAGGCCTTAAATATATCTAAGACTATTGCCCTAACCTCCCTCACCTTATCTAATACATGGTATATACGTTCAGAGATTACAGTTAAGATATATGCAGTAGAAAAAGCTTGCCTAAACCCATACTGTTGGTTGGAAAGAGGTTTAGTATCTTTGAGGTGGTGGACCAGTGCTTGATTAATTATGGACTCAAAGATTTTAACGAAGAGTGGAAGGTGACTAATGGGGTGATAATTGAGTGGGCCAGTTCTTTCATCAGAATTCTTGAAAACTGGTACCACAGAAGCAATTTTCCAACAGATAGGGAAGCAGGATTTGGTAAGGCTTTGTTCAAGCGTATAGAATGAACTGGGGCAACCTCAGCAGAGCATTTTTTTTTTTTTTAATGGGATGACATCAAGTCCACACACCTTCAAGGTGTTCAAGTTTTTTATAGTATCACAAACATGAAAAGGAGTGCTTTTCAGATCACTGAAGATGGCTTATGTCCACAAAGGGAAATTTGTGAGGGAGTAGTTTGTTGGCTTTAAAGTGAAATTAAGAGCAAAACACCGGGCAAGCAGATTAGCCTTCTCGGTTGCCCTGCAAACAACCTCATGGTTATTAGATAGTGTTGATTGTCCTTTATTTATTACACTGTTAGAAATTTTCCAGATTATGAGTTATTTCTGTGGCTCAATGTGTTTTCTGGTGATTTTGGTATGCCTTCTTTTGACCTTTTGATTACGTATATATATATATATATATATATATATATATATATATATATATATATATATATATATATAAAATAGGACAACAAGAGTATGAAATGAAGACACAAAACTATATATAGGTAGATATAGAATGGATCATTTATTGAACTGAATACAGGCAAAATTTGGGGGATAGAAAGGACTCTTTATACTAGGGCATTTCGAAGCCTATTGCTTCTCATCAGAAGAGTAGAGAAGGTGCTAGGTAATATGGGGGAGATGCGGCATCTAGCGTAAGGTTCATTAGGGATGAAAAAGATTTATAGAATGTTGAGGGAAGCTTTATTGAATTCTAAATAAATAAGGAGAAGCTTATTATATATAGTATGATATATAAAAATATATATGGTCTTTAACATAGTATTGAGATTAAGGGGTATATGTATTATAGTTAAATAGGGGGTGTATTGTTGCTGTGCGGTAATCTATTTTAACGGTTTGTGGGGTATCTATTTTCTATGGAGTGGGTAATTTTGATTAATTTGGGGGGGGGGTTATGTAAGGTTGTAAAACTGAAAGGTAATATGCGACAATATATTTATAAGTTTCTACTGTTATGATATAGGGAATATGATCATAAGGGGGCGGTCGGAGATTAGGGTGGCAATGACTATGAGTGCGTATAACTTGATGTAAAAGGTTAAGTATACATATTTTTGTTAAAGTGGGGGGAGTAAGGAAACCATAGCTACTTATGAGAGTGGTAAAAATATACCAAATAATAGTAGGGTAATTATAATAGTACGGAAGATAATAGTAATGACAATTATAATAATAGTAGTAATAATAAAGCTGAAAATAAATTAGAAGTAAAATTGAATATAAAAAAAATTAAAAAATTTAATATTAAGAAAAATAAAATAAAATAAAAATAAAGGCAAAATTAAAAGTAAACATTAAAAATAAACATGGGATATAATGTTACCAATAGTTGTGATAAAATTAAATTCAAAATTACTGTTAATAACAGTGAAGATGGAGATAATGGTAGCGGTTATGATAGCAGTGATGGGGGTAATAATAATGATATCAATTATAATGATGATTATAATAATAATAATGATGATAAAAACAATAATAATGATAACAATAGTAATAGTGTTAAAAACAGTGCAGTAATAACAATGACAATAATAAAGGCAGTAGTAACAATACTTTTACCACTACCTCCAACATCACCACCACTATTACCAATAATAATAATGTAAATACTGTTAATACTAATTATTAGGGGTGCGTACAGACAAGTGGGAGGGGTTAGAATAGCAAGAAATGGGGCTGAGGAGTGAGAGGTAAGTGGACTCGTATAATATAAAGTAAAATAGCGAATATTTATATATATATATATATATATATATATATATATATATATATATATACACACACACACACATATACGCATACACATACATATATCCGTATTAAAAAAAATAGATGTATAATAAGCCGGGAAAGCATAAGAGTTCGGTGAACAAAAGGCCCTTGGGGTTAAATTAAAGGATTGGTTCACTAGGAACGGTAGTTTCAAGCGTCCACCTTAAAACTTTAAATTTCTTGAAGTTCGATTATAAAGGCCATCAAATCTATGTTTATATAGACAGGCGAGGCCTAGAAAGTTGAATACATACTTTCTCGCTTATGAACACGAGGTACAGGTCCATCGAATTGCCATAACTACTTTATGTAGTAGTTTTAATCTCCAAGAGATACCAGAAGTATAGTTTATAGCAGTCCTTTAAATTTCGATATTTCTCCAAATATTTTTTTGAGGGGGTGGTCTTCCGTAGATATTTTAGTCTGGTGAATTCTTATTCCTCCTAATTTGGCAGGCAAAATGCTGTATTTTTTCAATGGAGGCTCTTGTGATGGAAATTACCCATAGCTGGACTAGTTCAACTGTGTTCAAATCTAGGTTATATTATCAGTAGGAATTAGCATCTAGATGTAACGTTTAGCTGGTAGTCGGAGGGGGTAGGATAGGGATGGGGACATGTCTGTATAGGTGACGGGGGTGGGTTGGGTTGAATCGGGAGAGCTTTTCTTAGGTTATATTTTCGGTACATTTAAAAGTTTTAATGTAAATACTACTGGGTGGAGGGCTTAGTGTAAATCTAATACGCTGATTTTTAAATGATTTCTTATGGGGGGGGGGGATCGCCAGTGGGGTTTAGGGGTGGTGGTTAGATAGTTCTAAATTTAGGTTTTAAGCCTTAAGCCCTGTGAGGTGGTTTCTAAGCTATATTTTCATTGGGCCTGGATTTTATATTGTTTAGATTATATTCTCGCTAATTGGTGATTTGGTTGCAGTTTAACAGGTGGTATTAAGTGTACATGTTTACGGGGGTAGAGTTTATTAGACAAAGTTGTTTATGGGCTTATGATTAAGGCAGATATATTGTCAATTAGGCATTGCCAAGATGCAGGCTATTCTAGGTTGGAAATTTATTTAAAATTGTGTAATGGTTGTGTGTTCAGAGGGTGTGCTAATATTTTATATTAAAGAGTGGAAGTTTTTTATGGCGATTTTTTCAGATGGCGGGAGATTATAGGTGGTTTAAAAAAAAAAAAATTAGTTTGGGGTGTTGTCCAATAGTTCTATACTAGGGGAAACAGTTAGTGATGGATATTGTTGCAGTTTATGGATGGCGAGGAAGCGCAATAAGCTAGTTCCTGTCTGGTGGTGCATTTTCAGTGGGGTTAATTGCATTTATGTATTTGAACTTTCTCTTGCGCCTGCAACTGCAAATTATCTCTTCTTTTGAATTGAAGATGTTTAATTTTTTATGCGCCGTTATAATCTTGGTCGCCTCTGTGTTACATAGGATGCAGCATTTAGATCCTGGGCTGTATGACTTGGATTTTCTTAGTATTTTTCATTTTAATGTAAAGTCTATTTTGTTACGCTAGACGCCGCATCTCCCCCATGCTACCTAGCACCTTCTCTACTCTTCTGATGAGAAGCAATAGGCTTCGAAATGCCCTGGCATAAAGAGTCCCTTCTATCCCCCAAATTTTGCCTGTATTCAATTCAATAAATGATCCATTCTATATCTACCTATATATAGTTTTCATTTCATACTCTTGTTGTCCTATTGCATAGGCTCCAATAATTATTGTTGAGCTTGGCATTATCCGGATAAGTCTCCTTTTGTGGAATTGATCTTTCTCTTTTCCTTTACATTAAGCTATATATATATATATATATATATATATATATATATATATATATATATATATATATATATATATATATATAGTCATCAACATACAGTACTGTTTCGCTATTTCACAGCAACTACCTTAAGCCAGGATTGAAACCCGACCATCTGTACGACAGTCGAGGCTCCTAACCACTACACTATCGGTGGCTGCTTTGTGAGTCGTAAGTTTAACGATGTTTTGACATCGTCCGAACTACTTAAGCTCGATTTGTTTACATAAAGAACATCACTTATACGCTATGTGTGTGTCTGGTCACGAATAGGCTCCTATATGGTTGACTATTATAAAAAGCTGATTACATATAATGATAGAAGATGTATCGAGATACAGGAATGGGTATGTTTAATCTGGCATAATGATGATTTATTAAAATTGTGGCATCTGCGTACGCGCCTGGTCCACAAAGTATGGAAATAAAAAATTAAAAAATTAAAAAAAAACTTTTACAAGTGTTTTTGATATAAATGTACATAATAATACTTTCATAAGTATGTTATAACTTAAATAGGAATGGTATAATAAAATTGTGGGGTCTGTGTTCGCGCCTGGCCTCCATAGAATAGAAATAGGCACAAACTTTAATAAAGACTTTTCATATCTATCTGCGTAAGTATACTTTGATAATTATGTTTCAGTTTGAAGAAATATGGTATAATAAAATTATGGGGTGTTCGTTCGCGCATGACCTCAATAGAATGGAAATATGTCACAAAGTTTAACAAGGTTTTTTAATATAGATCCACAGAATATTGTGATAAGTGTTTCAGTGTGAACAGGTATGTTATAATAAATTATGGGGTTTACCTATTATATTTTTACTTTCATCATATTTTGCTTCGGTTTTGATACCCCTAAATTCGAAGCTATCTCTTTACAACCCTTCCTTTTCATAACCTATCATACTTTCATAAATCAGAGTCCATTTTCTGTAGGCTGTTTTTGAACCCAGTCAACGACGGGTACTTTTGCTATATATATATATATATATATATATAATCTGTATTCTGTATTTCTCTCTGGATTAATGGGTTGAAGAATGAAGACTTCTTACTGTGTGTGTGAAAGTAGTCACTCTTACTCCCTCAATATAGGAGAAAAACTCACTCTACATATTTTATATATAAGATTTACTGAAAACTCTAAACAACGAATCGACTTTTACTACATCACATTTGCTTTTGCTAAAGTTATACTTCAGAAAATAACATAAATCAAGACAATGGTGAAAATTTTTCTATCAGCACTATTAATTATAGAAACAGAGCAGGGTAAATTTGATTTTTACACATACATATGTATTTGTGAAAATAATTTTTTCCTTTTTCTTATTCTATAATTTAAAATTTTCATTTTTTCAAACATAATTCTAATATAGCTGTTTTTAAGATATGCTTACATTTTCCTTTGTTTTTCTCTGCACAAATATTTTATTTTTTAATATGAAAAATATTACTTACACCTGAATGATCCTCCTCTTCGTTACAGAATTACTTCAAAGTTACAATTGAAAGTTTATAAAATTGCACATAACATTGCATTGCAGGATTAATTTTTACTGTAAAAGAGAATCTCAACCAAACTAAAACTACATTTTTATTTCACTACCTATTGTGATAATACAGTACACGTTTTTGCATGTACCGACTGGAATTTATTGGAACTGTTCAAAAAGTTATTACCATTATTACTAATCAGAATCAATCCTCCCTAAAATTCAATCCTTCCTCACCGTGGTAATGTTGATGGCAACATGGCAGTGTCAAAACTCTGGTTCCTTGCAGAGCCATTCATTGCAGACAGGTTTTACACCAAGTGGTATTAGGGCCATAGTAAGGCTATGGTAAAAGCCCAGAAGGAATCACTACCACAATCCATCCTCCTCTGATTGTTTCAGCTTCTGCACGTGGCAAGCAAACACATGTCAGGCAGCAAAAAATCATGAATTAATGGAGTTAAAATGGCAATGTGGATTCTATGCAATTCCTTTGTGCATACTGGGTGAGTTACCTTCGAGAAAATATGCACATCGGTAATGCATTCTAATCCCCCATTCGTTTGTGAATTTCTGAAATTCTTGACATCGGAAGTAGTGGCATTATCAGTCAGAATTTCAAGCGGGCCACCACATTCAAAAAAGACAGCTCTCAACTGTCATATAATGCTAGATGCATCCTGTCGTGTCAACAGGCGCCATATCGTGAAACGTGTCGGGCCACAATCTGTCAAGGTCAAAAATGGCTTGCCCTCATAATGTGTTACACCATCCCTACTTGATACCAGTTGTCCTCCACCTCAAGCTTCCCTTTTTGCCATTGGGACGGTGCCGGATCAATTTGCTGACACTCTTCGCATGAGCGTATGGCTGCCTTGATTGATGCCCTTGTAGTTGTCTTCAGACAAAATATCTGTTCCTCTGAATTCTGGGATGTTCACTCTGCTGATGTATTGTACGGATCTGGTCAGGTGTTAATTGCTCTGTTACGGTTGCACATGTCAGTTGTTGAGGATCAGATCCCTGCTTCATTACATCAATCCACCTCTTTGGTACTCTAGTCAAGCTATCAGCCCAATTATGCATCAACAAAACTAAGGTAATGTCCACCTGCAATCTGTATTCATCAACTAGACGCTTTATTATTGCCAGTCTCCTTCATACTAACATCTCACTTGCAGCTCTAGTTAAACTCAGGGCTTTCCAGTCAAGTTGTCAGTCAACCAGTGGTAAACACACAATGAGTCAGTGTGGAGATGCACAACCTTAGTCTACCATTGCAATGCAAGGTTAAGCCCTTTTAACGTGGCATTAAGTTCTGCCAAATTTATATGCTGGGCATCATTTTTTGGATGAAGTCAGCACGCATCTTCCATAACAGCATCTAATTGTTCCAACACAACATCTGTAGCCAGTGAACTTGCGTCAACCCATGCAGTCAGTTCGTTTCCAGATACTTGCCACTCACCCCGGGCAGGGTCGTTCCTATGTACTCTGGACAACATGTCAGCCATGATTTGCTGGAGAGAATCATCATCCACCATGTTGTCCCATCCTTTGGTTACTGCATTTACTCGTCTTTTTAATACTCCTGTTGCCGATCGGAGCCATCCACAGACAGGTAGATGTCCTACTAATTTACCGCAAATAGTGCTTGTATTGCATCAATTCCAATCAACATGTCATAGCCAAGGGGTTTTTCTTGCATCACCAGAACATCAACTTTGGCTGTGTCACCCTTCTCAGTACAGATCGTGACTGTCCCTTCACCACAACATGCTCAGGATAAGCCATTGATGGTCATAATGCTGACTGGTTGCTTCCGCCACATCTGACAGCAATGTGCACTAACTATAGACTGGGAACACCCCGTGCTTATGAGTGCCGAACACTGCACATCATCAATTTTAATGCCAATGACCAGTAATCCTGTGTTTATTGGTTGGCAGTGGGCAATGGTGAAGTAGTTTCCCAAGTAGTTGTGAGATATGTGCCCAAACTTATTGCAGCGATATCATTGTACTGTTCTCTGTGTGCATGGATATACACCCCTCCTATCACTCTGGCACTCCTTAGCAAAATGATTGACCTCACCACATTTATAGCACACTGGGCTTGCACGCTTATTACTACCTGGGAGAGAATCCACATTGCCTCCATGCGGTTCGAATGCTGCATGTCGAATACTAGCTGCTGCTGCAATTGGTTACTGTTCCTTGCAGATGTTTCGAGCTCGAGCCAATAACTTGCCCATTGTCAATTCATCAATTTGCGACGATGCCCGCAACAGTTTATTGATCTTCTCAGGTGACGTAAAATGGGGGGGGGGGTTCACCTCAAATACACAAACGGAATGTTCAAGAAAGATTATCGCTACAGTCCTCTGTCTCTTCTCTCTTGGCTGGCCGGGAATCATCTCCCAGCACCCAGAAATGAACATCGTTTTATAGGTTCCATCTTCACGCACACACGAGATTATGCGAGAACGGACGAAATAAAAATGCTGGCCGCCATGTTTGTTCTTCCTTTTCTTCGCCTGTACTCACTCGCTGAGCACCCACGGTAAGACTTCTCTTTCTTGCTTCTAACCACATGCCTCCCTGATCTCAAGATCACATTTCATAGTCTCTCATCCACTGTGGCGGTCGCCTCTCTCTACTTGGCCTCTGAGGTGTCTCGTCCTCCTCCTGTGGCTGCATACTCCCCTCCACTGCTTTGCCCTCAACTCGTCTGACGTCAAGAATGTGCCTTGGGACTCCTCCCACCACAATGTTGTTACTAGTGTTCCTCCCAGTCACGCGACCCCTACTCCATTGTGTGGTGCAGCGCGCCCCCGGTGGCTTCACCCATACCTCGTCCCCGAGTTTAATTGTCCCTGTGGCCTCTACTTCTCGGCTTGCCGGCTCCACCCTGGGATGCCTCCAGGAATATGCAAACATTGACAGTTGCGGGACCGTCTCTGGTACTTGTCCCAGTTTAGGCGACATGTTATACCAGAAGACGGCTTGCTCAGGTGAGGTGCCTCCTCTTTCCGCAACTGCCTTTATGGTGCGGTGGTTTCTCTCTACGATCCCGTTGCCACTAGGTCTGTAGGCAGCTCTGAAAAATTGTTGGATCTTCCATTTCTTCAGTACTTCTGTCACTGCTACTGACTTGAACGCAGTCCCGTTGTCGGTTAACAACTCTTCCACGGGGCCTCGCTCCAAAAACACCTCATCAAAGATTGCCGCTATTTCATTGCCTGTTCCTCCACGTAGCTTCTTCCATAGGGCAAATCGCCCGGGCCCACAGTCAATCATGGTAAGGTAAAGTCCACCCCTGTAATGGGTGACATCGCATGCCAGTCTCTCCCAGGTCCCACTCACCTCCAATTGGCCAGCTTCATGCGTGCTTGGAGCAGGATCAATTGACTGACATCTGTCGCATGTCCTGACCACTTGCCCCACCTGCTCCTTGGTGATCCTTGGGTCGACTTTTTTCACTAAATACCAAGTCCTCTCTACCCCCATATGGTGCAAATTGTGCAGTTCTCGCACACCAACATCATCTAGATCCGATGCAGCAACAACATCTTTCTTTGGCAACAGCCAACTCTTCTTCACTCTCGTGAGAGCATCTGCTCGGTTCTTTTCAGAAGCCACCATGTCTACGCGAAGCTTCAAACAAAACTCTTGCATCAGCTCAGCCAGCACCCCAAGCCTGCGCTTCACTAACATTTCAGCAGCCCCTCTCGTTTTTATCCTTTTTTCGCTTGAAATGAGAGACTTTAGCCAAGCAAACACCGTGGCGGAGTCTGTTTTGATGCAGATGTCACGTAGTCCCCATTTCAAGGCCAGATTGACTCCTATTATTGTCGCGTCTAATTCCGCCATATTGATGTGGCTGACGTCATTCTTTTTCCTCAACCAGGCTGCATCTTCTGCAACTACTCCTCCAATTTCCAAAACGACCCCTGTTGCAATGCTGCTCGCATCGCACCACACGACTCCATCCAATGTTCGTGGTATGTTCCAGGTTCCCCAGACTGGGTCTTGCCGTTCTGCTTCTTTCAGGAGCTCTTCCATCATGGCGACCGTTCTTTCTCCCACCTTATCATTCCATCCTTGTCCTTTGGCGTGTCTCTTTATGTAGCTACATGCTGGTCTAAGCCAGCTAGCAATGGGGTAATGTCCGATCAACTTTCCGCATATGGAAAAAAGTTCACGTCTGTTGAGCTCCTGCTTCAGTTGTGGGATTTCGTTTCCCCTGCGAAACTCTAGGCCGCCTGACGCACCTCGTTTCAGTTTTAGGCCCAAAGCAGCCCCTCCGTCTAATTTTTCCGGCTCTTTGGCGACCAACCCGAACTTCTTCAAATGAGCTACCACCTCCTTGGCAGTTACCACAGTTTCATTCACCAGAATGTCGTCTATGTATGAGCTCACTACCCCATCTCCCTTTCCCATTGTCTCCAGAATCTTCCTGAGGATAGTTGACATAATCTTGGGTGCCGAATTTAACCCGAACCCTACTCGTGTAAAGCAGTAGGTTTTGCCTTTGTACTTGACTAACTGATATTTCCAGAGCTTCTTGGCAACATGGAGTTGCAAATAGGCAGATTTTAGATCTACTAATGTAGATGCGCCATTCATCTGCCTCCATTCCCTAATGGTCTCACTGCACACATCTACGGTGTCGCCTCCCGTATGGCACTTAACATGGCCGTTCAGCTCTCGGAAATCCAGGACCGGTCTTACTTTCCCTTTAGTTGTTTGCAGAACGGCCATCAACGGCAAAATGCCCGACTCCACATCATCCGTTCAAGGCATCAGTATCTCTTCCTCAATCCATCGGTCGACTTCCTGCTCAAACTCCTTTCTTGCCCCTCCTCTAAGCGAATTTGTGTAGCACGCCACCCTGTTTGTCAGCGATGGCGCTTGATGTTTCCATGTCCACTCCACCGTCCACCGCTCTCCGTCGAATTCGGCTCGGAAGTCCTGATCTTTGATCGACAATTTTCTTTCCTCCCCGGCCTTGTTGATCCCTCTGGGGGCGTTCTCCGTCACCGCGCACTCAGCTAGTCCGAACCTCACATTGTCACATGTGATGGTAACACCTCCAAGGCGGCATATAACATCCATTCCAATGATGGCTTGGACACCAGGCACCAGGCGATCAGTGACAATTGCATGGACTCTCATCCGACGTTCAGCAATATCAATAGTGACGGTCTTCTTCCCTCGACACTTCACTCGCGACCCATCGAATGCCACTACTTCACCCTTCCCTTTCCATCTTCCGACCAGGGTAGTGTGCACCATGGTAGTGGTGCAGCCAGTGTCAATCAGGGCCATAATTTCCCGTCCTTCCACCGCAATCTTCTGTTTGGGCATCTGCTGCGGGTGCGCCTCTATTCTCGAATCGGGGCGGCCGCTGGCGCGTCGGCCTCCCCTCGCCAGTTTCCCAAACTTGTGCATTTTACCGCTAAATGGCCTCTTCGATTGCATTTGTAACACACTGTCCGTTGCAAGAACTTCCTGCAGTCTCTTCTCATGTGTGGTCCCCCGCATTCGAAGCATGCGATCCCCGGGTTTGGCAGATTCCTGCCCACATCCTGCTGTACCGTTGCTGTCGTTCCTCCAGGCTCCGTGGGCTGGGTGCTCACTAAAATTTTCGCAGTTCTAAGCAGCTCACTCACATCCAGCGTCTCCACCCCCGGTACCTGCTGCAACCTTTTCGATATTTCTTCCGGGAACCCGGTAACAAAAGTCATCTTGACTACGTGACTCGTGGCATGTCCTCTGATGCCCGACAACTCAACCAATCTCCTTATCTCATTCGCATAGACATCCACAGATTCACCAGTCCACCTCTTCTCTTTCAACTTATTAAAGGCCTCGAAAGGCCCCTCTGCGAAAGCTTCGATCAGTCGACCCTTGATGGCGTCTGCATCACCCTGTTCCCGCTTGCTGAGCTCCAAATAGAGGGCCAGTGCGTCCCCTTCCAGAAACAGTGGTATTACTGCGGCCACATCATCCAGCTTCTGAATCCTTGCTACAAGGTCCACTTTTTTAAGCCACGCCACCACATCACCGTCGCCATTAAAAGGCTTAATCATATTGCTTAAACCTGCGTTGGCCATCGCCGAAATAGCTTGACGTAACATGGGGGGGGGGTTCACCTCAAATACACAAACGGAATGTTCAAGAAAGATTATCGCTACAGTCCTCTGTCTCTTCTCTCTTGGCTGGCCGGGAATCATCTCCCAGCACCCAGAAATGAACATCGTTTTATAGGTTCCATCTTCACGCACACACGAGATTATGCGAGAATGGACGAAATAAAAATGCTGGCCGCCATGTTTGTTCTTCCTTTTCTTCGCCTGTACTCACTCGCTGAGCACCCACGGTAAGACTTCTCTTTCTTGCTTCTAACCACATCAGGTAAGCCTACTAATATGGTACAGCTTAATATCTTGTCATTGACCCCACCAAATTGTACAGATAATTTTCGTAGGTCGGCTAGGTACATGTCAACCATTTCCTTGGGGTGAAGTCCCGGCTAGTAAACTGTTTCCATGCAACAAACGGATCTGTACCAAATGCTGTATACAGGCTTTGCTTGATTTTATCCCAGTCTGGTTCATCTCCGAGTTGCTGGTAGACTGCATAGGCCCCTTTGGTTAACCACAGAGAGATGACTGTGGCTGATTCTTTAATTTTGCACAGTTTACAGATTTTCTCAGTCTTCTCAACCCATTCGATGGCAGACGGTTCAGTGGTAGATCCGTCAAACTCAGGTATCAAGCGAAAGTCAAATCTGTCCATTTTTTTCCCCCTGCTTTTTGAGTCACCGCACACCAAGGGCCGAAATAGCTTATAATTAAATAACTCACATGTTATTTCTTCTGCCCTTCACATCAACAATTTCTTAGTTAAGTTTGACACTATTGTCCAAACTTTCAACTTCCAAACTTCTGTATACATAACGCACCTTCTCTCAACTGCAAAAGCACTTCTGCTGATCGAACTTATTTCTCCAAAATCCAACTTCAAAATGAACATGTTCTCTGAAAAATCAACCCTCTTTTATCTCCAACCAGGGGCATCTTATCTGCATATCAGGCGGTAGCATTGCAGGCATATAAAGAAATAAGGTGGCTTTTTTGTTTCTTTCTTCTTCATTCATTTCGTTTCACGACTGACCCATTGAATTATGTACACGTGCTAGTTAGGTAAGTCACACATTTCCCTACAGTGTCAGAAGAGTAGCTATTTTGGAATATATTTAAATGATATAATGCTTTAATTTGTCCAAATGATTATGAAACAAGTGTAACACAAAGGGAAATCGATTTATTAAATAGCGGTGTGTTAATGTTTGTTTATAGTGAGAGGATTGTTTTAAGTGTTCTATTTAAGTTTATTATTTAAATTTGATTCATATTGAGAACATATTTTAATTTAATTTACAACATTGATTTTTTTTATAAACCGATTTCAGTTATTTGAGTTTGGAGTTATTTCCCTTAGACACTAACTTTCTTCTTATTGTTTTTGTTTTCTTATTTAGCAGATAATCCAACAAAAAATAATTCACACAAACTTTCAAGCATTATTTTTGGAATCAGTTCAAATAAAAAAGTTCCATGATTTTGCAATCCAGTGGATTTTTATTTTAAAATAAACAAACAATTCAATTCAACTACGATTCTTTATTTTAAAAAAAACCCCAAAAAACTTTCATAGCATCAAAGTCGCATTTCAGGAGGGTTCCTGCTCCCTAGCAGAATTTTTATTTATTTACTTCCCCACTGAGTAAGTTAGGCACAAGGCCATTTTTTAATGTGGAGAGATTGAGGGAAAGGGGACCAGCTTCCTGGGGAGTAGATGAACTGGATAGTGACAATTGGTATGAAGGGTTTCCCTTACAGTGACCAATAACTGATTGCTCAAGAACAATGGTCTTATATGTGGGGTTTCCCTCATGTATGGTCTTTGAGATTCATGCTCAGCCCCTGCAGGGGGCGGGCGGGACTTGTTTGTATTTATTTGCTTCCCCACTGAGCAAATTAGGCACAAGGCCGTTTTTTAATGTGGAAAGATTGGGGAAATTGGGACCAACTCCCCGGGGAGTAGGGGAGCTGGATAGTGACAATTGGTATGAAGGGTTTCCCCTACATTGACGAATAACTGGTTGCTACAAGAGCAATGGTCTTATATGTGGGGTTTCCCTCACGTATGGTCTTTGAAATTCATGCCCAACCACTGGGTGGGTGGGTGGGACTTGTTGGATTTATTTGCTTTCCCACTGAGCAAATTAGGCACAAGGCCGTTTTTAATGTGCAGAGTGAAGGGGAAATGGGGATCAGCTCCCCTAGAAGTATAAGATTTGTATTCTCGCTACGATTACTGCAATAGGTGGGAAAAGTGTCATGCTGAAATGGCTAAAAGTGTCATTGTTGAATATTTATTTGTGAATGATAGTTGTGACCTGTAAATATATCAGAGTTAACCATGTTAAAATGTAGACCTAGTCTGAACACATCTGGCTAACTCAAAGTTCACACCAGACAGAGACTAAGCAGGTGTAAGTCTATTTTTATACATAAAAACTGAAGAGTTCATTCTTAACTTGGTGCAATTAATAAGTCAGTGGAGAGAACTTGAATATTACTCAAGGGAAATAACTCTGTTGTATAGCAAGTACATTTGTCACATAAAATCAAGTCAATCATGGAATAATGTTTATGCATTTTAAAAATGATTGACCTCTTTTCAGTGTTAAAAGACAATGGATATCCTTTGTAAGGCTGTTTACATTGGAGAGTCTATAGTGAAATAAGGGTTGCATAATACTCAACTGCTCATTTCCTGAACCGGCATTGCTTGAGTCTAGTAAAAAGAAGTCCACAAGGACTGGAGACAATGTTGGAATAATCATAAAAAGAGTAGTATTTTTTCTATCTGGACTCGTTGTACAATCAAGATTTGAGAATCTAAGTAACTCTACTATTTAATCAATAACTAAAGGGAGGATATATGCATTCATGCTTTCCCCAAGGATATTTCAAGCATATATTAGTAACTGTATTATTCCTAAAACAATATAACAAAGCTATGTTGTGTGTGTGTGTGTGTGTGTGTGTGTGTGTGTGTGTGTGTGTGTGTGTGTGTGTGTGTGTGTGTGTGTGTCTGTGCGTGTTTGCACAGTGTTTGAAAGAATAACAAAATATTTTTGATTAAAATATCTTTATACTTAATTTATATTAATCTTGAAATATATCAAACATCTGCAACAGACACAACAATTTACGATATTTTGTGTTCACACGCATTTTATTTTTGGAAATAGTTGTGAGATTTTTGTCATGGATTTGTTATGAATATGAAATAAACATAAAGCAGTTTTAGTCAAGATATAAAAGTGTGACATCTGAAAACGTGACACAAAACTTTAATGCACACATTGGAAGCGATTAGTTGCACATC